>NC_089746.1:34186511-34251511 GCF_040412425.1 Macrobrachium rosenbergii
TGTATATATATATATATAACTATATATATATAGGTATGTGTGTGTGTGTGTTTGTGCGGGTGCACAAGACATCATCTTTTTCCTATTTCCGTTTTCCTTTATTATGGAATAAAAGAGTGAAAATACGTGCACAAGATTCTTAATATAAAAGATGCACTCATATAGCTATGAAATTAACTTTTTTAAATGCCAGCTTGAACTTTGCAACATCATATTTTCTATCCCAGATAACTATAAATTTTTCGCAAAAGAATTTATAGCTAATCAGCAGATTTATGACTAAAACTACTGCAGATTACAATAATGTTTTAACTCTTGTAAATTTCACAGAAATTCATTTTTGACAGGTTCTGCATATTCATTAAGTAAAAATAAACTAGAAGTGCTCGACGAGATCTTGCTTTCTTTAAACCATCGCCTTTTTAGTCTGTTTAACTCTGTTATTATTATTATTATTATTATTATTATTATTATTATTATTATTATTATTATTATTATTATTATTATTATTATTATTATTAATGTAAGCATTCATTCATTCATACGAACAAGCCAAAAGTTCTTTCATTCGCTAGGCAAGCCTCCAAGGAATATAAAATCCTTATGTAGTTAAAACAGCAAGGGTAAATAGAGTCACATGCAAATTGAAAATGGATAAAGAAGCTGCCGTTTCCTAAAGGTCGCACATCCTTCAGTAAGTGGATTTCTCACATATTTCTGGTTTGGTTTCCATTCTCTCCTCACTCCTCCTTAGTGGTCTGTATTTCCTGTCAGACTAAGGAAGATATTCTGTCAGGTGTGCGCAAGAAAGTGGCTTGTCCATTGTTTTGTACATTAAGCAATTTAATCCGCAGTTTCCGTATTACAGTCCGCAGGCCAGAAACAAAACAAAAGCATTCTGATCGACTTGTACTGACGGCCGTCCTGATTACACATCAGGTTTCTAACAACTATGTTTCAGTTTTTAAGTGTGTTACACTTTAAGCTTGCTGTCGCATCATTTTTTGCTTTGGTAATTGGCAAGTTAATTATTCCACTTCTTCCTGTAGGAGAGACAGTCAATTAGTTTCATTTTAAAACGAATTCATTTATCGTATTCCATTTACGTTATCCCACAAATCGCTCTCTCTTTGCTTGCCCACCCTTCAGAAAATCTTACAAGAGTTGAAAATATAAGAGAAAATAATCAGTCAAATAACTAAAGCCATGGCCTTCCACTTGTTCAAACGGAGCTCAAGATCATACAAAATGAGTCGACCTCCACGTGATTTTCTTGTAATCGCATTTACTTGTCAGTGGTAATGTACAGCCCATTACTTATGCCAGGACAAATTGGATGTATTGCGCCGATACGAACCCACTCCATTACTTAATGGCTGATACGTTTCATCGGAATATAGACTTGTGTAATCTAGTGGAGCCCATTACCTAGATGAACCTAGTCATTGTATGACTTGTATTGGAATCCACAAACACCATGGCTATTGCGCTAAGTATATTTAGTCGTTAACACCTAATTGTTATTGTCTGGTATATGCGGCATACGGGAGTCTCACTTTTACAGTCTTCTTGAAGGAGCAATGGCCCACTTTGGCATAAGGCCGGCATAATCTGATGACAAAGGCATTTCACCCTTGGTGGTTATCAGCACTGAATTTACGCATACTTTTCCACATCAGACGCAAAAGGCAAATTATTTTCCGGATTACGTAAAGATCGTTTATTTGTTTGAAAAGTAGCAACTTCTGCCCCTTGTGGATAATTCTCGGCCACCCATTACGCTTTCTACCCTAAGGATGAAAGTCCATTTTGGGAAACGAAATATTTGTCATAGATTTGTCAGGTGCAGATATTTACATCCGGATTATCATACATGAAGAATGGGTAATTTCTATTTCATAACAATGCCCATGCTGCCGCCCAGACAGCCAGTGAGAGAATGGGACACGCCGACCAATAGAAAGTCAGCACCCCAGTGACGTCATGCTTGAAATTAAAACGTCTAGTTGCAATAACAAAAACCGTGTATGTCGATTTATAATCCAGTCCTCACAAAACTGCCGAGAGAGGTGGAGAAACGGTTGATCAGCTAGAAAATGTAAAAGTAAATGGAAAGAATCTCAAATGATTTTTCCTTACTCCTGAGAATCTTTCCAGAAGGGAAAAAGAAGTGTAGACTGATTCAGTCTTGATAAGAAGACGGTATCTGTGAACAATGCCACTGACTTCAATAGAAATTGCATAAGAGAAAAAATATTCTAATATAGCATACATATATATATATATATATATATATATATATATATATATATATATATATATATATATATATATATATATATAATTAAACCTGGTAGTTTTACTGTCTAAAGCTGCATATGCTTCCTTCGTTTATACTCTCTCTCTCTCTCTCTCTCTCTCTCTCTCTCTCTCTCTCTCTCTCTCTCTCTCTCTCTCTCTCTCTCAAACAAAATTCCAGGCTCCCCTACCACGAGCCTCTACCTAAAAGTTTGGATATCTTCTTCATCTGTTCTTTTATTCCAGAAGAATTTGTGTTGTTTGCGTAAGATTACGACTGTTTATGTTTTGTTAGCTTTTTCTCCGTCGAGGCCTATGGAACGTACCGACTCAACTCCAAATTGTAGGTCTATTTAATTTCCAGTTTTCTATTGTGTAGTTCTTTATTTTGTGTATACAGGGACAGAGGGACTATTCTCGTTGTAAGTGTCCCTATTCATATCAGTGCATAAAATCATCGTACGTAATGTAGTAACCTTCTTTGTTATTGTTTGTCAAATGGCTCTGTTGATATGGTAATATAGTCTTCGTTTCCCCTACTCTTATGCATTTTAATTTTTCCGTTCTTTCACATATTTTTTCTTCCTTTCTTTCTTTTCTCTTTGCTTTATTTGTATTTTTTCCTTTGACCCTCATTTTTTGTGCATTTTTCCTCTTTCTTATATATCCTTGCTTCATTATTTTCTCCTTTAATTTTGTGTTTTAGTCAGGTTATTGTACGCTCATTATTGAGATAATGAAAGGTTTTCAGCCAGTATTAAGGACATTGTCAAGCAAGTATTCTTCGTCGACAGGTGTGCAATCATGTATGCGTGTGTTCTTATATCCCAGTATTTTCGTCAATTTTACTGACATCTTTGCCTGAATGAACTTCTCTTTCTTCTTTCACTGATCTGCAAGTGGTCATTGTTAACAGACGGCTTTAACTGCCGGCTTTAGCTGGTTTATGTCTACATACAGAAGGATAAGCAGTCAGAAATTGTTAGTATACTGAAGAGTTGTCAGCAATAAAAATAAAAACAGATAAATCGCCGGTTATCACGAAGGGGTTAAATTTTAGATCACTGTGAAGTTTCGTTTTTTCTTTAGAAACACCCGCAAGATGACTCCATGAGGTAACATGAATAGATCAGCATCAGCGGTTCTTTTCAGACTTTTTAGATTTATCAGCTATGTTGGTCAGCATTGCAAGTTCTCATCCGTAATTTACCTCCCTAGAATCTGGTAACGGCTCGTTACTAAGTGACCTATGGGTCCCTAGGGCAACTTCTTGGACAATGAATCATTCTAATACCTTTATTTTTTTTTCTTTCAACGTGTTGCCATAGGCAGGTTTGTGCTATATGACGATGCTGTAACCTTCCCTTATTGTTGGTTTCAATTTGTCCATAAAGTTCTCCTCTACACCAACTAACCTTTTCTGGCACCGCGTTTTATGTTACATAAAAACTGAACATCATTAATAAGAAACTTTCTTTAGGTGAAAAGACAATGTAGTCCCTGGTAGTGTCACAGTAAACCAACGAAGTAACTGTACACTTATTGACCTCTTGTTTAGTAAATAAATGTATGAAGGTTAAGTCTATAGGTGATGTTGATGCGTGTTAAAAAGGAGTGGAAGACATTTTAAATCCTTCCATCATTTCGACAGCAGAGAGCTAGCAGCTAAGTAGTAAGTATACTAGGACGTCGTCTCTTCCTGGAATAAAGGCTAAATAGACCAAATAACTTTCTCGTGTTAAACCTGTATCAAAACTAATTCTCTAGAACATACCCGGAGAAGAAATACTTTGTCCCTAAATGCACTTAAGTTAGCTTCCATTTTCATTAACGGAGAAAAGGATACTTTATTCATTATTAATTTTTTTCAGAACTTTTAGACTACTTCGTTAGTATCTTTCCAAAGGGATTCTGAACACTTTTGTTTCAATGCATTAGCTGCTTAGCACACACTATTGTACGGAAATATATCGCAAAATTTCGTTTTGGGAGATCTTTTAGGGGTGTTATAGCTTCTGATATCCATTCTCGTTGTTAGACGGTAAAATGAACTTATTCAGTGCGAGATCTTTTCATACGCGATTAGGGCGTTCACCCAAAGAGTTGATTCCATTACGAGGAACTGAAAAAAGGTAATGTGTTAAAAGTCATCCTTCACTAATGCACGCATTATGATTCGGTAATGATGTACAGGAAGAATGTAACTCATTTGTTTCAGTTAACGAGAATAAGGGTTTCGCAATATTTGCTCTTTCTGTTCGTTAATGAAGAGTGGGGAAGCATTAATTAATCACTGTTCATCATCATCTTCGGTTCATCATCATATTATATATATATATATATATATATATATATATATATATATATATATATATACATATATATGTGTGTGTGTGTGTGTGTACAAATACATACACACGTTTATATATATATATATATATATATATATATATATATATATATATATATATATATATATGATTATTATCACTTCGTCAATGGCTTGAAATAAAGTCGAAACCGGTCAGGACCTACACCCCGTTCCTTATTTTTCATCTGTGGTAATGTGTGATATATTATATATATATATATATATATATATATATATATATATATATATATATATGTGTGTGTGTGTGTGTGTCAGAGTGTGTGTAAATAAAGACAAAATCCACGAAGGAAAAAGAAACATTGGAGTGCTGCAAGGCCTTTCGACTCCTAGTCCTTTACTTAGCAGACTGAAGAAACATAAGTAAAGGACCAGAAGTCGAAAGGCCTTGCAAAACTCCATTGTTTCTCTTTCCTTCGTGGATTTTGTCTTCTTTATTTATATACTCATCACGTTCCATATTTTCGTGATTCAGTTATATACACACACACACATATATAATACATATACAGTATATATATGTGTGTGTGTAAAAACACACACAAATATATATTATATATATATATATATATATATATATATATATATATATATATATATATATATATATATATATATATATATATATATATATATATATATATATATCAACATCCAGAAAAAGGGACGTATTCCACAGTCTGGAAAAATTCCTAAAACATATCTTTTGGGTGAGTACTTGAAATCAATAAGAATATAAAACGAAGAGAAATAACCAGAACTCCAACCCAGATCAATTTACTTATGATATATTTATTGACTTCCGCACAAAGTTATTCTGCGATGGAGTTCTCCGTCGTCCTAATGGTTTACTTTTATTTAGAGTTCTTGTCCGAACTTTCTGTTCTGAGTATTCTCCCAACATTCTTTTGCCTCTCAGGAATGATGCTGTTGTTTCCGTTAGAATAAGGTTTAGGCTTTTCAATACTCTCGCTTACATCTTAGGCCTAAACCAGGTACTCATTGAAAGCACGTGTATGTTTATGCAGCGTTTATCTTTCTTAACGGATAAAGTTTTTGTTTTGACTTTCCAAGCAAATGGAAAATAATAATTTACACAATGAATATTGAATGTCGTATCATATGAAGTTAGGATTAATAATGCAATACCGAGAATTTCAGTTTTCAGGTGCTGGTGTTCCATTCTGTGAAATAACACAATAATATATTCATGTGAGAATTTGTCATAGCGAGACGTTTATTATGCAGATTAAATACTCTATCATTGTCAAAATGAGATGTATTCATCTGGAATCTTTGTGGAAGGGAGCTGATGTAAGAAGTTTTTCTAATGTATGTCATAATAACTTGACGTTCTGATATGCAAAGTTTTCCACCTCGTCTCACGCTCGTGAACGCGTCATTATTGAGTGCTATAACTAAAGGAACGTGAAACCAGCTGTAACAAACTGCACATCCAATTGAGCGGAAAGATGTAGCTCTCAGGTTTTACGACCGAACGATTTCCGACAAACAGACATTTCGCTACTACGAATTATCATATTTCAGTTTTGCTAAACTGGGAGCCAAGATCATAGATGATTGGATTTGATTTTCCTTTTTTTTTATTTTACTTTCTACTGTTCTATTTATACATCTTCCTTTGTATTTCATAAACCAATATATCTGACTTTTTAAAAGATTTATTTTTATCACTTGTTATGGAAGTTGAATTTATGGCCATGCTTCGTCTCTGTCTCTCTACCATATAAGAACAACTGGATAATAAAAGGAAAAAGGTTGTAGAAGGTAAAACTTGTGTCATTGAAAATATCTAAGACTCCAACTACAAAAATTAACCAGTCAGATGTGGGCGAAGGTGTTCAAGTATTGTGAGGCGTTGTCATTAGTTTTAATACTCTGCAGCCTGCAACAGACGAGAATTACGATGAAAAGCGTTCCCCTTCTTCTTATATTACACACACACACACACACACACGCATATGTATAAATATATATATATATATATATATATATATATATATATATATATATATATATATATATATATATATATATATATATATATATGTGTGTATGTGTGTGTGTATGTTCGTGTGAGATATTCGTGATATTCGTAGAGAGCAGAGAGAAAAGTATGTCGTTGGTTCTTGTTATTTTAAGCATGTCCAACGTATATTCACAAAAAAGAACAGAGACCAAATGGTGCATGAACGAAAGGAGGAATTATTAATCTAAGTCTCTCATCTCCCTGTCATACGCACACGCACATACGCATGCGCGCTCACACACACACACACACACACTCCAACCTAGGTGGAATTTTCTATGGCTAAAATAATAAGCACGAGCAAAGTTACGGATATTGCGTTCTATAGTAATCAAATGATCATCATACTAAACATTCTTCGTATAACATTTAAATAAAGATTGGTTTTATTCAGTATTTATTATGCAAGCATCATATTTACTTTACTGATTTTCTCCCATAGATATTTTGCCTAATAATCACATTATCATTGAGGTCTAGCGCTTCATTCCTGAAAATGTCTAATTCCTGAACATAAGGTTTCGTTAAGCATTCAGTTTTGCAATACCAAATTAAATTTATTTTATCCCTCAATCAAATCGTATTAGACTTTTGAAATTAAAGTTCATAGCTACAAAAACTAACAGGATCATGTCAAGGAAAATCTTCGCCTACCTGCCTGTAACATTCGTGATTAATTCCCGGAACAATATACACAAATACATTTGTCAGAATTATAGTGAGGTGCAGTTGAGTTACCTAGAAATGCGTGCGTTTCTGTAAACAAGTATTTTTGTCATAAAATCATGAAAGTGCCAGGCTCAAGTTGAATGAAGTAAATGAGACGAAGCTTCCAAGGTTTAGCCGATTGCCTGAGACATTAAAAAAAAAAAGAAACCTCAACACTCATTTAACAATAATTAACCAAATGAGTGTTGAGGTTTCTTTTTTTTTAATGTCTCAGGCAATCGTCTAATCTTGGAAGTTTCGTCTCATTTACTTCATTCAATGTGAGCCTGGCAGGTTCATGATTTTATTAAAAAAAGACTTGTTTACAGAAACGCACGCATTTTTAGGTAACTCAGCTGCGCCTCACTATAATTCTGACAAATGTATTTATGTATATTGTTCCGGGAATTAATCACGAACGTTACAGGCAGGTAGGCGAAGATTTTCCTTGACATGATCCTGTTAGTTTTTGTATCTGTGAACTTTGATTTCAAAAGGCTAATACGATTGTTTTCGTTTTTCTTTCACGTTTTCACCGATACAAAATTTTTTAACTAATATGCAGGGTCACGTCCCTAATCTCCCGTAGATGACCTATCACGCGGTTTCAGCTACCTCTTGGTCTACTGGAACCCAGCTTTCCCTGACTATCACTTCGCCTCTTAATTCACGTAATATTGTGGTGAAAATAGATGTAACTGAAATGACAGGCCCCTCTGAAGAACAAATCTTCACCCGTACTCTCCTCTATTTCATTTTTTATCAGGCTCCTTTGTGACAGAAGGACAAATGTATAGGAAGCACTACAAACAAGTAAAAAAAATGCGCCGAAGTTTCTTCGGCACAGTCGAGTTTTCTGTACATCGTATAATCAAGGCCACCGAAAATAGATCTATCTTTCGGTGGTCTCGGTATAATGCTCTATGAGCCGCGGCCCATGAAACTTTACCCACGGTCTGGTGGTGGCCCGTCCTATATCGTTGCCTGATGCACGATTATGGCTAATTTTAACCTTAAATAAAATAAAAGCTACTGAGGCTATAAGGCTGCAATTTGGTATGTTTGATGACTAGAGGGTGGATGATCAACATACCAATTTGCAGCCCTCTAGCCTTGGTAGTTTTTAAGATTTAAGGACAGACGGAACAAAAGTTTGCTTTTGCAGAAAACTAAAATCACTCTCCACTAAATCAACTTTATTTACTACATTCTAAGGACGGGCAACAGTGTATAGCATCAGCACCCTGGTACGTAGTTAAGTGTAGTGGCCTAACTTTCATTGATAAAAATAAAAATAACTTGTGTTCTTCCTCAGGAATAATATCCTAATCTTTCTTAATCTTCATAAATTCAAATTATTAAGAAACAAGGACCCTGTTTTTCCTAAAATATTCTGTATTTAGTCTTCATATGCTACACAGTTCAGCTCATAGTTCATTTCCTGCCTCACCGTCAGGTAAATGCCCCAATTCAACTTACCTAGAAACAAAGGAAGTTATCGCACCGTATCCTCTGAACAATAATTATGAAAAATAATTGAAGTCTTTATTAGTCTTTTCGTCAAATTCTGGGATGAAAATGACTATACTTAATAAAAATTCCTCGGGTAGTGCTACAAAAGAGAAATGTTTTATGGCAAAATGGACAACCATAATGATTTGAATTCACAAATCATAATGAGACCAATGACGTAAGTAGCAATACGTTTCCATTTGGTCGAAATTACAATAAACAAATTCTAATGGAAATTATATGTACATTGAAAAGGTCATTTTGAATTACCAAATGTTTTTTGTCTTTTATGCACCAGCTTCATTTGAAAAGCTATATCAGTCAAATGAGCAACATAATGTAGCCATCACCTTTCTAACGTGCATTAATATGCCATCACTAACAACAGAAATTTACTGCATTTACATAAACAGGGTATTATATTTGCATAATAATATACTAGTTTGAAATTCAATGTGGAAATGTTGCCGATGACCCACTTCTAAAACAATATGACAATAATGACCGAGCGTCGAAGCATGGACCCCGAATACCTTTTTATACCTGGTGACTGGAAAAATTCTCCGCTTTTATGTGTAAGGTCAAATCATCAATCATCTCTGAGAGCTTCCAGCCAGCTACGAGCATTTTTGTCTGGAGCAATTCGGTTCACAAGGTGTTTTCTCACCTCTCATATTCCAAGCACTATGATTTTATTTATATGAGATGATATTATCAAAGTTCATCCAGATAATTTACAGCATGACTTTTTGTCCATTTTCTACAAAAGAAGGTGGTCCATAAATCATACATTAACCAGTAGTCTTAAACTTTTAAATTGTTTTACGCAGTTAACAAATTTCCTTCAAGCATTAAAGGAAATAATTATCTGGCAGATTGAGCCAACGTAATCAACATTTTCAGATGTCAAATCTTGAGATGAATTTCTGTTTCAATTATTAACGAAGATCCTAATGGTGATTACACTTTAATCGTCACGAATATCGAAGGAAATAATCATCAGGAACACAGTGGTTATTACAGACTCCAAGTGCCAATACCCAGCTTTATAACAGAATTGTCTGTATGATATGTTTGATATTTTCCAGTTTTCTTTTTTTTTTTTTTACAGTTGTTTTGAATTTACATTTTCATCGGCCTTCAATTTCATGAACTTCACTTTTCATAGCGATGGATAAAGATGATGTTTTTGCTATTCACGTTGTTTCGTTACATTTCAAATTCTTTTCCTTCATTTTTCTGACGAAAGATGAGGATGAAGTGCTCGCACTCGCACATGGGAACGACGTCATTTGCATAAGTTCGTAATGAAAACTCATTCCATCACATCATCTACATCAGGCGTGGTCACATCCCGAACTTATTAGCATTTGATGAATTAAAAACCCGTTGAAGCAAAAGGAGTCTGGAAAGTTTATTTCTCGCAAATAATCTCTGGGACAATGATAGTTCTTTTTTAAGTAATAGGCAAAGACTCACACACACAGTATGTGTGTACATATACTGTGTGTTTATATATATATATATATATATATATATATATATATATATATATATATATATATGTGTGTGTGTGTGTGTCTGTGTGTGTATAAACAGATATATGCATATATATAATATATATATATATATATATATATAATATATATATATATATATATATATATATATATATATATATATATATATATAAATAGATATAAATGATATATATATAAATATATATATATATATATATAATAATATAAAACTATTCTTCATTAGTAATACTCACATGATGCAAATGAGGATTGCACACATACACACACACACACACACACACACATATATACACACATATACATATATATATATATATATATATATATATATATATATATATATATATATATATATATATATATATGTATATTGGAAAACTATTTTTCATTAGTATTACTGCAAATGAGGATTGCAATCTATGTATACAAGAAAACTCATACAAACAATTCTGTATGTATGTCTGTATTCATATATAAACAAAAGTTTGACGCAAAGTTTGTTTCACATAAATACAGAAAATATAACTCGTACACACGTAAGTGTGCTTAATATATATAAACTTACATTTCAAGCTATGTACAGTAAATCAACACTGATTGCGGGTTTTGCAGCTTACTTGCCGTTACCCTCGACATATTTTCCTCATTCAAAATGTATAATCTGAGATTGCATGTCAACGAATAAAAAAAAATGACGCCAATGAGCAAAAGAATATTTGACATGCAAATATACAATTTGTTTATGGCACCTTTGCCAGGTGTTGATCTTTTTTTACCATGGTAGCATCTGAACATTTTTTCTACGGCTTCTAATTATTCCAACAACGTTTTGGAAGGTCTCATTGAATTTTCCTCTCTCCCTCCCTCCCGTTAAGTGAGCCTATCCATTGTCTTCTCCAGTTGGTCAGTATGTTCCAGTGAACCCATATCCAGTAAAATTAATGCCAGAAAATCTCCAAAATATCCTAACAATTCTTCCTCAAGAACGAACTAATGCTGCTGATAGACTTAATTCCAGTTGAAGAGATCCATTATCCTCATCAGTATGAAGATAACATTACTGCTTTTCCAAGAATTATTTCTGTTATAACCTCATCAGATGAGGGAGCCATCTTTTCCTGGAAGATATGAACTACATCGATGCTTTGTTGAAACTAGCGTTTGGAGTTGGTAACTTGCTCTTCGTCACAAACAAGCAAAGAAATGTTCCTGACCACCCCGAATCCTTAAGTAATGCAACATCTTCACCAGGTCAGCCAGTCTAAGCAGGAGCTGAAAGACATCACCAAGCACTGATCCTAAATGATGTTTCAGTTAATTATTCTAGTCTTGGTATTACTCATACATGGTCAACCCATCTGTATTTCTCGTTGATTTCATGTCACAGGGGACTCGAGAAATAAATCAACCCATTTATATAAACTTATCCTCCTGGAAACTTATGAGATTTTATTTTAGATTTTTTCGCTCTTTATTAGTCATTTCCTCGCTGACATGCTATTCACAGAATTATTTCTAATACTTTCAATCTTTACTACAAAAATTATTTGTTATCAGCCTAACAAGATCTAGAACTTCAGCAAGGACATAAATACTACTATTAGAGTCTGCAAGATATATAAACAAGGATTTATCCGTACTAATGGCAAGTGTTGCCTATTCCATAACCGATTGTTAATTGAACTTATAACGTTAGCTATGGCCACCACAAGAAAATCGGCTCCTTTTATTTTTGAATAATATAAAACAGAAATACCCACGCCATGCAGTTGCACTAAATTAACATTGAAGAATATGAATAACACCTCCTCTGAGTAGGAGTCTCGATGGAAACTTCTGATGCAATAATCTAGGATGCTCCGAAAATGACACGTTTTGAACATCCTTCTGGTGAACATCCTTCTGCTGGCTAATACGCTCACTTTTAACACCCAAATACGCCGTATGTATGTATGTATATATATATATATATATATATATATATATATATATATATATATATATATATATATATATATATATGCATGTATAATATATGTATGTATATGTACATGTATATAAATAATGTATATATATATATATAAATAAATAAATATATATATATATATATATATATTATATATATATATGGGAGAATATCACTTTATATATAGTTTTAATCAGCCTGTAGTATGTTCATGGTGTAGTAAACATTAAAATATAGGTCAACTCCTCACTTTTTCAGAATCTAAAGTTTTGCAATTAGTCTGTCAGCTTGGAGATGTTCATGGTGCAGTTTTAAACTTTAAAATGTTTTCCAGGTCAACTCTTTTTCAATTTTCAGTAACTCAAGATACACATAGCAAGAATTTGTACATTCCATTTCTGTTGACGTTCGTTTCTATCCTTAATTAAACTTGGAATATTTCCTGCAATCATAATGAACAGCTTGGCAAATCTAATTATGAATACAGAAAACCTCTTTTTATCATTTAGTTTTCTTTATTTTGACTACGGATGTAAACTGGTAAATGTTTTCTAAGACGCGATAATAATGATGCCTTTTAGGGAAAAGTTTTTCTATTCAGTAACTCTTAAGAATTAAGATACATTTCTATAGAAATAACAATGTTTGATACATTCCATTTCTGTTGACGTTCGTTTCTATCCTTAATTAAACTTGGAATATTTCCTGCAATAGAATAATGAACACCCAGGCAAATCTAATTATGAATACAAGAAAACCTCTTTTTATCAATTAGCACATGTACCCCTTTGCCGAACTAACAAAGTTAAAATTTACAAAAACTATTTTACGGATGTAAACTGGTAAAAAGCAATTATCTAAGACGCGATGAAACACATGCCGTTTAGGGAAACAGTTTTTTTGCAATTCATCGTAGAATTCGTCTTAAGAATTAGTGTTACAATGTATTTCTATAAGAAATAACAATATTTGATGCTTCATTTTTATCCTTCATTCATGTGTTGGATATTTTCTTTATATAATATATGTATATATATTATATATATAGTAGATTATATATGTAGTTATATATATATATATATATATATATATATATATATATATATATATATATATATATATATATATATATATATATATATATAGAGAGAGAGAGAGAGAGAGAGAGAGAGAGAGATAAGACTAAATTATTGGCATAGAATGGAACTTACTGAACAGGAAAAATCAAGAGAGGCAATGAGTCAAACCACCGTCACAGATGCAAAAACTTGTGGTTAAAATTTTTGTTAGAAGAGATTTCTCTTTTGCGAATAGCTGGTCATCCAGTTGAAAACAATACTTGCTAGACCATGCTAGTGTAAAATATAAAGAATGAGGGGATGTTCATTGTACAGATGATTACGACGACGATTCTTGTTTGTTGCAAGAAATCTCCTCGTAATTGCTCTACTGTGCAATTCTATGTTCATTACATTTAGAATGCTTCTTCTCCTCGAAGATTAGTGTTTCACTGTTATTGAGATGAGATTACAAACTGGCATATGTACATATATATATATATATATATATATATATATATATATATATATATATATATATATATATATATATATATATATATATATGTATATATATATGAATATACACTATATATACATTTATACACACACACACACACACACACATATATATATATATATATATATATATATATATATATATATATATATATATATATATATATATATATATAAATATGTGCAAACATACATATATATGTATGTATGTATATACATGCATATTCCTTTCTTTGGTTTCCCTATTTCCCTCCATATTTTCATAGGAAAAGGAATGGGAAAGATTCTTATCGTGTCCGCTTTCGCTAGAACTGCCTCAGACAAGTCAGATTTAAACCCCAGAAACAGCATCGATTGTAACCAGTGTAATGACTATGAAGGCTTTGCAGGTGGCCCTGGAAGCCGTTTCTCTCGTAGCTTTACTAACGCCACAAACGAGGTGGTACAGAAAAGCAGAAATCACTGGCTTGAAGGTGGGTGAGATGGGGACGAAAAATGATTTTCAAAAAGTTATCGACCAAATATGCTTTGAAAATCTTGAAATTGTGAATTATTATATCACTTTCAATCAGACATGTTTTTGTAAAATACGATATTTAAAAAAATAATTTTCGGCCAATAGTAATAGATAACCCAGGTATATCATAAGAAGGTTTTAATATGTATGCCTGGGGAAGATAAGGTTATTGTCGCGCTAAACCAAAATATCTATTGTATATTTTTAAGTAACGGTGCAAACTAGCATGAGAAAAGCCTTCTACTCATTATAATCTTCTACTCATTATAACAGCTAATTGGGATTAATAAAGTGGACTTAGAGCTCTAAGATATTCTTTATAAGCCTTGTTGTTGTCGTATTTATTTTTTTTTTCTTTTTTTTTGTTAAATATAGATATCTTTTTACGAGCATTATTTTTCTTTCTTACTAAGTTTTCATTGCGCTGACATTTCTGAGACGACGTTTTTGCATGCTCGTGTGGTTTACTTGGACGCTGTGTTGCGAGAGATGGACTCTTCAATGAATCATTATATCCATAGTTACAATGGGCATGCAGGGCAAGACTTTCCGTATAAATGCTGTTTTTTTTTTCTTTATATCCCTAGTCGTATTACCAAGTTCATTAACTCTCCAATCATTTGCTTAATTGACTTTTTTCCATCTCTCCCTCCTGTTCTCCTGTTATCTACATACAATATCAATTAATATCAGTAAATGACTCATTACCCTGTAATCCCTGATTCATTAGACATGTCCCTTAAGAATTCGATTTTATCAACACATGTAACTCGACGCTCATTAACAAACATTTGCATGCACTAACTGAAAGTAATTTGGGCAGCTATGTCCGTCTTGGTCTCTTTCTAAAGTTATAATATATTATTAATAACAATAATTATACAAAGTAGAGGCATTACAATGGATACACACAAACTAGATACACGAGTTCGGTGATAAAAATTATAATTGGCAATATCCACACATTTGCAGAGGTAGTGGTAGAAAAAAATAGTAATTATATTATTAGTAGTGACAGCAAGTTCCTCATTGGGCGAGTTGGTATCGTTCTCGGGTAGCACTCTGCTGGGCCCGCGTTCGATTCTCCGACCAGCCAATGAAGAATTAGAGAAATTTATTTCTGGTGATAGAAACTCATTTCTCGTTATAATGTGGTTCGGATTCTACAATAAGCTGTAGGTCCCGTTGCTAGGTAACCAACTGGTTCTTAGGCACGTAAAATAAATCTAATTCTTCGGGCCAGCCCTAGGAGAGCTGTTAATCAGCTCAGTGGTCTGGTTAAACTAAGGTTCTGTATAGTAGTGACAGCATTATTTTTTATTGAGAATAATAGTAAAAATATCAACAAAAGCATATTAAAAATGATAGCAATTAAAAACAGATTGCCTACAAACTAATTTCCTGCTTGATGATAAAGTACGATAAAACGAAAAACTGATCTCATTTAAATGGCTGGTTTCTGTCCGTTCGAGAGAATTCCATTAACAAAGCCTTTATCTAGTGACCGAGTGCTCCGGGCAGCATTGCCCGTCTCGGTCCCCTAAAAAGAGCGGAAGAAGAATACTGCGCTTACACGTCAGCTCGGTTTGGGCGTTCTCCCGAGACCCTATCCATCCAATCTAACACTAAGGCAATATTTGTCTTCTTTCTTTTTCTAAGGTTATTCATGCTGTGTCTACATTAATCAACTTGAACAACGCTATGCCAGCACGTTTTTCCGTCCCACGGGAATTTATGAATACATTAAGTCTTTCTTTATAAAACGGTCAAGATCCACATCGTACTTGTATTATGGAATTAAACTAGGATGGAAATTCCAGTAGATATGGATAGCGTGGGTATATTCACTTTATGATTCTGTCGATATGAAAGGGTCCATGTTTGTGACTGGTCGCTTTAATTTGATAACAGTTATTTTCGCAACCAACAATTAAAGTCCAAAGAACAAATTATATTTTATTGCATTTAAAAAATCAGTAAAATATATGCAAGTACTAGCAGCAGTTTTTTTTTTTTACGTATATCCAAATATTGCTTATACGTTTTACTTTAAAGAGAAGGGGAAATGAAGGAAATGAACAGTCTGAATTTACAATTACATTTTAACTTGTTTGGGAAATGCGCAGTCATACATGCTGACAGTAACCAATTAATTTGTCAGAAAAGTTGAACTATTAGTTTTACCTGAACAATTAACATGTCAGACAATTTGCATTATCAGTTTTACCTAGACAATTAACTTGTCAGACAATTTGCATTATTAGTTTTGCCTAGACAATTAACATGTCAAACAACTTAAACTATAGGTTTTACCTAAACAATTAACTTGTCAGATACGTTGTAATATCATTATTTATTTAGACAAAAACTGTAATTAATGCAATGTTCATTTCAATCGATAGTTCATGATATGAGAACAATCGTTAAAACACTATTTCATGTGGACAGTTCGGTAACGCGACCTCGTTCTGCTACTCTAGATGCAGATTCGAATCCTACTACGGAAGTCAAAATTCCTTTATAATCTAATCTTGCCTTTGGCTCAGGCTATTGCAATTACATAGGTATCTGCTAAAAAGTGACCAGTAGAATATATATTTGAATGTAAATGTGCTGACTCATACCATTCTCGTGATTCAGATTAAGTTCAAACATAAGGCAATTAATTAGGTGACACGGGACACATGCAAAGACAAGCAATAAATAAGGAGGCTCCTTTTCTTACTTTGAAGTTTGTATTGCCATACAGTTAATTAATGGAGATTTTAGTGAAAAACAGTGGAGGGTTGAAGCGCATACCTTCCTTTATTATAATTCTTTTTTATTCAAATCAAACTCTAATTGGATCGTTATCCATTGGTAACAGATGGAAGGGCACCAGAACTAACAAGATCAGTGGTTTGATTCCAGCACACTACTCGCCAGTCGACTCAGCGAGTAATTTGGGATGCAGTTGCTTACCCCACACCTTTCTCTACGTGAATCACTTTCCGTCAGTACTGACTTACCTCCATGTACCTAATTCATTGCACAATGAAATTTTTTGAGAAAACAAAACTTTCTCACCACTCCCCCACCCCGCGTCCCGTCTGTATTCCTGATCCAATAAGTTTGAAATATATATATATATATATATATATATATATATATATATATATATATATATATATATATATATATATATATATATATATATATATATATATATATATATATATATATATATATATATATATATATATATATATATATATATATATATATATATATATATATATATATATATATATATATATATATATATATATATATATATATATATATATACATTGCCTTCTAAATGTAATAGATTGGCCTGCATTGTTATAGAGAATTTACCTCTGATCTTGTTTTACGAAATAAAACAAATTCCATTTTGCATCGCGTCATCATTTTATTCAGCATAATACTGCAGCCGAATAACATGTAGCGGCGAGATTTTCTGACTCCATTAAATTGGAATATGTGGTTTGCTTCTATCAGCACGTATCGAACCTGTCAGGTTCCCAAAAACGCATTTCATACACGTCAGAAAAATGACGTATTTCATTATTACCAGTAAATCGTGATATCTACGCCAGACAGCCTGGATTATTTATTCACCAGTCTAAACATTTCTACGATATCAGTATTCGGATATGTGGCGGCCAATTAAAACTCCCGTCCTGTTTCCGTTACTCAAATATCCAGGTTGATCCGACTGCGTTTCGCGGGGGTAAACTATTTGTGCTGCTAGAACAACCATCGCTCTCTCTCTCTCTCTCTCTCTCTCTCTCTCTCTCTCTCTCTCTCTCTCTCAGCAGTAGTTTCATAATATCACCATTTTCGTAACATTCTCAACGAACAAAGAATAGTACGGTGAAAGAATAAGAGAATAAAACTAAAATCAACAGTATTAAATTGCGTCTTTCAAGATAAATTGCAACAACCATCTTCTAATTACTTCCAGTCAAATCCAGATAATTATCATGCTACCAGATTCAAGAAACCACACTTCGATACACTTTGCAATATGCAATATATGAACAGAAATCACCTTTAATATTGTAAAGAAAACCCAAATAAGACTCTGAACACAAGTAACTTTATTCTGTGGACCAGGCCCGTTTTGATACGTGCTGACGGAAATGCAACAGCAGGCTGTCGACCGGGCATGTAGTCATGACCGAATGACGGGTACCGCAAGTGACTTCTGAGAACGTAAATGCAAGAGCGCTGTGTGGTTAGCTGCCGAACCTGGTGGTTAGTTTGGGTTCAGCAACAAAGCTTCAAGCTAACATTACTGCCAAACCAGGTCAAAATCAGACTGCATACATTCCTTGGCATTAGGCGTCTTATATAGTGAAAGCATTCATGAGTCTTTAATTTTTGTACAATTTAAATACAGAATTATAAGACAATTCTCTCACTCTCTCTCTCTCTCTCTCTCTCTCTCTCTCTCTCTCTCTCTCTCTCTCTCTCTATATATATATATATATATATATATATATATATATATATATGTGTGTGTGTGTGTGTGTGTGTGTGTGTGTGTGTTTATATATACTATATATATATATATATATATATATATATATATATACATAAAAATAACATATGCAGTTCTTGACGCAACTTATAGTAGGCTTAGACTTGGAGACAATCTAGTTGCGATGGTTTTGGGAGTATACCAGATGGAAAACAGAGCAAATATTTTCTCGAAGTAATGTTTTCATTTTTTTATTGTTATTGTATTCATTCGAAAACTCAAATGAAACGTGACAAGCCTGTGGATCCCTTCTCTTTAAAGTTTAGTCTTTGCAACAGAACAGTTAGTTATTGTTTAATTTTTTTTTTTTTCTAATGAGATGTAAGCTGTCAAGCCAAGAGCTCCGGCACTTTCACTCTTCGGCGATTAAGTCATCGAAAACAACGGAGCTGGATTGGAAGGGCGATAAGATAAGGAGATCCAGAAAATAAAGGAGTTGTAGTACAAGGAAACACCACAGTTTCACTTAGAAGTAGCAGCTAGAGAGATTGAACAGCATGACTGAAGAAAGGAAGTGGAATTGGAGATAAAATAAAAGGCTAAGAAGTGTGCGTGCAGCTAGATGGGACGCTGAAAACATCCTTCAGTAATGTCTAAGTGCCCTACGTGAAGAGCACTGACGGCACTCCCACCCACCCCCTCCCCTACCCAGAAATTTATTGATTAATATATATTACGAACATTTCCTATTTTAATGGTTGTTTATCTCACCCATTTCTATAGGTCACTGAGCCATCTTACCAAAGAATGTTTGGCCAGAGGTAAATTTCATGTAGAAAATTTTCTATTGGGGTATTAACTGCATAAATTTCAAGGCTTCTTAAAAAGCCTTCTTACTACTTTGTGAAGGTGATATGAATATGTGGGTCTTCCAGAAGTAATTGTGTTGATTTTGTCTGTTTGCTGAAATTCTGTTTCTTGGGTTCCGTAAGAAAGAACTGATTTTTTGCTGCTGGTGAACCCCAGCTCATCTGCAAGTACGGAAGACCGAGATTAATCCTCAGTGTTTTCAAAAGGTCTTTACTATGTAAATATTCAGGACAAAGCGAACCAGCCGGAATTCTACTCAGATAGGGTTAGCCAAATTAAACATTCTGGCGCACGAGTTTCTGTTTGTTTAAATGTGTGTGTCTTGGAAAACTCTGTGCAAAGAGAGAACGTGGGAGTCTGGATGGCGATCAAATTGATTAGCGCCAAGTCGCCAGGAATATCTTATGGAAAGATTGCTTGGAGTATTATTTGACGAAGAGTTGGCCTTGATGAAGGTTCCACCGAGTTTCATCAACCGAATCATCATGGAAGTGTAAACTAATTAAGTCTGAACCGAGATTTTTTGATGACTATTTTTATCTCGAAGATTTCTAACAGGAGAATGTATTGCTGACGAGGTAAGTTGACTGGAATGTTGAAATTCTCACTGCTAATCACAAAGACTGATTTTGGAGGCCTGTGAACTGGAGGTTCGAGGGCATAAAATTATCATTTAAAACCAGTGTGCTTTAATTTCACTTTTAGCAAACGTTCATTCCAGCCAGTATTTTCTTGGATATAGTGTATCGGCTTGGACGTTTTCTTAGGTGTTTTACTGCATACAACAAATCGGCGAGCTAGCCTTTAGTACTGTAGTACTGACAACGTATTAAAGCCGCTGCCACATTATTCCTCCACCATCCGCCCAGCCCCGGATGCATTCCAAGTGCAGGAAAAAGTTAAAGTTTAAGTATATCTTAGTTTAACCAGACCACTGAGCTGATTAACAGCTCTCCCAGAGCTGGCCCGAAGGATTAGACTTATTTTACGTGGCTAAGAACCAACTGGTTCCTAGCAACGGGACCTACAGCTTATTGTGGAATCCGAACCACATTATGACGAGAAATGAATTTCTATCACCAGAAATAAATTCCTCTAATTCTTGATTGGCAGGTCGGAGAGTCGAACGCTGGGCCAACAGCGTGCTAGCCGAGAGCTCTACCCACCTCCCAATGAAGAACCAAGTGCAGGAAACATCCACAACAGTAGCTGGTTTATATTTGTACTCAGAAAGTACATCAGCCTTTCCCTTTTATGAGGGTTTGAATTAGTTCATATGCTACTCCAAAACCGCCCATGGGGATTAAGTGCCAATGGTGTTTAGCAGCGCTTCTCGGTCTCCCCTCCATTTGCTGACCAGAGATAGGTTTTTATTTATTTAGATTTTCAGAGTTTTGCTAATCCTTTGTCGATCACTGAAACCACTTTTTAACTCAAACTGATCCCCTCTGTAATTGCTCCGCAACAAGAATAAAGAGATTAGTCACATTTTGCAATATACAAATCCGCTGCAATTTCAATCTCTTCCTTATGTAAATTAGATTTGTTTTGGGGAAATTGTGGCAACGACATTAGTGTCATTATTTTTCAGTAAGGTAATTATGCAAATTATTTTACTTGTATGCAGATGCGATTTTTTTTCCTGTTCGGTCCCTGTCTCTCTCTCTCTTGCTCTTTCAGTATCTCTGAAATGCGTAATATTACTGGAAACCCCTTGTTTGGGTAGGTGTGAATTGTTTACTTGTTCATTTAATCTTCGTTTCGTAATTATGTATCAGACTCCTGAACGCAGACTTGGCGAGACTGTCTGATACAGCTGGCACTGCTAAGGCTACTAATAATTTCCTCAGTAAATTTCAGCAAATTCAAAATCTGGGCGATATGCAGTTTTAGATCGAAATGATAACTGCTTCAACTCTCCGAGCAAAGTCGTTCTCTTTCACGCAAGAAACTGTTCCGTTAACCCAAAAGAGAAAATTTTGGGCAAATGTTTTAAATCAAATGCTTTAACAGAAGTACTGGCGTTTTCGCTAAATTCATAGCCTTTTGATTACCGCATTCCATTATTGCCATTCGCCGCCTGCACCAGACCGCTAAGGTTAGTTGCAAGTTACAGTGATTTTGTTTTTAGTTTTCTGTAAAAGAAAACTATTGAGATGGCTATTTGTCTGTCCGTCCGCACTTTTTCTGTCCGCCCTCAGATCTTAAAAACTACAGAGGCTAGAGGGCTGCAAATTGGTATGTTGATCATCCACCCTCCAATCATCAAACATACCAAATTACAGCCCTCTAGCCTCAGTAGTTTTTATTTTATTTAAGATTAAAGTTAGCCATTCTCGTGCCTCTGGCAACGCTATAGGACAGGCCACCACCAGCCGTGACTGAAAGTTTCATGGGCCCCGGCTCATACAGCATTATACGCTGTACAGAAAACTCGATTGTGCCGAAGAAACTTCGGCGCATTTTGTACTTGTTTATAAGGTATGATAGATAATTCCGCGCTTAACCAATATCTTTTATCTGGGCTTGTCTTAGCCATGAGTGTATCAGCCCTCATGGAGGAATGAAGACGGTTATGTATGTAAGATATACAAGCAATTTAAAACATAAGAAACTAATTAGGGGGTGGTTGTTTAATTGAATTTCTTGGATGTAGTTAGGAAAATGCTTGACTGGAATCTGAGTCTGTAGCCTTGCTATAACTGGAATATTCAAGAATGTAGACAGAGGACTGCTCACCAAAATCAGTGTATGTATCCTTAATAATATAATTAGGTACCTAGACGTATGGATACCACTGACTGATAATTGAATAATTTCTGTTAAAAAAAAAAAAAAAAAGTGGTACCTCTGGAATCCAGCACGGATTTACTTCACAAAAAAAATCTCATTAAAACCTGTAATACTATATTTTCCACCGAAATAAATGTTGACATTATTTGTGAACAGCATTTTACCTATTTTCATCTGAGAAATGTTCAATTTAACTTGACTTTCCAAAATATCTTTAGAAAAGCTTCGGTAGGTAAAAACCTCTCGCACAATCCGTCCTTCGGATAAAAAACGAGAAGCCTGAAGAAAATCCAACAATATATTACCAGCCTTTTTATTATAGCTACACTTCACGTTTACCAGGAGCCTTCAGAATGTAGAGTATCGTCAGGAATGTTTGTTTGTGTTTCCGGTATGATGTTTGTGCAAGAATGTACCCGTTGAAGCTAATGTATGACAGAATAGCAAACACGGAAAACAAATGCACCGTCAGCGCAAGCTATTGTTCTGCAACTGACGTTTTATAAATCCACGTTTGTTTACCTCCGTGTTTACACGGCTGAGAAATATTGCATATTAGCAAAATGTGTGTTTGTCGGAAGCCCCCCAGGCCATAAATATGACAACGGGGTCGTTCCAACTCACCGGGAAACCTTTCACCAGATGGACTGTCTTCTCTTCTCCCTATTGTTGTCTTGCACGGCTAAGACGATCGGCAGCTGCTTGCGAGGGCACCCTCGCGCATTTCAGATTAAAGTTTATTCATTGTTCTTAAAATGAATGGAATGGTTTTCGTGATTAACCAAGTGAGGCCAGTAAGTGAACTTTGTAGAATATCCATGGTAATATAAAGTTTCTACTTCTAGTGTGTAATCACTTTTGCGGCAAGAGACACTATTCTTTGTAGTCGATTGCATAACACTTTCCCAGCTCCATTTTCTAAAGTCAGGGATTGTGAACGCCAATCATTTCAAGGATTTCTGTTTGATTATTCTCACTTAACCAACGGACGCTTCAGACCAATAATTGAAGGTGATATCTTGAACGCAGCGAAATCAAGGTAGGCTTCTTAACATCCAATTCGCGCTACTTCGGGAATATCACCGAAGGGGAATTTGACGTGATTCGAACATCCGAAAATACCTTCCAGTGACTTCTAGTCGACGCCGCTAACCATTAGTTGTCAGTGGTTAGCGACGTCGACTGGAAATCGTTGGAGGGTACTGTCGGGTGTTCGAGTCAGTTAGGTACCAATCCCTTTATCACTTTATCACTTCGGCGATATTCCCGAAGTAACACGAATTGGATAGTAAACAACATTTGTACCTTAATGTTTATATATATACTGTATATATATACATACATACATACACACACACACACACACACACACACATATATATACATACATACATATATATATATATATATATATATATATATATATATATATATATATATATATATATATATATATATATATATATATAAAAATATATATATATGTCTTAATTCGGTAGAGGAACATTCACGTACAGATTTTGAAGTACGGTCATAGCAATAACGAACGTATATGAAAGTTATTTAAACCGTATTGACATCATTCAATGTTGGTTCTTCTCTCGAACTTTTCTGAAGCTTTCATTTTCCGCGAAAGTTTTGGAGAATGTATTGATCGCTGATCATTAATTTTCCACGTTAGACTTTCCATTTTTTTCTTTTCTTCTTTTCACAAAAATTCCTCTTTTTTTGACGTTTCCTCCCTTCAACGCCAACTGCATGTCATGAACAGACAGAAGCTGAAATCGATGGGTTGTCATATGAATCGCCGCATTGAAACCAAAGAATGGGGGAAGATGGTTTGCGACTATTCATCATAACCCAATGAACCACACTGTAGGAAGGGGTTGTTTTGAAGTGCTGTTGTAAACAAGCGCTCGTTGCAAGCTCTCTCTCTCTCTCTCTCTCTCTCTCTCTCTCTCTCTCTCTCTCTCTCTCTCTCTCTCTCTCTCCTAGTACTTTTTAATACACATGTTTCTCTACTATTCACGTTTTTATCCATATGAACATTTCTACTTCATATCACATTTCATAAACAAACCTTTTGTGCCATATTCACCTTTTGCTTCACCAATGTATCTAATAACATTTCCATTGTTCTGCTCATTCGCACACAATCGAAACAATTTACATGTAAATTGCTTGAATAATTCTATAATTAAACTTACATCCTTATATGAAGATCACTTCTAAGACAAACCTAACGGTATTCTTTTAATCTACAATGCTTACTAACAAGAATGAAAAAGCATATGTATTTTAAAAGTAAGGTGTTTAAGTTAAATATATACCCTTACCTCGAATCTGAATTAAGATTAAATTGAAGAAGTTTTGTTAGCTGATATAAATAGCCTCAATGGTTAAACTAAGCCTGGATTCCACGAGGAAATACATAAAACCCTATAATGAAATAAGTTATACAGCAGTCAACTTTAAACCGAAAGATGAGAATTGAAGTGTAATTCCCGTAGATTTTTCCGGAATCTCTTGAGCTTTCCGTGATATTCGAAAATGAGGAAGTCTAACGTCAGGTTAGCCCATCACTACGTTAGTCTGTTAATTTCTGGATAGAAATAATTATATATAGATGCAAGGATTACATTAAGTTTTAATGTCAGGGACTGTAACCGGCGCGTGCTTTGGTGTATGTCAACCGGTCACGCTGGGTAAGCAGACATATCAAATCAACTCTTCTTTTGTATTAGTAAACAAGCACCAGGTATGAATAATATGAGCAGATGTGAAATTAATAACAAGAAGACTATGAAGAGACCAAATATTAATTTATCATTTATCATATATACTGACAAACATGTTCTTACACGAAGGGACCATTGGTCACGTGGCATACGGAGCGCGTAAAGAAACAACTACGTCAATAACAAAAAGCAACTCAAACGAGGTCATCCAAAAGGCATATTTTAACATAGCGTCGATGCTTCCCACTTAACTGAAATGGATCCCCGAAACAAGAATGGCATTTGCACATGCAGTTCCTAAATTCCATTCTCATCGCCTGATATTTCCCAAATGCTTAAAACGCTCTAATGCAAAACGCAAGGCCACTCATCAGCGGATGCAAAATGAATGTTCATTTTGCATTTGCAACGGACGACAAATGGCACCGGTCTACTGTATTACATTCAGAGGGAACAAGAGATTTTAGCATTACAGACGTGGCGATGAGATTCCACGCCATCATGTAATATGCAGAAGGGAAGGACGACAGAATGAGAGATAAACAACGTCCAATTATGTGATGCTTAGTACCTCTCTCTCTCTCTCTCTCTCTCTCTCTCTCTCTCTCTCTCTCTCTCTCTCTCTCTCTCTCTCTCTGTCATTACTTTAATCTTCAATACTTATTTGTAAAAAGTCCAAACATTAACTACCACTAATGATAATTATGTTCTCTCATAAAAAGAAAGGCTTGGTACCTTTCTTTCAATCGTGGGTAAAACAATAGGTACAATGTAGTCGCGTGACTGTATTCTTTTATATAGACTTTATTCCAGTTTGTTTGTGACTGAATATTAATTACCGCTGTTGATATACAGACAGTCTTTCCAATTCTACTATAGCTAAACAATTCAATATAAGTTCTGAAAGCAAGGAAACTTCCGTTTACTCAATTGTTATTTTTTTTATATAACATAAAGCCGTCTCCTCTAGCAGAAGTTGCTCCGGACCGGACACAAGACTTGAAAACGGTCACTGCCCCATTTATACTTTAAATGCTGAATCTCAGATGAAAATCTATCGGTCTTTTGATACACCCACACGGAAAGTTTTACTAACGGTGCGTCGAACCCTCCTACTCATTCTCTAATGTTTCGGTTTTTCAGAATTCTCATGTTTATACATGTATGCAATTTTTGACAGGTTGGTTCTTTTGCAATTGGTATTTGCTTCTCCTGGCTCTGCTTTTAAGTTGTTTAGCACGTGGGCATTTCATTCTGTTTTAGCTTGCTTTGCAGGCTAATTACCATAAAAGGCTTGGTTCTCATAAATGTTTGCACATTTTGATAATAATAATAATAATAATAATAATAATAATAATAATAATAATAATAATATTAAATATATATAAAATAAAGTAGTTATTTACATATATTAAAATATATATATATATATATATATATATATATATATATATATATATATATATATATATATGTGTGTGTGTGTGTGTGTGTGTATATATATATATATATATATATATATATATATATATATATATATATATATATATATATAATTGTAACCCATTTTACAGATGGCATTTTTTACTTTCGAATATTAGGCCACAAATAACTCATCAATTTCGAATTTACTCGACCTAGGGAACAATTAAAACCCAAATGGAATTCTATATGGTATGGCCTCCTCCCCTGACCAGTAAGCGATAATCGAACCCATACTTATTGAGACTGAAAATAGGTAAGGTGACAGTGACCTTATCCATTTATCCATCTTGTAGTTTGGGAATCGAACCCATACTTATTGAGACTGAAAATAGGTAAGGTGACAGTGACCTTATCCATTTATCCATCTTGTAGTTTGGGAATAACCTACTTCCAAAGGGGTGGTTATGGTTCAGTTCACCCTAACTGTATAAAATTTCGTTTCAAGGTAAGATGATCCCAAGGTACTTTAACACTGGATGCCTGTTGCTGTATTCTTTGCTACTGGGTCACCCAAGAACGTTATTAGTGAAAAGGTATACCAAGCATATTTTTCCCACTTAAATTTGAACCCAGTAGTAGACTGCAGAATCACAGACGTTTGCGGTAATGGCATAAAGATATCTGGACAAATTGATTTTCCTTTCAAATTAGGAAGAGTCTCACTTAAGGAGAAGGTTCTAGTTGTAAAAGGCACACACCTAGCGTTTGCCCATTTGTTAATTGGTATTTGCTGACTCGGTCTGTCACTACCTGGCCAGGAGAAGTCGTAATTTTTTTTCTTTTGTCATAGCGTTTGAATAACACCGTCCACTTCCTTCTCGAGAGTCTGATTAATAACCGTAAGACCACGTGTCTCACTCTTTATGATAGTCTTCATATTATTTTCTCTAATAGTCTCTGTGTTTCTATAATACTCTCTCTCTCTCTCTCTCTCTCTCTCTCTCTCTCTCTCTCTCTCTCAATCTATAAATTTTATATATACACACATATATATATATATATATATATATATATATATATATATATATATATATATATATATATATATATATATATATATATATATATATATATATATATATATATATATATATATATATATATATATAATTTATATATACATATATATATATATAGTATACATGTATATATATACGAGTATATACAATATGTATAGAGAGAGAGAGAGAGAGAGAGAGAGAGAGAGAGAGAGAGAGAGAGAGAGAGAGAGAGACGCCCACTTGGTTTGTCGGTTTTACGCCATGGTTGAACTTCCATAGTAAAAGGTACATCAAGTGTATGATCGAAACTATTCCAAAGGCACAATGGACAATTTTAGGCAGAATTCATTAAATCATAAAAAAAAAAATCCCATTTTCAACCAAAAGAATTCGTGCTCTATTAATCCACAACAACACATGACTCACATGTAATGAAATTAATTAGCAAAAATACGGGTTTTCTTTTGCTTTCAAAAATACGCACTTCCGAAAAGCAAAAGTTTCGCCTCATTCATTAACCACAAATTTTTATTTCCCATATTTATGAACATTTTTTTATTTCACTTTTCAACTTTCGTTTAATTAGCATTCATACTCTGCCAATGGAAAAGAGAAACGATATTTACATCGTATTTGATGAAGGTTGAATAATTTTATCCACTGGAACAGAATACTGTACAATCGTCTGCCAAATAATAGTCGTAGGGGAATTCATAGCTGACAAAGAAACTAAAATATGGAATTAAAGAAAAATCCTTTATTGTAAATTCATAATCTACTAAGGATATCAGACTACATAATAATGTTGATTGAAATGAAAATATTTAACCAAAAATGGCAAGTCATTTGCCAAGCATAATAACCTTAAGGGAAGACATAGCTGACAAAGCAAGTGAATATTGTAAATGTTTTAAAACATTTACAATAAGCTATAGAGAATATTTCCAATTGCGTTTGTTGATTGACTGAAAAATACTAACCAGAAGAAATCAAAACGATTCGTAAGTCAGCATTACCAGTTAGTCTCACATTTTTACATTCGGTATTGTCTAGGGAGCATTCCTTGTATCCATGACAAAATTTAAACAATTTTTCTTGGCTTATAAAGAGTATTAATCTTATTAGAAAAATCTGAATTTTAAATCATTCTATGCAATTACTTTACCTGTTGAAGAGGTAAACAAAATGTAGGGCTCGTGAGAGATCAATTTAAAGAGAAATGTTCCCATGGGATAAATATATCACCAAGCTGCGTAAAGTAGTTTGTTAAATCATCTGCTTTATGTAAAAAATTATATCAAATTGAGTTATACAAAATGACGAATATTCTGAAGCCGTTTCCTCGTCTGCTTATCTGTGCTTCCATTGTAGATATATTATAAACCAAAATTTCGTGGGTTGTGTTATTCTAACAATCCTATTTAGTAGAAAATATCCGCTTCTTGGGAAGAAAATTTCACCACATGCATCGGTCATTGTTTTAAACTTAGGTTAAACTGAATATTAAACCTAATTCTTTTGACCACTCGAAAATCTCGGTAAACCACAGTTCTGCTTTTGACACTCGTCTTGCATTTGGATCTTCGTCGAAAGTGTATTATAAATGACACTGCGTTTTCTCTAGACTGCTTTTATCCGAGTCATTTAAAATTTCGATTTTGGCTGTAAACTGTCTTCCTTGAAAAGCTATTGGTTATGTTAACATTGCTGTATTTCGATGTATTTAACTGATGCTGAAAGTAATTGCATTGATCTTTTGATTGCCAAGCACCTCTCTTCACTTCCTAATAGGCAAGGCATAACTGGCACAAGATTTTGACTTTTCTGTGAGTTCTTCAGATATTATGGGACAGCTTGAAAATTTATGTTCATCGCTTGCATGGCACTGTGAATGACAAATTGTAAAAAAAAAATTGAAAAAGACTGTATGACTAATTTTGGATGGGGAGGTTATAGACTCTTTTGGACTGTTTTATGTGTAAATAAACATAATTATCTTGAAGCGTTATTGCTACAAAAATGTTTAGATTGGTTCATGGACAATTTTGGCCATCGCGTGTGCGCCACTGTGAATGACAAATTGTAAAAAACGTAAAAAAAGTGTCAAAAGACTTGTACATAAATATTTTTGTCACCCACTAAAATATCCCATTCTCTCTAGCGTTAATATTTGAGAAAATAATGATATAGAGATAACTTGCTCACGATGTCCTGATTGTCTCAAGATTTTTGAAAGTCCAAAAAAATTTTTTTTTTTTTTTTTTTTGCTGTCTCCTGAAAACTTACTTTTTTACAAAACTAAATGCTTAGATATCCTAGAGGACTGAAACAAATGTAATGAAACTTTTACAGTGTGTAGCATAACTGTATATGTTTATTTTGGCGGTAGAAAAGTCATTATTGAGATTAACTTTTTTTTGCATATTATTTTTGAAAAATGATGTCATGATTTTTATCAACTGAAAAAAAATAACTTAGAGGTTTAACTTCCAAATTTCCCCACGAGGGATTTTTCAGTATTAATTGTAGAACAAGTGGTAAAAATTTGAAGCAAGTCCATTCAATCTTAAGGTAGAAATAGTCATTTACTTTATAATAGGGCCTTATGGCGTCGGTGCTCCCCTTAATAATGCAATGTTATGGACTTACAGATTATGATGCAGAGTTGGTAGCTCGATGAACTGAAAGCTCTTTTGAAACGATGAGGAACTAGAGCAGGGGTTCCCAAACTGGGGTACATGTACCCCCAGGGGTACATTTGCACGTTTCAGGGGGTACATTTGGTCTGAAGAAAATAATTACTACTGTACAATTGTATGTGCTAGATCAAAATATAAATTACCTTAGTAATTGCTTTATTTCTGTTATCACCATTTAAGATACCTATGTATTCTACACATGCAGGCTCCATAAATTTAAAATATCAAAATATTAAAATGTTCTTTTTTAATATTAATTTTAATTTTTAGTGTTAGGGGTACATGGGAACCTATAAAAAAGCCCAAGGGGTACCGAGGAACAAAAAGTTTGGGAACCTCTGAACTAGAGTATTTCAGATGTATGTTTATACTAAATCATTTTACTATTTAAATACTGTATGAGTTTTTGTATTTTACTTAACCTCCATGTTTCACCACCTTAAAATTATATTGAACTTCTCGAATTTTCTGTATATCTTCCTCATAAAAAGAATATTCAACTTTGGGAGGGTCTGAGGTTCTTGGTTTCTTCCCACAGTACTGTTTCTAGCAGTCTGCAGCTATTGAATCTACTCCAGTTTGTTTGATTAGGGTTCTGCATCCATGATTTGAGATTTTAAAATGCATGGGCTGAGGTTTTATCCATTTACCACCTTATACTCATTTTTATGAATAGGATGCAGTCAGGTTTTTTGCAGTTGCCGAACACCTATTACAATTATTAAATCAAAATGCCATTTAAGTCCTATGTGATCTGTACACCATTGGAATTGTATTGAAAGGCCTTGTCATCCTTGGCTTAAGTCGCCTCTCCTAGACTAGTACAACCTATCAGTTAAAGTACAGTTATCTAATAATTTATATTAGCTAACACTGAATCCTGTCTGTCACCAGTGTGCACTGATAGTGAGCAACATGTACTTTTTTTATTCAACATTTTACCATGACTGGATATAGTAAATTTGCCTAAGTTTCTTATCAGAGTTTGCCTGCTCTTAGCATTGCCTTTGTCCAGCTGCCCAGAGCTTTTGGTGGTGCTCAATCTGTGGAAGCCTACCTTTCACACCAAACCTTCTATGGAATCACCCTTAGAGCAATAAGGATATAAACAGAGCATGGTTGCTAGATGGTTGATGGATCATATGCTATTGAGGATTGCAGACAAAAAAGGTCACCCACTCTTCTACCCGACATAAGCAGATCATTTCAAATGCGATATATCTCTTAAAACTCTGACCAATCCCTTTCCAGCCTCTTCTTTAGCTTGAAGGTGGTGGTCTTGGTGATTCTTTTGACCTTATGGTGGCCTTGGAATATAAAATTTTTGTGATGGGGCATCAAGTCTATACACTAAACAATAAGCAAAATAAGAGAAATAAATCAATCAAGTTGTATAAAACCGAAAATATTTCATGCTTTATAGTGGTTTGACCATGCAATGATGGCCATCTTCAAAAAATGGTTTTTATGCTGAAATTTTTCGTTGACAGCCCGTTTCCTTAGAAAGTGATATGGAAACAACGCTGTTTTCAAATTCTGTGCTTGCATCATCGACTGAACCTCTCTGCCTAAAAATCAGAGTAACCGGTTGCAGATAATCTTGTTGCCTTATACTCAGCCCACCCCTTTTTTTTCATAAAAAAACAAACATCTCTTAACATATCTCACATAAGTTTATTATTTCCTTAAATCCAAAGCCCAGGAGAATGGAATCCAATACCCACCCCTAATTCGGATCCGAAGAAAACAAGAGCAAGCATAAGTCCAGCACTGATGACCATGCCTGTGGCACTAGTTAAGAGAAATCTGTTGATCAACCCAGAATAAGAAGCCAAGAAACGGGACCCAGGTTTAAGCCTGGAGGAATCGCGACTTCAACCTCAAGAAAGAAGATAGCAAGCACACGAGGTTCTCTCTCTCTCTCTCTCTCTCTCTCTCTCTCTCTCACACACACACACACACACACACACACAATTAAGGCTCTCAAGAACAAATGATGTCACGTTATCACTTCTTTGTTTCATATTGCATATTTTTTGACATTCAGAATGCATATATAGCTGTATCAAAAGGTAAAACAAGATATTCATTCTGATAAATCACACTTCCTGGTTACGTAATTACATCAGTTGTTAAGTTTTTGAAAACCTAACATTAATTAAAGCAATCTGCGAATGAAAAAAAAAACCACAGGGGTATTGTAATTGAATCTGGCACGCATTGCCACTCCAAATGACAGGTTCTGGATTGCATAGTACGAAAATGACAGAATCAACATCAGAACTGTCCCTCGCTGAGTCTTATAAATAGACACGAAAACCCACCAGCCCCAATAATCCCGGCAATTTTCCATAAAATATCTTCTACATTTCGCTTACAGAAACTCACTAAGGCCGCAGGAATGGTAAATGTTTTCTTGCTCCCTTCTGCTTTTTTTCAAACAGGATTTTCTGGTGACTGGGTTTACTCGCATTTTCTTCATTTCTATTTTATTCGGATTTTTTCTTCTCCGGATTGGCAAACATGCAAGTAGCCGCAAGACACGCTAGAAGATTGGCTGTCAAATATCTCAGGATTTCAGACGATCAAATTTGTTGCCTTTTTATGCATAATTTTACGTCGAGAATAACTCACGATAGCTTCGTTTCCTCCTACAATTAGAATGACAAAGGCGGATGATTATTGCTTTGGTAATATCACAACTACGTCTGTAATTAATTACGAAAAATATAAACGGTTGTTTGTTTTTAATTACTTTTTTTGACAGAGATGTTTATCTGTTACCCAGACTTTATCCAAAATCTTTTTTTTTTCAGGTGTTTCTCAAATTTAGGTAGTCAGTTCTAGTTATGACATCAAATCCGGAATGGATTCGTAAGAGGTGGCATTGATTCTTATTTTTTGTTTATTCGTAATATTATCACACAAAGGCCCATAAATGTTTTACTGTTTTGTGTTTGTTGCTCCTAATGTAATCGCAATGAATGTATGGTCAGTTCTTTGGCTGCAACTTTAGTACTGACGTTGATCTGGACAGCAAGCACGCAAGCGCCATCATGTTCACGTTTATTGAAAGCATCTGGAAAGCATACACAGATAATGACAGAACGAACGAGAAACGTACAAACAGACAAACGTAGAAACATAGACAAAGACAGAGAGAGAGACTCCGTAACTAATTACTAGAAATGGATCTGGCATGCGGAAGAGTTTACCTAGGCTATTTATTTAGCCCTAATAACGTGATCTGGGGTGATTTTCGTGGGTCAAGGAACATCACTGCATTATGAGAGTAATACTTCTACAAAGAAAATGCTTCCGTTTCTAACGAAAATACCTGAATTTTTCAAGACGACTTTGCTAAAACTTTAAATTATGGCCAGCTGAAATGTAGTTGCCCGACAGGGTGGAATACCGACGTCGTACGCGGTTACTATATCAAATTGTACTTATAGGCAACTCAAGCACGCAAAAGTATTATTTAATGCTATCATCATAATTGATCAGTTTAGAAACAAAATACTACAAATCGTATCACATCTATCAAACTGTACAAGAAAAAACGGTTAATCGATAATTATGTTTGTTATTCACGAAGGAATTTGAATCTTAAAATGCTTCCTTTATGATCTCCAAGAAGGCAAGTATGATTACCTATTTGTGGCTCTTGTAATTCCATTTTTCCGTAAAAAAAAAAAAACTTATTCCATTATATGTAATGAAAGCCGCTTTCTAGCAGAAGTCCCCATAACAATCGGCAAAGTTTAAGGGAAAAACTTTCCTGGAGGAAGGCACTTGGTTTTCTCAATCGATTTAGCTCAATTCGCCATCAGAGCGAAAAAAAAAAGTATATCTTAGTTTAACCAGACCACTGAACTGATTAACAGCTCTCCTAGCGCTGGCCCGAAGGATTAGATTTATTTTACGTGGCTAAGAACCAATTGGTTACCTAGCAACGGGACCTACAGCTTATTGTGGAATCCGAACCACATTATGACGAGAAATGAATTTCTATCACCAGTAATAAATTCCTCTAATTCTTCATTGGCCGGTCGGAGAGTCGAACACAATCAGAGCGAGGTCGTTTTGCACCGGGTAGAGGAATATATGAAAGTTATCACGTACTCACATCAATAATAATAATAATAATAATAATACTCTACTCTAGCGCACAGTTAATTGCAATTCAGGCTACAAAAAAAGAATATTGCTAAGCATGGAGTAATAGGAACTCGTCAAATGCTGTATGCATTCAGCATAGTGTTTTTGACAAAACTATTGAATCCACTAAGAAAATTATGATTTTTATGTAAACTGAAGAAATTATCAATGAATTATCAGATGGTTTCTGCAAGCTTTGAGATCGACAAAACGGATAATAGGTATATTTGGGTGTCTCCAAATTGGCTGACATCGACCCGTGGTGGTTGACGGGACAATTCAATAAATTTGTTGGGATCAAAAATAGTTACATAACGGCCGAGGGTCGACTGAATTTTGAAGGTCAAAATGAGTCATTCGGATAAGAAATAAAAGTGCGTGAAATTATCCAACAAAATACAATTTCTGATGCACATTTATGATAATGGATCGTAACACGTGTTTCTTATGAACGAATTAACTACATTTTGTTAATGGTTATAGCGCTCTGTTAATTTCAAACTATGATTAGTGAATTTCTATTCAACATAGCGACATTTTATATCTGGGGTGCAAAAATGCTAAGATGAATGTCCTGACCATATCATGTTCAGCAATGCGCAATGAAATGTGTCTGACCGAATAAAAATAATGAAGGAAGGAAATAATGAAATTTCTTCCCATTAGTAAAGACAACTGTCAGTGAAAATGCTTATTTATTAATGATTTTTTTTTGTACACAGTGGGACACTGGAGAGTTCAAGGCTTGCAAGAAGGGGGTAGTGGTTTAAAAGTTTGGTGGCACCTAGCCCATACTTGGGTACCCTTAATCAAGACTTTGAAGATAAACTGTTTGGGTGAGTAGGGGGTTATAATGCACACCAGGTAATCATACATACTTCAATGCAATCTGCTGAGATAAACAGAGGAGCAAAGAAGTGTACAGTACTGTACAGCAACAAAACCTATATCTAGAACGAGACTGCGTGGCAATAAGCAATTTCTAACTTCAACGGCGAGATGCTGCTCCTGCTCCTGCTGCTGCTGCTGCTGCTTTTTCTCTCTCTCTCTCTCTCTCTCTCTCTCTCTCTCTCTCTCTCTCTCTCTCTCTCTCTCTCTCTCTCAAGATTTTTTATATAGACCTATCCCATTACCAAGAGTTATGGAATGTACTTACGAATGTATATTCTAAAGATGAAGTTACACTCTTTATATATTCTAAAGATGAAGTTACACTCTTTAAGCTGTACCCCAAATACAATATTATACATGCAGTGCAATTCCTGCCCGTCCATGTCTTTGAAATAAAAAGAAAGCGAAAGACTCGACCTGTAATGTGAATAGATATATGTACAAAAGTTCCTCTCGTAATGACTTCCAATTTGCTGTATACCTTGCTGATTTGATCTTATTTATTCTCATGACGGTAAATTTTGAAGATCAAAATATCAGGCGAGTGTCAAAAGCAGAACAGTGACTTACCGAGATTTTCAGATGGTCAACACGACAAAGATTTCAGTTAAACCTAACCGAACCGAGGAGGAACTTATAATAAGTATGTTCTTATTTTAAAACAATGACCGATGCATTTGGTGAGATTTTCTTCCTGTTTAAAATAAGCAGATGTTTTCTATACGATATGACTGTTAGAATATCACAACGTTGGAAAGTTGTATATATAATTATTCACGTTGGAATAACAGATGAGAAGACAACGGAACGATTAAAAATTGTTCCTCATTTTCATAACGCAGACCATTTTATACCAAATAATTGTTAACTTTCGAGTTTACTTACATATTTTTTATGTGATGTATAGAATATAACTACCTCATGCATTTTGCCCATATATTTCAGTTATTTACAAGATTATCTCACAGGAGCAGTTCTCTCATAAATTAATTTCTCACGAACCTTAAATTTTGTTCACCTGTGTAAACTGGTAAAATAATGCTCTGATAATTGCATAGCAGAAAATGGTTAATAGTCCGAGGTTTTGATAAAAAAAAAATAAAAGGATTTTTTCGCAACATAAGTTGATACGAGAATAAGGCATGCAATCTGCAATATACTACTTGTAAAAAATAAGGGAAACAATATGGGAACAGTTGATAATATTCGTTCTCAAATCAATTTGTCCTCTCTGGCTAAATATTTTCCATTTAGTCAGCATAATTATATAGTTGGAAACATTTTTATTATACTATGAATTTCTAAAGAACCGTAATTTTTTCATTATCATTTATAGTATTCACTCTTTATTTCAGCTGTGCATTTCGCTATTGCTGTTGTATTTGCGATGCAAGTGTATCCTGTATCAGAGAATAAAGAGATTCAGCTCGCACCAAATACGCTGTAAATATCTGCTCCCTTCCATTAGTAGATTATGAATTTTAATTAAAAGAAAGTTAAAAAAAAATTGAATAGAAGAAAATGCATATAGATATGAAAAATAAAAATACGGGGTTAATGAACGAGGCAAAACTTTTACTTTTCGGAAGTGTGTATTTTTGCTAATTAATTCCATTACACGTGCGTCATGCGTTGTTGTGGATCAGTAGAACACGAATCTTTTTAACAGAAAATGAGATTTTTTTTAGGGATTAATGATTTATGCTTAAAAAATATCCGTTGATCTTTAAGGATTACTTTGATATCTTACACTTGAAAAAACATTTAGTGAAGTATGAAAGGTTCAGCCAAGACATAAAACCCACAATTCTGGGGGACTCCATATGTTCCTTGTTTTTTTTTTTTGTTTTTTTTTTTTGCGTCATCTTGGTATCACAGCTAAAAACTGAATGACGAAACTGATGAGTGTGTAAATACAGACTGATAACAAGTTTTATTAAATTAACTTTATTTTATATGTATATATACATACATATTAATATAAATATACGTATATATATAAATTTACATATACATATATACTGTATAACATATATATGCATATACATATGTATGTTTGTATGTATGTATGTGTATATGCATATACAGTATATGAGAGAGAGAGAGAGAGAGAGAGAGAGAGAGAGAGAGAGAGAGAGAGAGAGAGAGAGAGAGAGAGAGGAAAATATTTTTTACACAACAGTACATCAGTCTTAGTTTTCCTCCAAGTTAAATAAATTTTGTCCTCTTTAAGAATCCCTAATTCATGAAGTTTTCAACAATGATGAAATCTTCCTTTGCTGACAACGTTCGTGAGTCAAAACAGGGGAAAAAATTTTGTGTTTTCTTCAGCTCACAGAGAATATTGTTCGGAAGCCAATTTCATTCGCGGGTGCAGTTTCAGAATCTAAACATTCACACAGATCTGTTGTTTTTCGTCGTGCTTGGAACTTTTCGTAAAACTGCAAGCAACCTGAAAAACGCGGCTACCGGGCATTGTCCTGTTGATTAATGTAGTCACAGCATCGGTGACCTAAGGATAGAGCAAAGGATGAAATCAAATACTGACTTCGACAGAACATGATCTGATGGCGAAAAACCTCGCCAAGTCTCTCAGGAGATGACATCCCCGCTTTTACATTAAAGACGATAGGAAATAGCTATTACATGCAAAGAATACATTATTTCATAAAGAAAGAACTGAATGGAGAAAATGCGTTACTTGCAAATTCGTATGTCAGTGTAATCACCTCTTGAGAAAAAAAATCATTCTTGATATGTCATCTTCGTGATACAGTTAATTAATGCTAACGCTGAGAATGTATCAAGTGATTAATTATTAATAATAATCGCGACTGTGATTATAACGTGTTTTGTCACTGTTTCAGAAATACTCGTACATCTGAAGCGTAAGAGTCTTGTCCAAAACAGTATAAAAACTGCTGGATTTCAGTTGTGCTCTCGGGCTCGGGTGAAGCAGTTGCAGTTGCATTTACGAAAATCACTCAGGGAGAAAATACTAAAGTAAAATCAAATACAGGAAAATGAAGTAACGTCAATTACAGGGGTACATCCTATCCTAACCGTCCCTAACCTAATCTGCATTAATGGACCTCTCAAATTTGGGAGGTGGATATCATTACAATCATAGTTCAGTATTTTTGTCTCTCCCTATCTGTCACTCTTCTACTACTGCAATTTTTCATTCCTTTATTTATGTCACTCCGTTATGTCACTCATCTGAACCCACTCGATCATCATGGTTAAGTTACATATTTTTGTTGCTATAAAACACTAGTGATTGAAGCCATAAATTTATATTTTTTCTACTTCATTGGAAAGTAAATAAACGGGAAAATTACTTAGTAGAGTTGTCGATAAAAGTGAAACGACAATCTTCCATTAAAATCATCGTACAGCAGTAAAATGATAACTCAAAATGAAGGCGGGTTGAATTTTGTTGAGCAGGCTTGAATGATTTGTACATTCATGTAACTTCTGTGTCTGAAATTCTTAACGAATACAGTTCAACAATACCTGAAAGAATGATGCTATAGTAAAACAAAAAAAGCACGACAATGAAGTTTATTTAGATTCGGAAGGGATTACCTCTCTTTTCCCTCAGAATACAGTCGTTTAGTATTTTAAAAAGAAGTACGCAAAGGTTTGTGTAACAAAACAGAAAAAAGCAGAATTACTATCATAGTTTTAAAAGCTAAAGCACAAAACGTTCAGGGGAATTTCTTAGTATCTTTTAACAACTTACCTACATTCGTTTCACTATTTTTGATGTGTTAAAAAAATAATCCTATTTAAACATGTTTACGTGAATGTCAATATTCTTTTAATTTTGAACTGAGACAGCTTCCATAAGTTTTCATCTATGATCATCTGTCGGCTTCCCATTGGGTGTAAGGAGCCATGGCCTCTGGGCTGCTGCTGGTGCAACTGTCACTTCTGTACACATTACCTTTGACTTAATAGCTACTTTGCTTGTAGTCATTTAACCAATGCTCCAAGTAAGAAATGGAACAATTCTGTTTTGTTGGTGCTGTCTCTAGTCCGTATAGTTGAGAGGATGTTATTTATTATTCATTCATTCATAGTAAAGTATTTTTCTTAAAGTATTTTCCTTACTTATGTTTGCTTTAGGCTTCAGGTTGCACTGGAGATACTAATCAAAGATGAAATCTGTTCTTTTCTGATTGCTATTTTAGTAATCTACTTCAAGACTCATATCCTTCCTAGAGTATTCTGAAAATGTCTTTGGTGTTTTTGGTGTTCCAGTATTCACCTAGATACGAAATCCTCCACCACCATGTCTTATTTAGTTCATTACAGCTTAACATAGGCAGCATTATGATCTTGATATCACAGAGGAAGCAGCAGAAATACCAAATTGAAATCTTTAGCCCCTTTGTTAGATGGCATAGTATACTAACCATGTAAGGTTGGATAAATCATCTTCGTACACAGTACCATGAGTTTTTCCCAGTATTCATGTTCAAATCTGAGATTTCTTTGGAAAAGACTTAGATGTAGTAATGATACGTCATCACTGGTGCTGGTCGCTTGATTCTTCCTGCTAAAGAAGGCCGTTGAAATGTGAATAATTCTAGAAGCTCAGGTACTTTTTATCGCCCTATTATTATTATAATATGCTAACGGGCATGTGGCATCTACAAGGCAATGATTTTCCAGTTTTCTGGACTTGGGTACGAATCTTTGAAATACTTGTCCCGCGGAAGAATGTACTTGCTGCAGTGGCCTTTGGATTTTGATCTGGGTTGTCTTCTGGTGATTAGTAGGCGTAACGGTCCTACTCAACTGGCCAGATGTTTCAAACATTCTGTCATGTGACATTCTAATTCCATTCTCATGTTCTTGTCTATTAATTCTCTTTTCTTTTCTTGGCCTCCCCTTTCAAGCAAATGGTATCCTGCAGTCTTTTGAATTTTGGACGTTTTGATCCTTCTCTCTAGCTTGTGTAACATATATACTGCAAAAGTTATACAATAAGCTAATTTTGATTTTACTACATTGGTTTTATGAACTGAGCTTTTGATATCTTCAGCTTTAGCTAAGGAAATACCATCCTCATATCTGCAGTCATCAAAGAGAATAATCTTGCATCCTTTTGTGAGTGCAAAAAGGGAATCATGTCCTTTCTTACGTCCTTCACGCTCAGGAATCCTGTGAGCAACAGCTCCTTTAACCTGGTTAGGTAGACATCTGTTGAATGCACCCTAAGCTGTTCTAAGAGCTTATTGCGCAATGAGACTAGATTAGCCAGCCTAAATTTAACTTGTGCTATTACTGAGTTAGCAACTTTGCTTTTCCCAGATTATTACAATTCTCTTCTTGCTTATTAAAATTAGAATTTGATCTCTGAATTGAATTAAAGTATATTAGGCATGTAGGGTGATCATTCAGCTTAGGAAAGACATCACCCGCACTTCGTTTAGATAGAAGCTTTCCATGGTTTACATTCTTGGCATAATGACTGAGCCTTTCTTTCAGATGCTGACGCGCTGCTTTACTTGAATCTAATATTTCGTCCACTTCCTTACATAAAAGAACATTCTACTTTTAGAGGAGCTGAGGCTCTTTGTCTCTTACCACCTCCCTCTTTCTTGCAATCTACAGCTTTTGTATTTATCCAAGTTAGTTTGCTGTTAGAATTCTACATCCATAATTCGAGACTTTAAAATACATATGCTGTTTATCCATTTACCACCATATACTCACTTTTAAGCACGGGATACAATTAGTATATATAATTTCCCTGCAAATACCACGGCTGTTCATTGAAATTTAATTAAATTCGGATGTGATCTGTACACCATCTACATAACTTTAAAGGTCTCGTTATCCTTGTCTTGGCTTGCAGAATGGTATAACATGGCAATGAAGGAAAGGTTATCTAAAAATCGTAGCTGAAATTGAACCCCATGCTGAGTTGCACAGCAGTGTCTGTCACTAATACTGAGGTGCATGGACGTTTTATTCATCACTGTACCATAAGTGACTATGGATAGTCTGCCTAAGTTTGTCATCAGTTTACCAAGCAGTAGAGACCCTTCTCAAACCACCACAGTCGGCGGAATCACCCCTGTACTGGGAAGGATAAGAAGGGTAATTTTCTGCCAGACAGTCAGCGATTCACGAGCCACTGGGGACTTTTGTAGGCAAAAAGAGGTTACCCACTCTTCTGCCCCGGCATAGGCAATCTTTCATCAGGGCAACATTTGGATATACATCTCTCTCTGGTAATTATCTCCTAAAATTCTAATCAATCCCTTCCAAACCTGTTTCGTAAAGTGTAGCTGAAGTAGTCTTTGTAACCCCTTTTTGATCTCTTCATATTATAAAATTCTTTTGCTGGGGCATTAAATCATCCCACGCATTAATGGATCCTGATAAAACCAACTAATCAATCATTTGACACCAATATGTACAAAAAACGAAAAATTTTTAAAAATTCATAGTGGTTTTACTATGCGCTGGTGACCGTCTTTAAATAATAGGATCTATTTTTCTCTGAAAAAGGTGACCTATAGACAACGTTCACAGCAAATTCCTCTTATATTATCAAACAGGCGATTCTTCACAATAATCACATCCGTTTGATTCAATATTTGTGAATTTTTTTAATTCACCCCTTTCTTTTCATAAGCAAACCTTATCTATAACTTTATCACATATCATTTTTCTTAATTAAATGAAAAGGCAATGGAACTGAGTCCAGTAGCCACTTCTAGCTTGGATACGAATACAACGAGAACAAGTTTCAGTCCACCGCCAGTTGACCATACTTGTTGTGGCGTCAATTAAGAGAAATTTATTGACCAGTCATGAGAAGTTTAGGAAGAAGAACCGAGTTTAAACCTGGAAGAATCGTAGCTACCACAACGTTTCCATTAAGGTGCGATTATCTAGTATCTTAGATGACAAAATATCTATTCTGATCAATCAAATTTTTTAGAGTGATAATAACATAGGCTTGCTCTAAGTTTTGTGAACTACTGAAGAAAGTTGTCTTTAATTAGACAGAATTTAAATCAAAACAACAGCGGTATTGTAATTGAATCTGGCACGCATTGCCACTCCAAATGACAGGTTCTGGATTGCATAGTACGAAAATGACAGAATCAACATCAGAACTGTCCCTCGCTGAGTCTTATAAATAGACACGAAAAACCACCAGCCCCAATAATCCCGGCAATTTTCCATAAAATATCTTCTACATTTCGCTTACAGAAACTCACTAAGGCCGCAGGAATGGTAATTGTTTTCCTGCTCCCTCCTGCTTTTTTTCAAACAGGATTTTCTGGTGACTGGATTTATTCGTATTTTCTTCATTTCGGTTTTATTCGCATTTTTTTCTTCTCCGGATTGGCAAACATGCAAGTAGCCACAAGACACGCTAGAAGATTGGCTGTCAAATATCTCAGGATTTCAGACTGCCAAATTTGTTACCGTTTTTATGCATAATTCTGCGTCGGTGGCAACACATGAAAGCTTCGTTTTTTCCTACGATTAGAATGTAAATGGCAGCAGAGTATTGACACGGTAACATCACAAAGTTGTCTAATGTTTTCACAAACTATAAAAGGGGGGTTCTTTTTAGTCAAGTTTTTTTTTTTTTTTACAAAAATGTCCATCAGTGACCCATCGCCGTCCTTAGATTAGTTTCTTTTACTCTTTTGTCAAGCCAAGTCAAGAAAGGATTTAGAATAGCTGTCATTCCTTCTTATTAAATGTTTTTCTATATCATCATAGGATGACCAATAAAGTTTTTTCTGTATTTTGTTTTGTGTTCCTTGTCTGCAATTTAAAGGCTGACGTTAATCTGATCTTCAAGCATGCAAGCACATTCATGTCCATGTTTATTGTAAGCATTTGGAAAGCACACATAGATAATAGCAGGGAGAGAGACGGACAAAGAGACCAACAGAAACTTAGACAGACAGTGACAAACCGACATCTAATTACTGGACGAGAACCTAGCATGCCGGACACAGTTTATTTAATCCTAATAAACCTGGTCTGGGATGATTTCCTGAGGTCATGAGATATCATAAAACTATTTTACGTTTTAAGTGAGGCATTTGCACGAGGAAACTGTTTCTCTTCAGCGCAAATATCTGATTTCTTAAAGCATCAAAAATAACCAACCGATATGTCGTTGCCCAAATATGCGAAATATTGCCGTAGGTTTTATCGGTTTTAGATTAAAATGTACTTAGACGGCTCAAGTGGTTAAAACTACGCTTCCATAACTTGATCCATTTTAATATGAAAGAAAATACCATAAGTTCCAAGCTCCACGCACCATTGGCAGCTGCAGAATTTTGTATATAAGCATAGCACAATGCAGAATTTTTGTGTATGTTATAATCCTTGAACATTACCAGGGAAGAAATAAACTGTTCTAGTCTTGTATGAGAAATGTGAGCTCCTAAATAGTTGTTGTTAATTCCAAGTGGTAAATCGTTAAATTCATAAGACTTTTACATTTTGTTGACATGCATACGATTTATAATTATCCAATTTTCGTTAGAATTTAAATTAAATGATTTTATACTAAGGTTTTCATTTTTTCTATTGGGGTTATTTTAATACGCTCCTCATCTTGGCCAAGGAAACACACATTGGATTAGTTGAAAATATATTCTATTTTTTCAGAATGAGTAATCCAGCTTTTTTTTAACACTGACAGCTTTTTTTCGCTGGTTAATAATGATTTTATCATTTTAAGGCTTATGATAACAGCGTGCGGATGCAATATTCCTTAGGCTGCCGGTTTGGCTGAACGTTTAGAGGACTCAATAATGTTGTATCTACAACAGTGCTGGATAAATGCCAAAGATGAAATTATTCAGTAGAACGTCTCCTCATATACAGTTTCCGAAAACCGAATGATTCTCCATGAAAAAAGATATCAAGAATCAAAAATACCCTTCAGGTAAGCAAAATTCAGATCATGATTAGTTTCCAGTTTTGCAAATAAGCAACAGTATAAATTCCTGTAATGAATAACCTATATATATATATATATATATATATATATATATATATATATATATATATATATATATATATATATATATATATATATATATATATATATATATATATAGACATATATATATATACAGTATATTATATATACACATATACAGTATATGTGTGTATGTATATAAATATATACATATATTTATATATGTGTTTGTGTATATGTATATGTATACATATATAAGTTCACCCTACAGGTTAGAGTAAATTGTTGAAAGCATATGTGGTTCGATTCATGTCTTGTTAATCTGTAAAGCCTTCTGAGTTCAAAGACAAAGGCTTGTGGTTGAAAGAGATTTTTGAAATAACATTCTGTATGAATTCCCTTTACGCATTGTGGTAAAAAAGTGTTCAAATTGTATAACGATATCAACTTTATTCTGCAACTTTGTTCATTGCTACTTATATCTTTATTTTCGAAGTGATTCGCAAAAGCAAACAAATTTACGACTGTCATGGTTGTATGTTCAAAAGCTCGAAAGGCCCAGTCAAAATACATAACACGCCGTAGTGTCTCCAGAGGAAAGAATTATAAAACGAACAACACTCTTCGGTCGAATCAGCTTCGAGGAGCTATGGGAATGATGAATTTATGATCGCGTCACTCCCAGTTTAGAAAAGGCATTCCACGAAGACTTCTCTTCTGTCACAGAGAAAAGTTCACGTTCGTTATTTCATTTCGATCTTTCATTAATTCAAGGGAGCTGATTAGGACGGCATCCCACGACTCTCTCCTCATCAAATGAAATGATTTGTTTTAAGATTCCTGACGACGTGTCTATGAATCCTGCATGGAAAAGTCCGCTTTTGAAATTCAAAAGCATTTATTTAAGTCTTTCTGTTAATCAGACCTTTTTGCCATGCAGCTCCAGTTTTAGTATTGAGCCGGACTCATAAAAATGAGAGATGATATTTCGGCTTAATGTCAAACTATCGGTGACATTTTATGAAAAAATATTTATCTTTCCTTCCGCCACCGCCACATTTTGTCAAATGCCATACTTGGCATAAGCATATTGTGATGAACTAATCTTTGCTTTTGTTTCTTTTACAAGTGATTCACTCGCATCAGTTTTGTGGAGCCAATGCTCTTCTAGATGTAATAAAAATGCTTCATGTATGTACATCAATATCTTATAGAAATTGTCCTTGTGCTTATGATAACATTGACTCTTGCGGAACCAATAACTAATTATTTCCATATTATTATAACCATCAGGCAAAAATTACCACTATTTTTAAGTAAAATATATTACGTTGCTCTGCCTATTTTAAAGATTTTGTGATAATTAATGGTGTTTTTCCCCCGTAGGCTACCCACAGTCTATAATAAGATACGTACTCAATTATTTGATAGAGGCAAAACTATGAAAACATAGATTTTGTGTAACTCTATTATAGAACGCTTATAGAATTTTATTTAAAAGTAACTCGTACAAAACACATTTTATTGTGGAAGATTATTTCCTCATCTAAGTTTCAAAACAGAATTATGGTATTTCAATCCATTATGATTTTGGTCATTATGATCCCATAAACTGAATAATTAGTTCATTCTTTAAGATTAGATGTTTTAATGTTTTACCTGCTAATTGGATGTTGGCCCAGATATCCCAAATTCTGCGTCCCTATCAATTGTATAGTTACCCGCAGATCAGTTTATTTGCAGTCGCTTCACTTTGAACATCCAACTGGCAACTGAGTAAAATTAAAAGACACAATCGATTTTGATCAGGTGACACATTTTATACCACCTTATACTCCTTACTATATTTATTTTTATTATTATTTGCTTTTTAATTCCTTCTGTTGAATTAGGATTGCGTTCCCGTTTATCACGTTTTCCCTGTGTCTACCCACCTGCAAATACATCAAACTTATCACAGTCACTCATTCTTTGTTGCTTATTTTCCTCAAGCGTATATTCTCCTACACCCATCCCTCAACCGGTGAGATATTTATCGCTTCCAGGTCGCCATAATCTTTGTCCTTCAAGTATAGATGTATTGTTCTATTGATTAGTTCTCCTACAACAGGGGCAATGCAGTACAGCGTCAGCGCTTACAGCCACCAAAACCTCACCCCACACACAAACACACAAAACCTATCTCTCTCTCTCTCTCTCTCTCTCTCTCTCTCTCTCTCTCTCTCTCTCTCTCTCTCTCTCTCGAATTCAGGAGAATAATGAAAGCTCTCTAAATATGGTATGGTCTCAGAGAAAGTCTGAAAGTTATCAAAGGGTAATTAATTTTTTATCGTCCTGTAGGTGTGTGGTGAACAGTCAGTATCCCTTCATTATTTTTTCTTTTGCTTAATTAACTAACCTGAGTATTACGCCGCTATTTACGTCCTTCGAGAATCTAAAACATAAAGCTGAATTTAATAATGTGTATGTATAATTAACTTCTAGGTACTACATATATACATCAAATAAAAAGACAGGATTAAGTAAAACAAAAAAGCTTCATTTCTTTTCAAACTGATTTAGAGCATAAAATTTATCCTTCAACTCTTGTAAACTGGTCCCTGGAGGCAAACCCCGCTTAAGCCAAGGAAATGTTCTGAACTCGTCTTTAAAGCTATAGGAACAGGACTGTCAGTAAATAAACCCCACAGGGAAAATGACGATTTTTTTTTTCAGCCCGACTCCTCATGCAGGGCCACATTTTTCTGTTGGCCATTTCCATAAGGAATAAGTAGAATATGCGCCAAAGTCCTTCGGCGCAATCGAGTTTTCTCTACAGCGCATAATCAAGGCCACCGAAAACAGATCTACCTTTCGTTGGTGTCGGTATAATGCTGTATGGGCCGCAGCCCATGGAACTTTAACCACGGCCTAGTGGTGGCCTGTCCTATACCTTTGCCAGACGCGCGATTATGGCATATTTTAACCTTAAATAAAATTAAAAACTAATGGGGCTAGAAGGCTGCAGTTTGGTAAGTTTGATGATTCGAGGGTGGATGATCAACATGCCAATTTGCAGCCCTCTAGCCTCAGTAGTTTTTAAGATCTGAGGGCGGTCAGAAAAACTGCTGACGGAAAAAGTGAGGACGGACAGAAAAAGCCGGCACAATAGTTTTCTTTTACAGAAAACTAAAAACGCAAGAGCTGTCAGTTCACATTCAGAAAAATATTTCGAAAACAACAAGAGATGCATCTTCAAGACACTACCCACACCACCCCACCCAAAAAAAAAAAAAAACACTGACGTATATGATTATCGGGGGTCCATCGCTGTGCACATGTACAGTAAAGCAATCGTTTGGGAGACGTAAACAAAAAAGATTTCCCAACGTTATGCAAAATCACAAAGGGCTACGGACGTCGCCATTCCGGTTCCACGCTTTATGGTCAAGTATTAAATATTTGTTTCAACGCCCTTTCAAACTTTGTTACACATAGCAGCAGATTCCTCGCGAAAAGTAGCAAATGCGGACCATTTTGCAACTGGCTAGCTGCAGCCGATTGGATGAGAAGATAGACATACTCGTACACGCAAAGTTCCACAGATATGTAAGGTTTGTTTGCCTTTGCCGTTGTTCGTTTCTTTGTCTCGCACGTAAGAACTTTATTCAATGAAAGCTTTCTGTGCAAGCTCATGGACATTTGGTTTTTCTAGTAAGAATGCATGGTCATTAAAAACTACGAGCTTGATGGAGCGCGCTACACTGCGCTGGAACCCGGCGCTGCCCGTCATTCTCCTCTACCCTCCCGATCCCCTAACTACCCCGCCTCCACTCAGGGCAAACAAACAGGTTTGCAGGAGGAAGGTGTATGTGTCATGTCTCCCCTACCCTCCCGATCACCCACCTACCCCGCCCCAGCCAGGGGCGGACAAACAAGAAACATCCACTCGGATTTTATTATTATAGATAAAAAAAAATATCCAATATAATTATGTTTATATTGCATGGTCAATGAGATTCCTCTGTTCTATATTTCTGTACTACATGACTAGTAATAAAGCAGAGAAAAATCGTTACATTGACCGTGATTTCAGCATCATTTTCAAAGAGACTGTAAAAAGAACACTGGTTTATAATAATCTGTCTTTTTGTCCTTATAACTGATTTCTACGTCTTTCATTTTCATTTGACGATTTTTTCATTAACAGGTCCTTTTAATCATATTTTAAATATATTATATATAATACTGATCCCTTCTGTCTTTAATCCCACTGAAAAAATCTTTAAATGACACTTACCTTGTATTCTAGCTTGTGTCATAATTGTGATTCTCTCTCGCTCTTCCCCTCGTTACTATACAAATATTTCTTTTCTTTTTTTAAAGCCTGGCCACATTTACGACCGTGTGTTTACTATGTATATGCTCAAGCACACATGCTTAAATACGAAAGTCAGCGTTGTAGACAATAAACTGATAAATATTTTATTTTTTTCCAAAAGCACATTCATATCAACAGAGACAGTAAGCAAGGTCCTCACCAAACTAACAGTAAGAGAAATTTATTAATTCTTTGGTATTATTTCTAGATCGCAGGGGATACCATATGAAAGGGAAACGCTTCAACAAAAGAGAAGCGCAGCATTTGGGTAACTGAAAGAGCCATTTCTATCCAAAAATCTGAGTAATTAAAGACGATCACTACTTTAATGGTGATCGAATAGATTACAGATGTGGGATATTACCATATCAAGGCGAAGTTGCCTTTGACATTCTAATTATAGGAAAAAAAAAGTCTTTCGTGAGTTATAGTCGCCTCAAAATTATGCATAAAGGTGTCTACAAAATTAGTGGTCTAAAATCCTGAGATATTTGACAGACGTTCTTCTTGCGTGTCTTGCGGTCACTTGCCATGTTTGCCAACCCGTAAAGAAGAAATAATGTGAATAAAAGTGAAAAAAAGAAAAAGCGAGATCACCAGAATTACATTTGGGAAACACTGCTGAAAGAAAACGAGAGAATGTTACTAAATATGTGACCTTTCTATAGGCATATATGGGGATATTTTATAGGAAATTGTTGTCTTTATTAAAACTGCGGTTTATCGTGACCATTTGTAAGGTACAAAGAGGGATAAGTCTGTTAGCGATCTTGTTATTTTTGTACTATGCACCCCGGAAACACTCATTACGAATGGCATTATGGAAGAGATTCAGCTAGTTTACCGCTGCTGTTATATTTCTTGTTCACTGCTTTAATTAAAGCTACTTTCGTCAGCAGATCATGCAAACATGATAACTTTCCGTTAAGAATGCACTTGCAAAAAAAGATGCAAAATATTTTTCTTCGGGCTGCCAACAAGGGAAAATATGGCGACGCCCTTTGCCTCTATCACCGAATAAGCGGAAGACATTTGCCGTGTGTTCATCCAGATTCTATTAAGTTTAATGGAGATTTTTCTGCTTTTCTTAAACGGCAGGATCACATTCAGTCAGACTAGAATATGGAATGAGGTGCTTCCATGGTTTCCATGGCACCCGTAATATCTAACCCACTGCCTATGAAAACAACTGCCAATGCAGCAAAATATTTCAAGTAGCGTACTCTGTCCTGTAACCGACTACACGGTAGATTTTGAGAAAGGCTGGGATTTATTTCGCTTCTACATCTCTGGATACTTATTAAAGTGAAAATGTTTACTTTGATCTTGTGTGGGGAAACTCTTCAGAACATTAAGAATTTACAGACCAAGGCAATGCCAATAGAAATATGGCACCTTGACGTCAAATGATAAATCTTTAAATATTTCAAGGAATTACATAGATTGTCGTTAGAGCTTTTATTTTGAAACAGAATGCATTAAATTACTGATATGCAATAGGAACTGCTTTTCGGTTTTCATAAAATGGTCCATAGCTCCTGGGTCTTTAAAAAAAAAAAAAAGAACTGTTGGAAGGACATCAAATTAACTGTATTTGTAATCAGTCTCACAAACTCCATAATTGAACGCAAGAAATGATGGACAACGAATTCAGTAATTTAAAAGCATTAATACACTACCCACTAAAGATGTCCCCATGGGATCGTGGTTAGACCGCATGTTGTTTTTGGAAGTGCGGTTCTAAAACGAGTGATAGAGCGCGATGATGATCGTAGATATAAATTATTTATGATATGTGTTTGTAGCGTACCCAAACGCATTTATAAACAATTAATTTCAACGATCATCATAACATTTTATTCGCATAATTCAAGGACCTCACTTCAAAGAAATGTGATCCAACCGCGATCCCATGAGCACATCTGTAGTGTTCCTTCTGACTATTTTTTTTTTTTTTTAATGGGCGGTTTGTCTGGGTGAAAAAAACATTTTCTGTGGTCACCTTTCAGAAATTAAAGCAAAGAGTTTGAGAATACTTTCATTACTTTTTCCTTTGACTCTGTTACTAGAAACAGTATAAAGTTTTTTTAGTAGCACCTAGTTTCGTAAAAAGAGATGAAGTATTCTTCACGTTTTTACTTATCTGTTGGGAAAATCCTAAACGATCAATGTTTCCGTTCAAATGAATTTCAGCATCCACATCGGGTACGGAACCTTCAATATTCACCTTAGACGATCAGTCTCTAGATGCTCTGCTAAGAATGCACAGTAATTTTCAGCATCCATGAGTCCCTTCACATATTAACGACAAACAATTTTTCATTTCAAAATTATTTTCTACAATGTAAAGACACTGCACATTTTTCGTTTACTTGATAATAAATGTATCTAAAATTCCATATCCGGCTGAGAGCACTGGAATCCCTGGAACATAGTGGAGCACACTTAGACGCCATATTCAGTTCCAAATAGTATAAAAAAAAAAAAAAAAATGAAGCTAACCGACTCTCTACATACTATTTTAAACAAATTTCGAGTGGGTTGTGGGAGTGTGGATGATAATGGAAAATGGAAATGAAAGACATTAATCGGGAGTCTGTTGTTCAATCTAACCTTAAATTATGCTAAAAAATACAGGTGTCTGGTGAAAGAGAAGGATGTTAGAATGACTTTATAATAAATCTATACCGATAGCACCATCAGTTATTACATCATCTAATAAAGCGCTAGTGCAAACTTTAGTTCATCCCGAAAAATAATGGGCAGTCAAAAGTCGAAATTTGAAACGGAAACGTCGAAAACAGCCTAACGGAATGAGACGTTTTACGGTGATCTTTAGAGGAAAAGCACGGTTACGTCCGTAATGCATTTTCGTCTGACAGCAAAACACAAGGCGAGTGTCAAAAGCAGACCGGCGGTGGACGGAGATTTTCAAAAGGTCTAAAGGATAACGTTTAATATTCTGTTTAATCGAGCCAAAGCGGAGAGGAATTACACATGTATATTTCACTCGGGTGAAAACAATGTCGAGAGCATGTGGTGAAATTTTGTTCTTGGGAAACGAAGAGGTCTTTTTAAAATGGTTTGTTGGGGTGTCACACAGGAAAGGGTAAAGTTTAATATACTTATTCATTCCCTCAGTAAGGTGGATTTTACTAAAGCATAGGACCATATAACTTAAAATATTATGACCACGTGAATTGCACTCGAGTGTTTTCTCCGGCACGGATTACCTAAAATGAATCTCTCCTAAATATCATCTCACTAACTTTTGGTTTTCACGTGAGTAAACAGCTGAATAATGTATTTGATAACGCACAGCTTAAAACCATTTCCTATTCAGAATTCTGAAAGAGAGAGAGAGAGAGAGAGAGAGAGAGAGAGAGAGAGAGAGAGAGAGAGAGAGAGAGAGAGAGAGAGAGAGAGGAGTAACGCACAAGAACTCGTAGACCTTTGTTTACATATACGATACTTTGCTGATAAAATCATTTGTCTTACATAATATGAATGAAAATAAGTGCATAAATAAGAAAAACTATTAAATTTAAACACCTATATTAACATTAAAACTCCTCCCGCAGTATTTCCAAATATTTGTGCAAGAGACCAATTGTCGGCTGCAAATAATAATAACTGCCAAACTGGAGGTGATTTTGAGAGAAATGAAGAATGGTCATGGAAATTCAAGGTCACTGAATTCATATGCAAAAGCCAGTTCCTTTATGTATAGAAATATAACAATATGAAAATAAGTATAGTGATGGAAATATCATTTTAAATTGTTAATTAGAACTCATCAGATCACATTCCCTCCCGCTGTATTAGCAGACAATTATCAGAGAGAGAGAGAGAGAGAGAGAGAGAGTTCCCCCACCTTCCTTCCACCAACCCTAATTAAGCAACCTTGGAGGGCAAGGATTCACAAATAAATCCCCGCTGTTCCTCTAAGTCTTCTACTTATTTTACCTCCAAAGTGACAATTCCGTCTTTGTTTCTTCCGGTGCACAAAGTAAGGGTCTTTAATGCCTAGACAAAGCCCAAATTGTGTTTCCAGTCACAACACCATCAGTGCTGAGAACATAATGTTTTTCCATTATCTCTCTCTCTCTCTCTCTCTCTCTCTCTCTCTCTCTCTCTCTCTCTCTCTCTCTCTCGTTTGTTTATATTTATTAGTCTTTTCGCGTTTCTTTTTCATGATAAATATATATATACAAATTCTCTTTGGTCATTGACTGCTTTAATAACAGTCAGTGACCGGAGTCACGATGGTCCCCATTGTAATGACCGCCAGCACAAATAGGAGATGCTAGTTGTTTGGATGGCGTGAGATGCGTGAATTATCCTATAGTATTCAAATCATTGATACTTGCATATGCACTTAAATAAAAAGAAATACAAGTCAGACTCCAAAGATAATGGTGCTTGGCGCTCCCGAGTTACACAGTTGTTATAACGGTAACTATAGGATAATCCACGCATCTCACACCATTCAAACAACTAGCGCCTCCTGTTTGTGCTGGCGGTCAGTACAATGGGGACCATCTTGACTACTGTCACTTACTGTTATTAAAACAGCTAATGACCAAAGAGAATTCTGGTATATATTTACCATGAAAAATAAACACGAAAAGGCTCATGAATATATATAAACGAAGAGAGAGAGAGAGAGAGAGAGAGAGAGAGAGAGAGAGAGAGAGAGAATGGAAAAACATTATGTTCTCAGCACTGATGCTGTTGTGACTGGAAACACAATTGGGGCTTTGTCTAAGCATTAAAGACCCTTACTTTGTACACCGGAAGAAACGATGGCGAAATTGTCACTTTGGAGGTAAAATAAGTAGAAGACTTAGAAGAACAGCGGGGATTTATTTGTGAATCCTCGCCCTCCAAGCTTGCTCATTTTAGAGTTGGTGGAAGGAAGGTTGGGGGGACTCTCTCTCTCTCTCTCTCTCTCTCTCTCTCTCTCTCTCTCTCTCTCTCTCTCTCTCTGATAATTGTCTGCTAATGTTGTTTGATAGTCCATAAAAAGCTTTACATATCGAACAATAACATACAATTAGCATAAATGACGTTTTATGTAAGAGAGAGAGAGAGAGAGAGAGAGAGAGAGAGAGAGAGAGAGAGAGAGAGAGAGAGAGAGAGAGGCCTTTCGGTCGATAGAAAGATATGCGTACATTCTTTAAAATAATGTGAAAATAAATAATACGCATAGCAGATAATGTAAAAAATCTGGGGCAAGGGGGAGCGTTAATCTTTTTGTATAGAAACTTTAACAAGTCTTGATACCATTTATTTAATACTGGTTCCTTTTAGATTATGACTGAAAATAATGACTGTTCATTGTACGCCGAGAGAAAAAAGGATTACTCTAAAAGGTACTAAGTTCTCCGGACACAAATTTCTCAAGGATTTAGGGGTAGTTACCAAATGTTTCACATTACGGAATGGGTCCTGATGCAAAAAGATGAGTTGTAATTTAGCATGGTGAAAATTCCATCTAAAATGAGAAAATAGACAATGAGGCAGAAATGAATTCCAAAAGCGCCATTGTTTGGATGTCATCAAGTTGTATTAAAAACATCATAGTCTTTCTGTACAGTGTTCACACGAAAGGTTTGGTACTCCTTGCATTCTTTCTTTGTTTGCGCACAAGCATTTGAAAGCCCGCCCCATCCAAAATGAAAAAGAAAGACGGAAAGAACATGAGTAATAAATCCTCGTTGCCTGAGTCTAATATGATATGATACCGCAAGTGCTAGAGCAAAAATACTGTATCTCTTACAAACAGAAGAGAGAGAGAGAGAGAGAGAGACGTCCTTACGAAATGACTATCTACACCTTGTGCACCATCACTAATAATCAAGCAAACTGCTTTTAGTTTTCTGTAAAAGAAAGCTATTGAGATGGCTATTTGTCTGTCCGTCCGCACTTTCTTAAAAACTACTGAGGCTAGAGGGCTGCAAATTGGTATGTTGATCATCCATCCTCCAATCATCAAACATACCAAATTGAAGCCCTCTTGCCTCAGTAGTTTTTATTTTATTTAAGGTTAGAGTTAGCCATGATCATGCGTCTGGCACCGCTACAGGTGCCAAACACAGGCCACCACCGGGCCGTGGCTGAAAGTTTCATGGGCCGTTGCTGAAAGTTTCATAAACATTATACGCTGTACAGAAAACTCGATTGCGCCGAAGAAACTTCGGCGCATTTTTTACTTGTTTGACTGTTTATATATATAATGATGACTCCCCTCGAAATCTGGAACACTAAAATCACTCTGTCTTCTCTCTCTTGAGAGAATCAATTTACAAGTGTATATCGAAACTGCCAAGAGAACATTCATTCGACATCGACTGATGTATAATCTAATTTTGACATCAAAAGTACAAGCTTTCCTCCAATATCAGCGTCTACTGCTATGGATGTAGATTCTGCTCCTTCATGATTCTCTCTCTCCCTTTCTGAGTTCAAGTAAGCTTAAAGTTTTAATATAAAGAACTATAGAAAAAACACATGCACGCACATATATTACAAGTGCATGTATGCGTGTTGGGGGCGGGAAGTCAAATTTTAGAAATAAAAGAAACTTAAATAAACAAAAAGCTGAAACGTGCAAGAAGCGAAAGAAAAGAATGAAAAAGAACAGCAAATCATGAATGCACACCGGGATGAAGCCACTTGATCTTGGCTTTTTAGCGCAGGAGAACATTTGAAGTTGTTGTGACAGCAAACACGCAACTGAGGTTTTTCGGGGAGCAAAAATAGCCCGACTCAACAATCCAGAGGGAATAAACACCGCTGTCAGCTTGGAAGGAAAATAAGCAAAGGACACAAAAGAAGAACTCAAATTATATGTTGGTTTCTTTGCTTCCAGAGACGTTTTGCACTTATCTTTTTTTTTTATTAAAGTTGAAAATTCTCGTATGGCTAAGCGCTCTCTCTCTCTCTCTCTCTCTCTCTCTCTCTCTCTCTCTCTCTCTCTCTCTCTCTCTCTCTCTCTCTCTCTTACAAACAAAAGAAAGAGGTTGAGAAATTTATCATTTCACAAATGTTAATCACATGCCATCTATTTAGATTATTTCTTGTTCTCATTCATATTTAGATTTAACTTTTCGTTCGTAATTCTATTTCTTTTCATGTTCTTGCTCCTATTCTGTATCCTCCTGTTCCAGTTCTGTTCTCATTCCCACTCTTTCTCTCGTTTCTGCCTTGTCTTCATCTTCTTTAGACCCGTCCTGTTTTCCTTCTTTGCTTATTTTCATTCCCGACAAAGAAGGAGACAGGGAGAGAGAATTTTGAGAAATTCGCCTCATTAACAAATCCAAGCTATTGTTTGAAGCTTTCTAAGCATAATTCAGAAAGAAACCCAATTCACTGAAAGAATGTGAGAAAAAACTTAATGGCACACACACACACACACACACACACACACACACACATATATATATATATATATATATATATATATATATATATATATATATATATATATATATATATATATATATATATATATATATATATATATATATATATATATATACTTATTATATACAGTATATATATATATATATATATATATATATATATATATATATATATATATATATATATATATATATATATATATATATATATATATATATATATATATATAGTATATATATATATATATATATATATATATATATATATATTATATACATATATATGTATACATATGTGTATGTATGTGTGTGTATAAAGAGCTGTCTCATGTGTAATCTATGTAGCTTTAAATTTCATGAGTCTTTCATCTTTTTCAATATAGTTATCTAACCCAATGATGTCACCATGTTTGATTTGCATAATATGGCACTCAGTGATTAAATTTTCTATTATCGGTTTGTAGATTTCCTAAGATCAAACCATGACTCCGACTAACCCTGAACATGAAGTATATTCCTGAGAGAACGGGATAACTAATCTTTTAAGCAAATTGCTATACTTTTACGAGGACTTCACTTAATTTCAGTGGGAAAAGGCAAGTGTGTAATTACCTAAATATACGAACAGAAATGTATCTGGCGGATAAATTTATCATGACTACATACATTTAACCTTTAGTTAAAATTAATTTTTTTCCATTACGAAAGAATAATGGAATCATTCACATGACATTAAAATGAACTAGATTTACAGAGAAAAAGAATAAAAAAACGAGATACATCTGACCTTTATCATATTAATTCAAAATTTAAACCGTTGGGGATTTTTGTAATAATGTTGTGTGTACCGCTACGGATTTCATACCGAGTAATTCCTAAATCAGTGATTTGTTTTAAATATTGCAAAATTAGTTACATGCAAGAAATTTCTTCATTTCTTTAATTTTATCATTGGTTATGACCAGCTAGTCGTAAAATATCGATCGCTCACGAAAGATTCCAAAAACAAAGCAGAATTAAAGTAACAAGTTTCATCGATCAAAAAACACTAATAGAAGCAGCAGCATAAACTTGAGGAATCTTAACGGAACAATGTTCCAAAGCCAGCCTCTAGGACCCTGGTCTGTAAGAATGCAAGACTTGTTTTGATACTTGTTGACAGATTATCCTAGTTCTTGCTAACTGAGCAGCCTTTATTGAAACTCTTGGCTAATCACTACTAAAGAAGCTAAGCTTACTGTTAGGATGACGAAGCATAGAATGAACAAAAAGTAAAGTAACATTTTACAACTGACAGTGTTTACTAGTGGACATTTTCTAGACTAACCAACATCAGTTTAATTCTGCCATTCTTTTTCTAAGTACTTTATAAATTTCTTAATTTAACCACCAATGAAGTATACATTTTGAATAATAGAAATACCAGGTATAACCAGTCAAAACAGTATTGTAATGTGAGATCATTATGTCTAACATTAAAAAGCGATAAAGATAAAAATAATCTCTTCAAACAAACTCAGAACGTGAAACTTAGACCTTTGTTCAAGAGAATGCAATTCAAACAACTTGGTTTGTGAATTTATTAAGTTAATATAAATATTTAAGTTATCAGTGTCCTAACTTTAATTGTAACGAAACTGACGAAACTTATTTCTGTACTTATTTGTCTTGATCTCGTAGATTTTTTCATCGGTTGTATTAGCGTATTCACTCACCAACTCTCTCAGCTCATCAAACTGCTGGCTCCTGTGCCCGTAACTACGATTTGATGTTTTTAACTGAGACTCTTGTAAGTAGTAACAAATCAAAAGTTGAGTTTTTAATCCCGGGTTTGATGGCCCTGACATTATTTATCGTCGTAACGTCCCAAATGCGCAAGCTATGGCTGTGTACACTAAGTCTCGAAGACCTATTTATCGTCAGAAAAATTTGGAGTGTAGTTGCCATGTAGTTCTTTGTTTTAAAGTTTTCAGTAAGTTCTACAGTGCTAACGTATTTGCTGTTTACCGCAATCCAAATATCGACGATTCTATATAGGACTGTCTTTTGGGAAGGATTAGTATGACTCAACCACAGGATTCAAAAGCTTCATTCGTTATTTGTGGAAACTAATGCAAAGCACAGCGAGTGGCTAAATCTAAATTCCACAGATCAACATGGTCGGTCTGCTCTTGAGTTCTGTGTATCCTCCGATTTTATCCAGCTAATCGAGGAACCCAAGCACATTTCTCGAAATAGACTAGACTTGATATTCACAGATGCTCCAGCTATTGTCAAGTCCAAGGTCTGTGAATATATAGGCACTTCTGATCATTGCGCCATTGAGACGGACATATCTGTCAATCATTATATTCCTGTCACGTTAAGAGATGGTTTTGCGGGAACTGCTGGTTCCCCGCTCGTTCCCTTTTGTGGATTGCTGCCTCCTTACCTTCAAGTTTTTTTGTTTTGATGTTTTCGTCAGTGAGCTGCCGTTTTTCTTGCTTCAGTCGGGTCTGGTAGGGCAGCGAGAGTAGCGGCAGTGGCAGCAGCAAGTTTTTGGAGTCAATGTTGGTCGAGTTTTTGGGCAGCAAATTGGAGCACGCCACAGGCGGAGCACGACGTAGAGGTGGAGTGCGACCATGAGTAGTCGTGTGACCACGAGCTGCTCATCTTTGATGGCAGCGCGAGGCTGTCCTGACGTCTCCATTGGGGTATTCTGGTTTGTGGGTTCTTGTCCCTGTTGTACAGCTGAGGGCTGTCTTGGTGCCCCGATGGAGGACGTATGTTTGGTATTTTTTTTTTCTGCCTGCTGTTGTTTATTTTTGCCTTTTTTTTAAAGCTACTTTTTTGTTTATTTAACTTGATTTTGTTTAGTGCTGCCTTTTGGTTTTTCTTGTATTTATGGTTTTTATCTTTTTACCAGACCTGACTCACTTGTAAATATTGTAAATAAATGAATTTTAAGCTCATTTTATTGTGTTTGTTGTTTTCCCCTCCTTTGTTTGTTGCATCTGCCGTCAGTCATGACAGCCCCGTCCTGAGTATGTTAAAGAACCTGCATAACGGCCCACCTGGTCATTACAATGGCGACCGTGACAGGATGGCTCTGTTTTGGCTGGCGGGGTTGTTTAGGCATTGGAGGGAGTTGAGTGTAAAAAAAAAAAAATCTTTTTTTTTTTTTTTTTCTTTTAGGTGGGGAGGTGTCACGTTAAGAGATGGTTTTGCGGGAACTGCTGGTTCCCCACTCGTTCCCTTTTGTGGATTGCTGCCTCCTTACCTTCAAGTTTTTTTTTGTTTTGATGTTTTCGTCAGTGAGCTGCCGTTTTTCTTGCTTCAGTCGGGTCTGGTAGGGCAGCGAGAGTAGCGGCAGTGGCAGCAGCAGCAGGCAGTTTTTGGAGTCGACGTTGGTCGAGTTTTTGAGCAGCAAATTGGAGCACGCCTACGAAGTGGAGCACGACGTAGAGGTGGAGTGCGACCATGAGTAGTCGTGTGACCACGAGCTGCTCATCTTTGATGACAGCGCGAGGCTGTCCTGACGTCTCCATTGGGGTATTCTGGTTTGTGGGTTCTTGTCCTGTTGTACAGCTGAGGGCTGTCTTGGTGCCCGATGGAGGACGTATGTTTTTTTTTTTTCTGCCTGCTGTTGTTTATTTTTGCCTTTTTTTAAAGCTACTTTTTTGTTTATTTAACTTGATTTTGTTTAGTGCTGCCTTTTGGTTTTTCTTGTATTTATGGTTTTATCTTTTACCAGACCTGACTCACTTGTAAATATTGTAAATAAATGAATTTTAAGCTCATTTTATTGTGTTTGTTGTTTTCCCTCCTTTGTTTGTTGCATCTGCCGTCAGTCATGACAGCCCTGTCCTGAGTATGTTAAAGAACCTGCATAACGGCCCACTCGGGTCGTTACATTCCTAATTCCACCATTGAAAAAACGGTTTGGCTGAAATCCAGAGCCAACTGGGATCGCACTATTGAAGCTTGTCAGGCACTTAATATTTCAGATGCTATATTAGATCCTGATTCCAAGTAGGTAAATGAAATGTCGATGGCTATTTTAATAAGGTATGTCACTAGAAAGATCATCAAATTTAGGACAAATGACCAGCCATTGTTTAATGATACATGTAGACGAGCCTTCATGACAAACTGGCCAAATTCAACGCATGGAGGCAAAATCGTACAAATGAAAATTACACCGTTTTTGTTAAGTCTTGCCGTTCTGCGAATAGAACTTTCATCATTCTTTACTTTGACAATACAATATGGGTCAATGTTGCTAGAAATACATTAAAAATACCTTAGTAGCATGACCTAAGCCATGCCATTCTCCTTTCGTGTTTTCCAGCGTTTGTCCTATTGGTCTATACACTAGAAAAAATGCTGAAGTACTGGGGTCTACTTAAATTTACTTACACTTCCTCTGCTAGCCTTTGTGCCTCATATTGACCGATTTTCACTTGCAGCATAACCTACTAGACTATATACATGAATTCCCGATAACAAAGTGAGGTCAATTGAAAGATTATTTAAGTAAAAACTCGAACCTGAGCTTATGCTAGTTCAAACAAAATAACTAATTTTCGTTTTTTTTGGTTGGGGGGGGGCCATGAAATACAATAAAGGTTGAGAATATTTGGACGTAATAATGTTCTATTTCAAAATAGTGATCCAAATATTGAGAAATAGGAAACTTTAAAGGTAAAGGCACATCTAAACTGATTTTTTAATTTAGGTTAATTCTCTGCCGGTTTTATCTTTAAAAATGCATAATGTCTTTACGGAAATAGCGTAGTTTTACTTGTCGATACACATGGCAAATATACAAAAATAAGTTATAACATCCCAACATTCCTTCCACCTCTAATTGGGGGAAAAGATTTGTACCTAATCCCCTGTTTGACACGAAAAATAATTCCAGATCATTAACGTAATGAGTTGAATACTATCGAGACGAGTCATCCTCATCATTTCCTATGAATAAAAGACAGGACGGAATGAAGTAGCGCACATGAACTTTTCCTTGTGACGGCAGCTCAATCTTCGCAGAATGACAATTCGACGAGGCTGCAAATCAATGGTTTTGTCGATTGCTGAGGAAGACTGTTTATTTCTAATATCGTTTGTTGAAGAAAATGACACCTCATTTACGATCTAGCAATATAAAAACAATACTCTGCTTGACCTGCAGTTTAATTAATAATAAAAATAATAAGAATAATGGTACTAGTAATAATAAAGATTAACTTGTAAATCAGTATTCTACCTTTGTTGTTGGTTACTGCCTTACATCTTTTATATTTAAGAAAGCTAACACTTATTTATTGGATGGTGCCCTGGGCATATATGAAGATTTTTTTTTTTGTAGTGCACTTATTACGTAAACTTTCGGGGTAGATATCAGGCTGACATAAATGTCAAACTATAAAGTTCACTGAATATACGATGAAGAGATTCTCACTAAATATTAACTAAGGTATAAAATACCTTTATAGAATAAAAGCAATATAAAAAACTGAGCTCTCTTTTTGCTAAAAATGATGGTTTAAAAGGTGGACACGTCTTTCTAACAAAGAGACCCCTGTTCCAAAATTCTGTGCCCGAGACAACAAAAACAAACTTTTCTGATAACAAATGAACAAATAAACAGAAGAGTAACGGCCAATAGGAAGAGAGGGACTTCATCTCTGTCCTGATCCCGCCATAAATGGTTTTACCAAAGCAAATTGAAACCTCGTTTGAATGAAACGGCGTTTAAGCTTTCCTTGCAACTTTTGTCGAACCAGAGGCAAGGTAGTTTTGATATGCATTTCACCATTTTCGCAGAATTTTTTTAAGGAGATAAAGGGTTAGGAGTTCTCAATAAAATCATTTAGGAAATAAACCATGTCTTTATGCAAAAGTTTGACATCTGAACACAGTGGCAAGCTCTGTTTACCATAGTGCATAATGAATGAAATTTATATACCTACGCTAAAAAACTGAGGTATCTTAATGACAGTCCAGTAAATGTATGTACATTTCTTGTAAACAAATATTTCAAATGGGCCTTTATTCTTGTTTATGTTGGTCATCCAAAATTATATTTTATTATTCCGTTTTGTTTCACAAGTAAAATATAATAGCAGGATGGCGAGAACTAGAACTCCAACTAAAAATTCCGACAGATTTTAACTAAAAATACCTGTTTCAGAAATAATGTGACTTAATTGGTTTCCAGTTGTAAGTACCTTAATTAGACCATATAGTGGTTGTTTCACATTTGCTTTTTCCTTTGGAACTGGAATCCTTATTCTGTATATTGGCTCTTATTTAGAATAAAAGGAAGACACAGTAAAGTTCCTACGTCCCTGTCTAAAGCCAGAATTTCTGGAGCTTAATGTCTTTATTCTTTGGTGGTTATATTTTCATTACAACCCAGATACTTATAAGCAGACCTTACAAGCAAAATTTTGCTTCTCAGTCTGCGTTTAAACTCAGAGCCATCACATTCAAAATCTGTATCCCCAAAAATGAGACCCAAAGTACGATTCAGTGACAAAAAAAGCTTGTAGGGTGTCTGGAAAATGTTAGGATGAGTTGAAATGCCTATTGAAGCCATGCCACCAAAAATGGAAAACTGCAGTATCTGCAAAATTTTCGAAATTGAGATATGCCACCAATTGATTCTTCAAGGCCTTCCACGAGTATTTAGGGGGACCCATGTGCAGTATCTGCAAAATCAGTAGTAAGGCAAGGGAGTATCTATCATTTTTCTCAGATTTGTACTTTTGCAGATACTGAAGTCTTCCATTTTAGGGCAGCATGGTGGAAATGTGTGAAGGGAGTGAAGGTGGCTTAAATAGCAATTAGGTGCCATCAGTTAGTGGTCTTGCAGACGCAACCATACCTACAAAATGCATTCATAGATCTGAGGAACACCTTTTCTTATTCAAAATGGACTTGGGGTATAATCCTTAACATATGGCGTGGATTGTACTAGAATTATTTTTAGAAATATCAAAAAGTGAACCCAATAAAAGACAGAAGTAATTTAAATAAAAAAACTAAGGAGGCATATTCCAACAGAGCGGGAGAGATGTGTATTGTTAGATAGAGAGATTTCAGTTTCTGTGCGATAGATATTTGCTTGAAATCTAAAAAAAAAAAAAAACATTCGCGACAGTTATGAATGTCTACATGCTTGTTTAAGCCCATCTGACAGATCTCGATCAAATACCCCTCACCCTATTCCATTAGCTGCAATTAATGCAGGGACATTGATTGCTGGTAAGTATCTTCAACCGTTCTCCGTAACTTGCAATTTCCCGCCCTTTAAGAGACTATGGATCTTTTGTTTCCTTCGGGGATGAAGTCCCGCGTTTTTTCCTTCCCTTTTGCTTCTGGTTTCCGCCGGGATTGGCCTATTCAAGACCATGGGTTCATTCTCTACATTTTAAACAATAAAAGGAAGGAACGTATATATGACTGAATGATGTATGGGCAAACCAATCTGCAAGTCGGTAATTATAATGATTGTGTGTGTGTGTGTGTGTGTTTTACTTTCACCTTACTTTTATATATATTATCAGAGTTTGAGCGAGAGAATGAGGTTAGTTTTCCATTCCCATCACCCCTACATCAAAAGGTATTAATTCAGAAACATTTCCAAACAACGTATACTCAAACATTTTATCTATGTGCTTTCTATTAACGCTTTGAAATTGGTTTTTGTTTCCTTGGTCTAGCGAAAGAAATACCTTAAATTAAAACTTCTCTCCTATATCAGGTTTACATTAATTTGATGAACAACAGACGCGTGAGAAATTTTTGCCGATAAAACTAACAATAATGATAAAGAAATATAAACATTCTCAATTCTATACCCGATGCGCTTTAAAACAGAATCACGTACCTATCTATCTATCAATTTATATAAGAAAGTTGTGGGAAGAAGAAATTGGGAAATGAAAAATAGGCTTCACCTTCTTTCATTATTTATCCTGATTGCTGATACCTTCCTTCCATCCATCTATTCGTGATTTAGAGGCATTTCCAATAACGCATTTGCAGTTCTCAGCCCCATGAAAGTTTCGGAGCGTCACCTGATATAATAGACCGCCCTCTGGATTTTCACATCAAAATCCAATTTTGGCCGGACTTATAAAAGCTTGAATATTGCAAAAGTTTCTGGTTCAACTAATTGCTAGGCAGTGCAATTTTGCCAACATATTAACTCTTTATTTTTCATGGACGACCCTGGTTTGCTAACACAGAGAGAGAGAGAGAGAGAGAGAGAGCAAGAGAGAGGGAGGGGAAGTCAAAAAGATATGAGGTGGAATCTCTGTAAAACGAGTGGGTTAATGCATAAACACGCTGAAAGGAAGTTCCTGTTTCAAATGTAGATATAAACACACGCTGATAATTCGGCGCCGGTTATAAAATCACCAATCACGTGCAAAATGAGCGCGCATACAGTGTATATAATATAATATATAATATATATATATATATATATATATATATATATATATATATATATATATATATATATGTGTGTGTGAGT
>NC_089746.1:34256511-34304011 GCF_040412425.1 Macrobrachium rosenbergii
TCAGTTTAGTTTATCTCAAATCTGGGAGAGATACAGACAAATGATACTTTTGAAAAGAAGTTTAGGCCCATCATCTGCGGGCGAAACGGATATTTCCATGATATTTATTACTTTTATGATTTCAACACAATTTTGTGAAAAAAATTGCTAGTATTTCACAACTCGTGTGTGTGTAGTATATATATATATATATATATATATATATATACATATATATATGTGTATATATATATATATATATATATATATATATATATATATATATATATATATATATATATGTATGTATGTATATATATACATACACACATATATATATATATATATATATATATATATATATATATATATATATATATATATATATATATATATATATATATATTACTTATATATATATATACTGTATTATAATATATATGTATATATGTATATGTATATATATATATATATATATATATATATATATATATATATATATATATATATATATATATATATATATATATATATATATATATATATGAATCCGTCAGCTACTTATGTACATGTGGCACATTTACCGTTCTGGCAACGCTGTTAATATTTCCAGTACTTCTTATCTTCGAGGATGAAGTTCTGAAGGGGATAAACAAAAACCTTAATATGTAGCTCCATCTATTCATTCTTAAGCCGACAACTTTTGCATCCATTAATCCATAGCCATCTTCAGGAGTACAATAAATCCACAATGGAACTTCACCCCAACATATTGGTGAGTATAGCCAAAAGCTGATTGAAAAACAAGAATCCAAAGTGATAGCTAAACACAAATTTTTCCTGTTTTTCAGTTAAATTTTTGCGGTAGTACTCTTGTGACTGTCCCATTTATCCAGGCGTCACTGTTCTCTGTCCCTTTCATCGAGGTATTACTGTGCTGACTGTCCCTTTTATCCAGGTATTACTATGGCGACTGTCCATTTTATCCAGGTATTACTCTGCTGACTCTCCCATTTATCTAGGTGTTATTGTACTGTCTGTCCCTTTTATCCAAGAATTACTGTGCTGACAGTCCCTTTTATCCAGGTATTACTGTGCTGACTGTCCCTTTTATCCAGGTATTACTGTGCTGACTGTCCCTTTTATCCAGGTATTACTGTGGTGACTGTCCATTTTATTCAGGAATTACTGTGGTGACTGTCCCCCAGGTTTTACTGTGCTGACTGTCCCTTTTATCCAGGTATTACCGAGGTGACTGTCCATTTTATCCAGATATTACTGTGGTGACTGTCCCATTTAACTAGGTATTACTGTGGTGACCGTCCCATATAGCCCAAACTGAACCAAAACACAACGCCGCACTTAACTGAAACACCCCTGCTAAACCTAAGCACATCCCCCACTAAACCTAAACACAACCCTCCCCCCCAACCTAAACACAACCCCTGCTAAACCTAAACACCACATCGCCACTAAACCTAAACACACCCCTCACTAAACCTCAACACAAACCTTGATACAGAATTATTAATCACAGGAAAGAATTTCAAAAATATATCTCTATGGTATCGAGTACACGAAACAGGGGTAAGCTCGCAGAGTTTATTTACCACATAAATTACAAAGGGATGGGGAAAGGGGAAGGGGAGTGGGGTACGGATTTGAAACCTAGCATATCATCTAAGCTGGGTTAAATGATGGCCTCATGACAAATTTTGTCTAGATCACTCAAGCGGTTCGGATTTCTATAGCGCACTAATATACAAACAAGCAAACATTCACTTTTATATATAAGATATGTATATATATACATACATATATATATATATATATATATATATATATATATATATATATATATATAATACAGAATTAGTTAATTAGATATTTTAAAAGCTAGACAGCAGAAGGATAGAAAATCTCAGAAAGGACAGACTAAGACAAGACAGAAATTAGTAACAAATGTAATAAAGAATAAAGCGAAAGAAGTTGAGGAAACCTTTACAAGTATGGAACAATATTAGAGTCAAGGAAAACGTTAGTAGGGTGGGAATTGCGACGTATAACGCCAGAGAGAGAAAATCCATTAAACTGTTGCTTTCTACTGATTAATTTTGGAATTCTTTTAATGCTTCTTTTATCAGTGACTATTTAAAATTTTTTTCAATACCCACCCGTTTCTTGTTTCCCTCTGGCCTGAGCTACATGTAGCTACTGGATAGTCCATCCCAGTGACATCTAGAGATTTAAAAAGAAGAAGCCAGAAAATTCCGCGTTTTTAAGAATCAATGAGAATTATCAAGGGGTGGACATCTTAATCAGGAAGGATTTTAAAACTTTTTTTTACACATTTAAAATCTGGAATTAATTTTTGGTTACCTCAGTCTTTATAGATTTTTTTTTTTTTAAACTGACGGTAAAAACCCAAAGCCAGTATCACTGTAAGTATTGATACGCACCAACCGTAACGTTACGTTGATTATGATTTGCTGCTGTGATATCGACTGCGGATATTTACTGACACAACTCCTATAGAAAAACAAAAACACAATTACAGTATAATTTTTTCACCGCGATCATACATTGCCAACTAATTCATATTTCATTCGTAAAGTAATGCAAAAGACTTACATTACTGGTTGTGCTTCCATTTGCCTCTGGCAATCTCTGCTTGACAGTGGGTGTAACCGAAAGATCACGTTAAGCCATTCAATTTTGAGAGAGAGAGAGAGAGAGAGAGAGAGAGAGAGAGAGAGAGAGAGAGAGAGAGAGAGAGAGAGAGAGAGAATGTAGGATAAATTTAAAATGGCTATTCGTCGCAAATTTCTCCCAAAATTATAGTGATGCCAGTGTTCAAAGACTATTTCAGTAAAACTCATAATGATTTGATTGTTTCTAAATTCATTTTCTTATTTCTTTTGTTTTTGTTTAACTATGAAAGTGTTCGTGGAGATCTTAAGCCTTTTGACACAGTAAGTTTGGTCATGAGATACAATTACAGAAAAGGCAAAAAATAAAATTCATAGAAATGGGAAGAAATGGCATCAATAAGATTGATAAAGAGAATGAGCATATAAAACATGAGGATTAGATGATTCACTGTAAGTTATCTGGCTTTGCAACTCCCATGGGTCACTGACGTAAAAAAATGTCATTATTTCATGTGTTTATATCATATTCACCCTCTGTAATAAATATATATATATATATATATATATATATATATATATATATATATATATATATATATATATATATAATATAATATAAATATATATATATATACATACATACATACAGTATATATGAAAACAAGAGCCTAAAAACAAAGAACTAAAGAGCTACTGCATCTAAAAATATATATCAACATTCAGGGGAAAAAAATAGTTAGCAGCTGCTTCATCACAATTACACTAAGAATAAAAAAAACTACAATAATTTACATGCTCCCATAGTATCAGGTTCTGTAATAGAAATAAAAGAACCTTCTGAATTGTGCACTGTATTCTCAGCTAAATTTCTTGCCAAGCTGCCAGGCTATAATTACCATCTGTGTCCCTACTGTCCACAAGAAAGCGGCCTCTCAGTTCCAGCGGGCTGGAGCATCCGACCAGCAAATGTCTAACAGTCAGCGAAACATGACCACCAGTATAAGACGTAGCGGAAAAAAGTGCAAAAATGGAAACTGGAATAAATATGCAAAAAAAAAAAAATACCATAAAGAAGAAAAGCGATCAAAAACTGAAGTATTGGACTTATCTATACTATATATAAGCGAGAGAAAAAGAAAGACTAAAGGAAAACAGATAAAAGCTGAAGGAGAAAAAAGTAAGAGAAATAGAGGGACCTGGCAAACAATCTAAGGGCTTAAAAGGTTATGGCAGTTGGGCAATGAATGTGTATATATCTGTTTATATATATGTGCATATATATATATATACGTATGCATATATATAATATATGTATGTATGTATGTATGTATGTATGTATGTATGTATGTATATATGTATATGTATATGTATGTATATATATATATATATATATATATATATATATATATATATATATATATATATATATATATATATATATATATATATATATATATACAACCTGCAAATGTTCTGCATCCATTTCCTTAGGGACCGTGCGAACCATTAAAAAATGTGTCAATGTATTCTTGCAAAACTCGTATGCATCACAAGACCTATTGCCCATAAGAACATATAAGAGAGGTATGAAATACTGTTCATGCACAGTGAGGCTACGAAAAAGTAAGAAAATAGAGGAGGAAAAAAAAAGACTTGCCAATATTCATAAAGTATGTTAGACCCCACCATTCGACTCATCAATTTCGTGTTAACGATATTAGCTTGTCCTGGAGCCTAATCAGAGGTTCATACCTCTCGATTAATACGGCAGGTTCTGAACAAATTTCCGCTTTCATAAGGCGGCGCTTTCATCGGTTGTACATCAAGTATGGGTGGTCGAGATTTTATTTTCTTTGGTCTGCGCTCACATTAAATTTATCTCGGCGAGGCTCTCTTGCTCCGTATTAACGTGCCAGTTTGCTGGGGATGATGCCAAGCCTAAAATAGAATGAGAAATCAGATGAACTTGTTAAGCCTAACCGCCAGGTTCCAGAGAGGAATAACCTATTCCATGGTTCTCTCCATCATGTTCACAGTGCGGTTAGGTTTACAGGTGCCATTTTTGTGCTCTGCCGGTATGTAGCTATGTTCCAGGAAGAGCAAGTGGTTTATATATGTACATACTGTGGACACCTGTTGTACGCTGCACAACTCTCAAAGTATCCACTTTACAGAACAAGAAAGACAAGGCTCATTATATATGAAAATACATTTACCTTTACTAACAACTGAATTAAAGAGAATCTTGTTTCAAAGCATATTATAAATATATATATATACATATATATAAATACATACATATATATACTGTGTATATATGCATATATATATACTGTATATATATATATATATATATATATATATATATATATATATATATATATATATATATATATATATATATATATATATATATATATATATATATATATGTGTGTATGTGTGTGTTTCATCATCAGGGCTAAAATACATAAATAACAGTAACTAAAATCAACGTATATGACTCCGTGAAAATCATTAATGTTAAAAATATAGATATTAAAACCGTAACATAAAGTTAAAACCAACCTAACGCCTCAAAATCAGAAAACTGAGGGATCAAGAAGGATACCAAAAGAATGAACAAATATTTACCTATATACTGCAGGACAGAAGAAGACTGACTGTCCAGTGATGGAACCAGTTGTTTGATGGTTGACGGCTCAAGGAAGTGGGGAAAGGTTTCATCAGCAGCCTGCTCTACGATTTTGAAATCGTCAAAGTTGAGTCATTAACCATCAAAGAGTAAAAGTCTTCTTCTTCCTGTCTCTGTTTTTAGCTTAAGACGTTTCTTCGCTCTTTTGGTGTTGTTCTTGTTCCCTCAGTTTTTTTTTATTTTGAGGCGTTAGGTTGGTTTTAGCTTTATGTTACGATTTTAATATCTATATCTTTAACATTAATGATTTCTACTGAGTCTGACTATATGCGTTGATTTCAGTTGCTGCTACTTTTGTATTAAAGCCCTGATGATGAGGCCATACTTTGAGACGTTGGTACCAAATAAACTTAAATACGCACCACCCTTTGGTCCTCCTCTTTGTATTAATATATATATATATATATATATATATATATATATATATATATATATATATATATATATATATATTAGTTTTTTCCAAATAGTACATTCAATGAAGACAATAGAAATTGGAGACTACAAATTAAACCAAATGTGTTTGTTTAATATGTTTATGAGATATTCATATCATTTTCGCAGCACCTTGAAATCTCATGACTAATAAAATATTTATACTTTTGAAGAAAAACAGAGTTCTATTAGAATTTGGACACTAAGTTTACCTGCACTGGAATCATGTTTCCTGAAACACAGCACTAGAAAAGAGCAAACGATAAATTTCATTTAACATAGTCATATGATTCTTGGTTAAATTAAGATATGAATCCTCATTCTAATTAGACACGCTCACTAACTAGCTCCTTTACGGGAGTACAAAATACTAAATTTATTTTGTGAAGAGAACTCCAATAGTCTTAACATTTATAGTATTATAACAAATTCATTCGTAAGTACCAATCAGAATAAGTTACGTATGTTAAAATTCTTAGAGCTTGATTTCGGAGGACACTACAGAGAGAAACAGCACTTTCTTTGTAGACAGGCTAAATTTCAATATTCACATTCGCTGTGGGAAAAAAGTCTCTCTCTCTCTCTCTCTCTCTCTCTCTCTCTCTCTCTCTCTCTCTCTCTCAAACAAGCAAACAAACAAGAAACAAGCAATAAAATAAAATTCTCTGCAAAATGTGTCGCTAACATCAGGTAATACTTCGGAATGTAAAACGTAAAACATCATTATATAACTCCATATACCCTGTTCTGTTATAATTTACAGTAATGCTAGCTACTGGCTATCCATTATTAAAACTAGTTATGTGGTTCGTTAAATGCATTCAATTATTTCTAAATACTCTACGCTAAATCATTATCTGTTTTGAGTAAAATCATCAGCAATTTATAAAAACCACTAAAGAATGTTTATTTTCATGATCTGAAGCTTATGCTTTTTTCCTTTACTAGAGAACCATTACTCAGGGGGTTTGCAAGGTGGCAATGAATCATGAGAAGCCAATAGAGTGGGTGAGTGACAAACAAGACTAGAACCCAAGAATCTAATATTATTGTGCTCTGCTTTACTAGGTTCAACATAACTGTAGGCCATGCGTGGCATTTGCTGATGCCATCTTAGAACCATAGCAGCGAGCCATCAAGCACAGTAACCATACCCGACTTTGACTATGTTTGTGTGTACTGTATATGTATGTATGTATGTATGTATATATATACATACATACATATACACACACACACACACACATATATATATATATATATATATATATATATATATATATATATATGTGTGTGTGTGTGTGTGTGTGTGTGTGTACTGTACATGTGAGTGCGTGTGTCGTGTATCGAACCTTGGTACAAACATAAAGTTCATAAAACTTAAATTATCAAATATATAGGAAGTTTAGTCTTCTGCATTGAAAATCTATGTAATCTATGTATGAAATGTCAAAATGCCATCAGCAAAACAGCAATCGTAATTGTTTTGAACAATATCATACATTTTATGAATCTCTAAAAGTATCGTTCGGCTTTACCAATCGAAAAGAAACTCATCACTTGCTATATAGCAATTATTTGATCTATACAGATATCAGTTAATAATTCAACAGATGAAATGATAACATGAAATTGAGAACTCAAAAGCTATACAAAATTAAAAAGTTTGTTTTTGTTGCCTACGCATAATAAAATAAAGGTACAAATATTGAAATTGCTTTTTAATTAGAAAATACCTCCGGCATTGATGAGTTTGCCTCTCTATCTAATAGAATGTTTCGCCGCTTTGCACGAGGCAGCTCCCAGATTTTGCATTAGTCACTTTTTCATCTGCATTTCAGATTTTATGCGGATAAGAAAGCTTTTTCAAGATAATAATCATTGTTGTTTTAGCTGTCCTGTCAAGGGAATTCTGGCTAAAAGTGAAAAGCTGCGGAGTTTTTCAGACTATCAAAATACACACATTTCCGTCATTGTTGTTATTATTCAATGAATGAAGCGGAATCTCGTTCAACTATATTACAAATATGCTAAGTCTTCAAAAGTTTTTGCTAGTTATATATTGATAGAAATTAAACAAAATTCAAGTTTTCGAAAGTTCCTGATTCCTTCTTCACAGCGACCGAATTTATTACAAAATAATGAATAATCGGGTTCTGTCTATGTGGCAGCATAGTATTACCCTTGGATACAGCAGATACAGTTGCCTAGTTTTGGCGAGGTGCAAGTGATGGGTCATTTCGGAAAGTCATTCGACTGGTTGTCTCTTTTGTTTGGTAAGAATCAAAAGAGCCACGCCAGGGCACATATTCCCATTTTACACCTGACCAACCTTAGGGACCTCGCTGGGGAAAGGGCTACTGGCGCTGTTTTAGAGCTAGTTTAATCGAAACCAACCAACCTCTCGACTGCCATCTGTCACTAGCCCGTGTTATTCCTTTAATCTGATGTTATGTCCAGTTTAACGAACAGATCATTGCTACTGACAGTGGATACGGAATTAATCAAAACCTCTTCGACTATTCCACGTCCTGTAATACTGTTGCTTTTATATGTTAACCTACTCTTGTTAAAGTCTATGCTACCACAAACTGCAATGTCATTGTATGAAATGAAAACCTTCGGGGTTTAGATGTATCATTCCCAAATCCTACAGATTTTCTCCACAGAAGACAAATTGCATTTTTTTCTGCATATACACAAAGGGTGTAATCGTTACGAGAAACGTTCATATTATCTAAACATAGCTCCTTTTCATAATGTTATCGAAAGATAACGCTATAATCTGTTGATAATTTCTTCTAATTTTGTACGTTAAAGCATCACTGTTTCAAGTTCTATTTCCTGTCTGAAAGATACAGAGATACCTCGCTCTTCAAGGAAGCACTGGCGAACGATGATAAATTTAAATATAAAATAGCTAAACAAATTCATTTCTCATATCTCATAATGCACTAGACGATGCATTTAGAACGTCGAACTGGACATTTTATGATAAGAACAACAAAACATCTTTCAAAAACAATATTTATACTGCTATATACCAGTACTGCTAGAGATATTCATTTGTCTCAACATTTGTGTTAACGTCAAATGTAAGATCATAAATAAGATTAAAAAAGGGCCTTTTTTAAAGAAAACCTCCTGGCGAAACCAAATGATGAGTACAATTGTTGATAAATGTTTTAAGTATACAGTAGATTTCTAAATTTGCCTGTATATATATATACAGTATATATATATATATATATATATATATATATATATATATATATATATATATATATATATATATATGTATATATATATATATATATATATATATATATATATATATATATATATATATATATATGTATATATATATATATATATATATATATATATATATATATATATATATATATATATATATATATATATACATATATATATATGTATGTATGTACATATATGTATATATATATATATATATATATATATATATATATATATATATATATATATATATATATATATATATATATATATATATATATGTATACACACACACACATATATATATATATTGATGTATATACACACATATGTATATAAACTATATATATATATATATGTATGTATGTATGTATGTATGTATATATAATATATATATTTATATACATATATATATATATATATGTATATATATATATATATATATATATATATATATATATAAATATATATATGTGTACACACACACACACATATACATATATAGCTATATATATATATATATATATATATATATATATATATATATATATATATATATATATATAGGCAAATTAGGAAAATCTATGCACACATAAAACATTTATCAACAATTATTAATGGGTACATTGTTTCTAATTCTGCCAACCATGACAAAAAAATACTGAAATAGTATTTTTACAGTTTTGTATCAAATTACATTGCCAGGGCTTTTTTTATAGAGCTATAAAACAGGTAAATTCCTCGTAATGGGGGCAATTATCGTTTTTATGCTCAGATTCTGCCAATGGGTATTCAACTATTTTCGTAGTTTTTACGTAATCATATATAAATATTCATTGTATTACACGCAGTTCCTAAGTATATTTCGTTGGTTTGTCTTAAGCTTGTATATTTCTACATTAACAAAGGTACTTTTCACCCAACAAATTTATTATTATTATTATATATATATATATATATATATATATATATATATATATATATATATATGTGTGTGTGTGTGTGTGTGTATGTATACATGTGTGTATGTATATATATATATATATATATATATATATATATATATATATATATATATATATATATATATATATATATATATATATATATATATATCATATGTATACTGTATACGTATATTATATTTATATATATGTTTATATATATATACATATATATATAAATACACATATATATATATATATATATATATATATATATATATATATATATATATATCTCGAGGAAATGGGTGAAGATAAACATATTAAGACTCATGCAGATTGTGGGTACAAAGTACCTGATAACACAGGTTAAGGTGCAATAGGACAAAATAGTGCATTAAATCACTTACCTCCAGAGCATGATTACATACCTGCAAGAATGATCATGTTACTACCAGCCAGCAAGCATGATTACATCCTTATGAAGCAATAAATGCCATAGCCATGAAAGATTGCAGCAGCCATCGGAGGGAATGAATGGAGGAAGAAAGAAGAGCAACATGTGAGCTAACAATTATCCAACCACCACCTTTGCACAGTGTTCCCTTCATCATTCATGATCGTTCAACACAGTTTTAGCAAGATTATTTTACAAGATGTAAAATGTTTGTAGACATTATCTTGAATCCAGAGAAGAAACTGGCACAAGTCTTTCTCAACGCCCAACCAAAGACAGTATATTCACTCCTGGCTAACCTGGCCAAGCCACAAACACCACCCACAGACATATATGAACTAACAGTGTAGCAAATCACTAGTTTCGTGATGGACGAGATTTATCCCTAACATTTCAAAGCACTAGAAAGACCTTTGTGGATAAACTTGCCTGCTTTGTCAACAATGAAATGGGTACTCAAAATACTATTCCAAGTTCAAGCAGATAATCACTTTCAGCCAAATGTTTTTGAAATCCCAAAAAATGAGACTAAGAACAAGGAAACTGTGTCTGAAAAGCTGTTATAACTTGCAGTGAACAATCTCTACAAGGATATAACCAAGCCTATCTTTCTTCACTTTCACCTGGACAGCATTAATACAGACATAATGATAACGAAGAAAAAGAACCTCACTCACATAGGAGAAAAAGAATCTCAAAAATTATGGAATTCTTAAGATAGCACACATTACAGATACTAAGGGTAGGAAACTCATGCCCCTAACGGCAGTAAATCGTAGTCCGCCACCTGTATTTACTGCAAGGAGGAATGGCTCACACAAAAGGCATGTTGCAAGCAAAGAGAGGTGCTACATTACCCTGAAAATCATTTTTAATAATCAAGAAAGTAATAGATAATAGTGATACAATACTTCAAGCAATTCATGTAAATCGAGGTCATTTAGATTTTATGTTACAATGAAGCCCCTGATCATTTTTGGTTAATATAAGTGTGGGAGAACCTGGAACCCATTGTTAGAAACGCTTTCAACAATCCTACTAAGTAACTAGCAACCAGCTACCTATCCTAGGACTATTCATCACTGATGCAATCCTAGAAGATCCCAATCATTCTGGCAAAATTGGCATCACTGTACCAGCTATACCAAAGCTGAATTTTTCTGGATAATCAGCTCTAATAAGATAAATTATTGATAGCACAAGCCTTTTGAGATGACAGAAACACGAAAGTTCACAGAGATTTCCTACCATAACAGTGTTTCAAAAAAGCACATGCAGACAATGGAAATAATATGCACAGGACATTGATTATTGACACGAGACTGTAGGATCCACTGAAAGCTAAGTTCAGGAGGGGCAACTGTTTACTTCAATACTGTATTTAGTCGGCAGTGGCTGAAAGTTTCACGGTCCACGGCTGAGAGTTTCATGGGCCATGGCTGAGAGTTTCATACAGCATTATACGCTGTACAGAAAACTCGTTTGCGCCGAAGAAACTTCGGCGCACTTTTACTTGTTTTTTCGTCGCTAGTAAAGTAAAAGGAATACAAGCCAAGGATGCAAGAAAGTCCAAACTGAGGTATAGAGCCTACTACAGCCTATATTGCACATTGTATGTTTATTAATTGTTTATTAATTCTTTTACAGTCTAGTGAAGCACTTTCACTAGATTCCTACAACTGTCAAAGTTCTCTCAGAGTGACTTTATGGATCTATTATCCTAAGGAACTTATCAAGTATGTTCCTATAACCAGTTGGTTCTTAGCCACGTAAAATAAGTCTAATCCTTCGGGCCAGCCCTAGGAGAGCTGTTAATCAGCTCAGTGGTCTGGTAAAACTAAGGTATACTTTACTTATACGAACTCCCGAATCACCCAGGTAACGTTACTGTTACATCAGTTTGTGAAGCTAGTTAAATACTTATCATCCCCTAGCACGAGGTACTCTTGGTGCTGCAAGGTCAAATACAATTTTGTTTCGTTACCTGTAATTAGTAACTTACAAACCTCCTGATAAAAATGTGTGCACCAGGATTACGAAGGCATTTGTCATTGCTGCAGGCGTTCTAGAGAATTGACAGACTTATGAAATTGCCCAGACGTCGAAAATATTCAACGACCAATTGATATTCAAGTATACTATGTCTTGCAAATATAACGCACAACTCTTTAACATACAGTATATATATATATATATATATATATATATATATATATATATATATATATATATATATATATATATATACATATATATATATATATATATATATATATATATATATATATATATATATATATATATATAATATAATATATATATATACTGTATATATATATATATATATATATATGTGTGTGTGTGTGTATGTATGTATGTATGTATATATATACGTATATATATATATACAGTATATGTATATATAAATATATACACACACGTGTGTACATATGTAAGTGAACGTTAGGGAAAAAGATTGTAAATTATTTAATAAACATACAAATAAAAGGGATGAATATATCAGTGAAAAAAAAAACAAATATTCCCCTTTTAAGTGTTATTACTCCTGGGTATTGCTGCCCTTTTAATAACAGCCATTACGAGTTTCCTGTAATAAAGGATTTAAAACATTCTACAGACAAGGTATATACACACTCTCTCTCTCTCTCTCTCTCTCTCTCTCTCTCTCTCTCTCTCTCTCTCTCTCTCTCTCTCTCTCTCTCTCTCTTTTATTAAAACCGATTTTGAGAAATATTCCGAAATTCATCGACAGTTGTTCCCCTTGCTTCTATTTCGAAATTCCTCGTTCCTTTTTAAAAACTGATCCCAAGAGTCTTTACGATGAAGATATCTTACACACACACACACACACACACACACAAAAACACACACACACACACACACACAAAGATTTATGGCACACAGGACTGTCCCCATCCCTTACTTCACGAATAATTAAATATCTTTTTGATTTCCGGTAGAATCTTGATTACTTTCGAAGTAACTAGCTTTTTTCTCTTCGTGAAAACCTGTTATGAATGTCTGTAATTTAATTTTTTTACAATTTCATTCCGAACGTTGCTCATTTTGTTCTCTTGTATCACATCGAGTATTCGATTTTGTGAAAAATTCTGCGATCTGAGGGCGGACAGAAAAAGTGCGACTTTTTCTGGACGGACAGACAAACAGCCATCTCAATAGTTTTCTTTTACAGAAAACCAAAAACTGGTAAATAATTTTTCCTCGAGAACTTTGAGAGATAATTTTGTTCTCAAAGATAATATCCTTCTGAAACACTTACCAACACTTACATAAACAAATATATTGCATCAGATCGCAAAGTGTTTTTCTTCTACCCGTCAGTTTTCAAGTGGCAGACCCTTTCAGGTCTCCGCGAAAATTTTCTCAACTTCCCAGACATCATTCCATCATGTCCATCGATTAAGTCGTCCGTTTTCTATGCTTTCGCGTCCTTTGATTTCACCATTCATCATCTTGACTGAAAAGGTTAAGAGTTTTCTATTCCAAGGTCCTTTGAGGATCTCACCAGGTCTTTTGCTGGTCTTGCGACGATGTCCGAGAAAATATAGCTCTTGATGTTGTTGTCCTTGTTTATTATTATCATTGGTAAACAAGTGAAAAATGCACCGAAGTTTCCTCGGCGCAATCGAGCTTTCTGTACAGCGTATAGTGCTGTATGAAACTCTCAGCTACGACTGGGGAGCGCCCAGTTGCTCCCCACATGCGGTCAAGGGAAGGTGCGTCGCGACGACTCCGGAATTGGACTTGGCGGTGCCAGGCGCTTGATCATGGCTCACTTTAACCTTAAATCAAATAAAAGCTACCGAGGCTAGAGGGCTGCGGTTGGTATGTTTGATGATTGGAGGGTGGATGATCAACATACCAATTTGCAGCCCTCTAGCCTCAGTAGTTTTTTAAGATCTGAGGGCGTACAGAAAAAGCAGCGACGGACAGACAAAACCATCTCAGTAGTTTTCTTTTACAGAAAACTAAAAGGGGAAACAGTTAGCTTTCGAACCATTTTAGTCCAAACTGAATGGAAAGTATTGTATTTTATATTTTGTAGAAATTACTTGCTGAGTTCGAGTAAGATCTACGTATAAGACTGGTGTGTGTCTAACACTATCATATATTCGCAAAATAAGAGTTAATATTTAGGTTGTTAAGTACAGGAACCAGACCTGTAAAAGGGTGTTTAAATTACAATCCTCAAAAAACACAACTCTGGCAAATTCAAAGCCTTTCACTTTCCATTAATTTGAAAATATCTACTTAGCGGGGTTAATCATCAACATTTATGTGTTATCTTGTTAGTTTTCAAATATCATGACAAACTCCTGTCTTTTTAAAAGCTTCAAGTCACTCATCAAAAATTATCCGTAATTTGAATTCGTAGCAGGCGACATTTTACATTGTTTCACTCCATTTAATAACAGGACCCTCTCTTGTTTATTTTTATTTTTTTAAACAGATATGATGAGGTAACCTTTCATTGAACCCAAGGTGAAGTGCATATTTTACAATAATTTACTTTGGTGCAGGAGAACTTTTTTTTTTATAAAAAAAAAAAACTAAAGATTTTACGCGACTGTCTAAAATATTGCCCATATTCTAACTAAGCTTTTGCGCAAATAAATATAACAAACTATGTCACAATCAGGCAATCTTCGCTTGTATATTATACTGAAAGCAAACAACCGTAATTATGCATAGCAATTAAGACAAATATTGAGAGGAATGTGGGTCAACTCTTATCTAGGTCAACTCGCAATTCGTCAACGCATACGCAGGTCGATTCGTAGCCAGGGCAACTTGTGCCTTAGTCGGTTTGTACTCAACGGCATTGTTAATTAACATGAAAGTATTCTTTTTTATTTTTTGATTAACCGTTTTTATTACATTTTATCTATATTATTAAATTTATGTATAATATGTTTACATACATCAAAGCTTAATAAATAAAAATTTACAAACATTTGAGGACCACTCCTGTCGTTCAACTTTCCTCGTGGCTATACACTGTTAGTTAAGTATACCTTAGTTTTACCAGACCAACGAGGAGCTATATACACACTGTTAGGACTTGGAAAAAAAAAAGTATACCTTAGTTTAACCAGACCACTGAGCTGGCCCGACGGATTAGACTTATTTTACGTGGCTAAGAACCAATTGGTTACCTAGCAACGGGACCTACAGCTTATTGTGGAATCCGAACCACATTATAACGAGAAATGAATTTCTATCACCAGAAATAAATTCCTCTAATTCTTCATTGGCCGGCCGGAGATTCGAACGCGGGTCCTGCAGAGTGCTAGCCGAGAACGGTACCGACCAATCCAACGAAGAACTATGTATGAACCCATTCAACCCACACACATAATGCATTGGTTTTTTTTTTAATAACTGAGGAAATTGTAAATTTAGAATATAAATTATACTCCTTACCACCCATAGGTTCACAAATGTTTACTGATGATACCATGGTAATTGATAAAGTCACTGGTTATGAATCGACTAGGGTACAAGTTAACCTGGGTAAAAGTTAGAGAGCTAACTGACTTGATAAGGTTAAGAGTTAACTTGGGTACGAGTTATGCTTGACGCAATGTAAAGTCCAAGGCATATATTATATATATATTTAATATATATATATATATATATATATATATATATATATATATATATATATATATATATATATATATATATATATATTATATGTATATATATATATATACATACATACATATATGTGTAAAAAAATCCAGAAAGCATTATCACTACGGAAAATCCTTTATGGGACAATAGGAATTAGTCACTGTAACGCCACGATTTCCTTAAACGTTGAAATTTCGATGTCTCAGGTTTCTAATCACTGCTGTCGTTTAACGTTATACGCTTCGATTGCATCCCTGATGGTCGATTAGACGTACGAATTGTACCATTCAATGCTCCAGTTGTAATCTTCTGTAGCTTTTATTTTAGAACCCTCTTAGTTCAACAATCTCCCCTATCCAAACGATTCATGACAGAACAGAACTGTGAATTCTAATACATTCTAATAGAAATTCTGGAGGGTCTATTACCTGTCTGGCTGTGAGAATTAACGACCGCTATTCTTCGGTAAGAAATAACTACTGAGATTGGCGACTTGATAGGAGGGATTACCGCCCATTCACGAGTAGTTAGACCTTATTGACCGATATCAAAGGATCATCCTTGGTAATGACTCCCTGCTGATGTCTTTGGCGATAGCTTGCCGGCGCCTCTATTTACCCTTTCGCAAGCACCTACAAAGCTTATAACACACCTCTTAATGTGTATTTGTAACATATGTATTCGGCACATGCTACCATACACACAAACTTGTGTGTGTATATATGTGTGTGTGTTTGTGTATGTATATATATATGCATATATATATACGATGAAGCAGATAAAGGGCAGTAATACGATGCGATACGCATTTTGTTTTAATCCTACGTTTCGTGACAACATCGCCACATCTTCAGGATTTTCTACAAAATAAAATATAATATGTTAACATAAAATAAGAGCTGATTATAAGACCCAGTAGTTGAAAAAAGCTAAAACAATTTTAATGGTAAAATTACAACTCACAGACTTAAATTACATGCACACTTAACTAAAACTGTGACTATAGGTACAAAAATAAAATTATATATATAAAAACGAAACGAACATTTAAATATCTCGGCAAAATTATATATAAATAAAAAGAACGCCAACACATACAATAAAAAGCAAAAATTATACACTCATAAAACTACAGCCGAAGACAGCTACACACAACCAACTTTTCAGCATCAAAGATAAAGACACACTAAAAGTAAACAACGTCAAGCGGTACAAAGACTGACAGAAAATTTAGGCTAAAAACAACGGGACAGCAGAGGAATGGTTGTTTAGAGTCGGAACTCGTAATTTGATATTTAACGTTTCCAAAATCAGCAGTTCGTTGAGTTCCTTTGTTTGGCCAATAATTTTAAAATCTTCATATTTGATGGTACTTTTACATTTGATAATGTGGTTCCTTATATAAGAAGTTTCCGGGTTAGATAGCTTACAACCAGTTCTATAACTAACGCCCCAATGAGAATCGGCCCTGACCCTGAGAAGACGCCGGGTAGATCCAATATATTTTCCCAGATTACATCTGGGACAAGTGTATTCATAAACGACGCCTGACGTCATCAAAGGGCAGAGCCGATCCTTAAACTTGAAGAGCGAGCCAATGGTCTTAGGATTCTTAGGTATAAGCTTTAGATTTATGGCCCCAAAATGTTTATGTACGATCTTAGTAAAATCGCTCCGAAAATTGTCATTTAGTAGATATGGGAAACTGGCATAAAGAGGTAGCTTAGGGACGTTAAAATGTAAAGGATGTTCAGAAAACTTTTTGTTAAGAAGTTTATTTAAAATTTTATGGAAGATCTTAGAAGGAAAGCAGTTATTAGAGAAGTACTGGAGGAGAAAAGTAGTTTCGTTGTAGAAGAGAGTTCAGCTAGAGGTAAGAGACAAAGCACGATAGAGCAAGGTATATATAGAGTTAAGTTTGAAATTGAGGAAACAGAAACTATAGAAGTTGGAACCCAGACCAGTAAATGTTTTTTCTTTCTAAAAATTGAGGTACAGAAACAGTCATTTTCCTTAGAGACCAAAATATCTAGGAAGGCTAATTTTGAATTTTGTTCTTTTTCCATTGTAAACCAGTTCTTGGAGTTTTCTAATAATTACCATAGTAATATTAATTTTACAATGGAAAAGAACAAAATTCAAAATTAACCTTCCTAGATATTTTGGTCTCTAAGGAAAATGACTGTTTCTGTACTCAATTTTTAGAAAGAAAACATTTACTGGTCTCGGTTCCAACTTCTACAGTTTCTGTTTCCTCACTTTCAAACAACTCTATATATATACCTTGCTCTATCGTGCTTTGTCTCTTACCTCTAGCTGAACTCTCTTCTACAACGAAAATTTTTCCTCCAGTACTTCTCTAATAACTGCTTTCTTCTAAGATCTTCCATAAAATTTTAAATAAACTTTTAACAAAAGTTTTCTGAACATCCTTCACATTTTAACGTCCCTAAGCTACATTATCTTTATGCCAGTTTGTATCTACTAAATGACAATTTTCGGAGAGATTTTACTAAGATCGTACATAAACATTTTGGAGCCATAAATCTAAAGCTTATACCTAAGAATAAGACCATTGGCTCCCTCTTCAAGTTTAAGGATCGGCTTGCCTTTGATGACGTCAGGCGTCGTTTATGAATACACTTGTCCCAGATGTAATCTGGGAAAAATATATTGATCTACCCGGCGTCTTCTCAGGGTCAGGGCCGATTCTCATTGGGGCGTTAGTTATAGAACTGGTTGTAAGCTATCTAACCGGAAACTTCTTATATAAGGAACCACATTATCAAATGTAAAAGTACCATCAAAACGAAGATTTTAAAATTATTGGCCAAACAAAGGAACTCAACGAACTGCTGATTTTGGAAACGTTAAATATCAAATTACGAGTTCCGACTCTAAACAACCATTCCTCTGCTATCCCGTTGTTTTTAGCCTAAATTTTTTGTCAGTCTTTGTACCGCTTGACGTTGTTTACTTTTAGTGTGTCTTTATCTTTGATGCTGAAAGGTTGGTTGTGTGTAGCTGTCTTCAGCTGTAGTTTTATGAGTGTATAATTTTTGTTTTTTATTGTATGTGTTGGCGTTCTTTTTATTTATATATAATTTTGCCGAGATATTTAAATGTTCGTTTCGTTTTTATATATATAATTTTTTTGTACCCATAGTCTCAGTTTTAATTAAGTGTGCATGTAATTTAAGTCTGTGAGTTGTAATTTTAACATTAAAATTGTTTTAGCTTTTTTCAACTACTGGATCTTATAATCAGCTCTTATTTTATGTTAACATATTATATTTTATTTTGTAGAAAATCCCTGAAGATGTGGCGATGTTGTCACGAAACGTAGGATTAAACAAAACGCGTATCGCATCATATATATATATATATGTATATATATGTATATTTATATATATATATATATATATATATATATATATATATATATATATATATATATATATATCTGTATATATGTGTGTGTGTTTATGTGTATATATATATATATTATATATATATATATATATATATATATATATATATATATATATATATATATATATATATATATTATATATATATATATATCTTCAGAACACCTATTTTCAGTTGCCGTATTTCAAAAGTTCTTAGATCGTTTTGATAACAAGTTTGCTCTGCAAAGCCAAAGCTCCACAATAGAAAAAGACATCAGATTAATAAATATACCATGCTGAGAAAATTTTACTTTTGAAGTGAGAATAAATCTTGACAAAATAAGTAATGCCTGCCTACAAATACAGTTACATTTGTCTTTACTAATAAATTCACAATTGCCTCTCCTTTGAGGAAGAAAGATTCCCTACCAAAAGGCTGATGTCCAAATGTTGCTTACCAGCTCACTCGATCTGACAGTAATGTCAGGTGTGTTGGTAGCTGTAAACGTTGGTTGCAACAAAGAATTTCTGAACTCATGGTGAAGATCATTACAATGGTAACTTCATTTAAAAAACAATCACATTCAGCTGTCATAGATGCTCTCACCAGCAGAACCATAAGTTCAAGACACCACGATTGCAGAATACTGTAGAAAGCAATAGACAAACTGGATATCTCATTAGAGAATGTCCTCGTATCAGAAAAATGAAGCCAGAACTCGAAGGCAATTCACTGCCTATTTAACTGCTCTTCAAGGAGAATTTCATCTACTTCAAGTGTTGTAGGTACAGTAGTTTGATCATTATCTACTTTCATATTCCATTTCTTTTCTCTCTTTACAGCCACCAGCTCATAACAACTTTGCTAACTGCCCTTTTAGAAATAAACTTTGTATTTAAGTTTTATATTTTGTTAAAATCCTTTATGTATATAACATATAACCATCGTTTCTTGTCTTCTCTCATCTTTGTATGTATTTTTCTTTCTCTCCGTCTTGTGATGGGGATATTAATAGTCCCAAAATTATAAACCTGGTGTTCAATACATTCTAGAAGTAATTTATTTATCTACACTTAATTTACATAATTACTTCAACATTGACACCTCTAACTCTCCGACAGCTAATTCGATAAAAATTACGCTGCCAAGCTATGCACTAGTGATCAACAAACCTCATATGGTGGTGACCTTGTTTCACCTCTGACAGTAGCTTATATTAGCTCCAGATTGGAGGAGATTACCTACTGCCAAAAAGCTTGAGTATGGGGAGTGTTTCCTCTCATTTCGATCCTGTTTAGGTCCTGAAGAGAAATTTTGTCAATTAATGTTCGTTCCCTTATTCCACTCTTACACTGTAAGAAGACTAATTCCTCTTTGCAACAGGCCATCCTCTAATTTTTGTTTTTTTTTTTTGTCATGCGTACCATTTGTCAGTCTTTTGGTGCTAGACCAACACCTCTTCCCTCAATAACTGAGGTTGTTAGTAAGAAATTCCTGAACATGCTGCAGTCTCTCACCAACAACATCATCCTATCTTAATGGGACAGTATGCGCACAGCTCTTTCATGTCAGTTGACAGCCTCTGTATACACCCGAGGCTCAGGTACAATCAGTAGCTGATGATCTATGGAGTGAGGAATCCTTTCCAACAAATTTCTTTGTCAGTGATATTGCTCTGTCACTTAGAAAGCCCGGTTTGCAGTCTTGTTAACAACATTTCTCTGTTGGTTCTAATTTTTTGGTTTTCTAAGAAAAATAAGACCTTAGGTTATTTTACACTGATTCGGACCTATTGCTGGCCATATCCAACCGTTGCCTTTCAGAGGACCATGGCAGGTCTGAAAGTCCTGTCCTTAACTTGAAAACATTTTTCACTGATAGATTATATTGCCAAGATACCATGAAAAAGTCACGACACCAGTAAAATTCATGGCGTTTGCTTTATTATTGTTTTTCTTTGCAGAAGATGCAAGTAAAAAGGCGTTCTCAAGATGTTCAAAAGAATATAAAAAATTCCCACATGGAAGGGTTATTGTTTAGTAAACGCTTTATAGATCAGCAAGAGTAAAAGATAAGAGTTTCCATAGAGATTTAATGCTGAAAAACGTGATTATGTAATTTTCCAGAAGTGGTAATGAATTTAGTAGATCCGAGGTTTTCGTCACCTCTTCACCACGAATGGAAAGGATAAGAATCTCTGTATTAGATTTTTGCCTGAAGATACCTTCACGTCAGTGGTCAATTGCTATTCCAACGTAACTTTTAGTGGGACCTTATAATAAATTTGTTTCATTTTAAAGCTTAATGAAGTATGATGAATGACTAATGGTTTGGCTTTTACATCAATAAGCAGCAAGGGAAGACAAACAAAGTAAGAATATTAGTACACCTTGTTAAAAGAAAATTGTTGTGAGAAAATAATAGTCATCAAAGTGGAAAACAAATAATCGATTAAAACGTAATGTTAGAATCCCAAGGTATTGAAGTTTTTTTTAACATTTATTAAAAGGAACAAACAGAGAACAGTTGTCTAGTACTTCGTTATCAGTGTGGTAACTCATTTTTATGTAGTGGGAGAAAGAGAAGCGAAAATAAATATTTCAATCAGCGGAAATGAAATGAGTAAAGATATCAGCATGGTGCAGCAAATATAAATTCTCTTATCTTTTAATTTATGTGGGAAGATGAACCCTAGAGAAGCGATTGTTCTCGTTAGTCTATTCATCCCACGTCAGACAAACCGCCCCCACCACGCCCGGCCCACCTCACCCCGAAAAAACAGATTCCCCTGACAATGTTTTATCCTCCACGGCTTGATATGTGTGACGTCTCCTTGCCCCTTTTGTGATCACACCCTAATTAAGTTGCAGGTCGCCGGCTTGTAATTAGACTGTAAATTGCTTTTCCCCTCTCTTCAGTATGCGCCTGCCAATACGCACAAGGCGGTTCATGATTCTCCGAACTCAAGGAGGCGCTGATTTTTCCCACTCTCGTTTATTCTTAGAAACACGACACAGTAATTAAGGGCAACCTCGCGCTTCTGCTCTCCTGTCCGTTCCCTTAGCTCTCGTAACCTTCTCTCACCCGCCCTTCGTATTTTCTCCTTCTTGTCATCTTTTTTATGTCCTTCCTACTTCTAATCCTTACGCCTTCCTCCTCTTCCTGTTCTCCTCTAACTCTTTCTCTCCTTCTGCGTTTCTTCCTCCCTTCTCCTCCTACCTCTCTTCCTCATCCTACCTCCTTCTTCTTCTTCCTCTCTCTCCTCTCTCTCTTCTTTTACACACACCCACGTGTACAGACTCACTCTCTCTCAAATATGTTTTTCCCCATTTAAAGTAATGCCTATCGGCATTCAGATCGATTGACAACTTAATTATTTCTCGAACATATGAAGTCCATTTTGCTCAGGGAGCCCAGGAAGGACTTCACGTCAAGTGAGAGGCAAAAGATGCCGCGTGAAAATTTGCGAAGCGAGCCAGACATTTGGATGTGATTCTTTCCCTCCTCCTCCATAATGTGGCCCTTTCTGGTTTCCTCTCTGATCCCGGAATCATTTAATGGGCCTCAGGCCTGGACCTAGTATTTTAATCTAATCCTTTGGGCCAGCCCTATGGGAGCTGAGGGTCAGCTCGGTGGTCTGGTTAAACTACTTTAATAATAATAATAATAATAATAATAATAATAATAATAATAATAATAATAATAATAATAATAATAATAATAATGAAAGAGGCGGCTTTGTCATCACTCAAAGGAAATCCGTTAAGTCTCTATCAGGGTAGTGACAAGACTACATTTGGGTGGACAGCCCTGTATCATTACCATCACCACTTTTAGTTTTCTGTAAAAAAAAAAAAAACTGTTGAGATGGCTATTTGTCTGTCCGTCTGTACATTGCCTGTCCGCCCTCAGATCTTAAAAATTACTGAGGCTAGAGGGCTGCAAATTGGTATGTTGATCATCCGCCCTCCAATCGTCAAACACCACATTGCAGCTCTCTAGCCTCAGTAGTTATATTATTTAATGTTAAAGTCAGCTATGATCGTGCGTCTGGCACTGCTGTAGGTGCCAACAACACATGCCACCACCGGGCAGTGGCTGAAAGTTTCATGGGCCGTGGCTGAGACTTTCTTGGGCCGTGGCTGAGAGTTTCATACAGCATTATACGCAGTACAGAAAACTCTTAGGCGCATTTTTTACTTGTTTTATATTTTTCCGAGATTTAAATTAACATAAAGAAAGCCATCCTGTTACCTCGATAACCCAGGGCGTATTTCCAGGCATGCTGAATGATGGTAGGATACTGTACAAATGAGCAAAATGGTTCTCCCCCCCAACCCCGGCCCCCTTTTCTGTATTTTATTTTCTCATATTGCCTCCTTCTTTCTTGTATGGTAAACCATTCCCTAAGCCATACCACTAAATTCGTTTCAATCATTCATTAAAAAAAAAAGTCGGAAAGGAAAAGACTTGCCTAGGAATGCTTTTAAATCGAAAATACTTTCTTATCTTCTACAACGAGACGGTTGTAAGTGACAATACATTGGTATCCATATTTTAAAGCGCCTATAATAAAATTTAGGTCCGGCTGAAAGCTTATTTTGTTTAGGGGGAAAGTTTAGTGACATTTTCTTAGATTTATAGAATGAAAGTGACACAAAACCATTTTTTTAAAGTAAGATAATCACAAAGCATTTCACCCCTGTCTCTCTCTCTCTCTCTCATAATATTATAATAATTCTCTCTTTCTCTCACTCCCTCTAATGTGATCGCAGTTTTTTTTTTCTCTCCGTGTTTGATTAAAAATTTCTGAAGCCCTTTCAGGCGAGGAGCAGGCTTGTATCTTTCTTTCTCCCAAGAGAATCCATCTCCATTGTCATTGCCCACCGCTAGAGCTTACAATGAGTGCCAGCTTCAATCCTTTGATTAATCACAATATAATTATGAAATAGTTCGTCTGCCCATAATTAGATTATAAATTGCTCCAACCCCATTGCTAGTGTATACCTACCTATACCCTCCATTCATTTTTTTTTTTTTTTTTTTGCCATCCTAGACTTATTCGAGTGTAAAATATTTTCCCCTTCGCTCTCTTAAAAATTCATCGTCGTAATTAAGACTAAGCAGTTCCGGCTATTTTTCTCTCTTCATTTTTATCGTGGGAATGGGGAGACCGGAGCCATACATCATCAAGAAATGGCGTAATTGGTTTGCACTTTTTCATTCTGTTCACATAGGTTATTCATTTTTTAACCCTCGCAGAGAGAATTTTATTTCACCGTAAAACGTGGGCGAATTTGGTGTCGGGATTTCGTTCTGTTGGCAAGTAACAGTTAGAGTAATTATGTTATTGTGAAAGTGTCCAACCTACGAATCTAAGAAACGTGCTTACATACACACATACATATATACATGCATACACACACACACACGCACACACATACAAGAACTTATGAAGTAAAACAAACATGTTGAGTATGAATATTTGCGCAGATGGTCCTTCAAGATGGCTGCAAATGATCAGCCTGTTTTTATAAATATATTGATCAGCCTCCAATAAAATATTGCAACTAATTAAATTCTGTGTACAAAAGCTTTTTCTTTAACTCAGGTGACAGTATGTTGTCGTATTTTTTCGCTCGAGGCTATCTCTGTTAAGGTTAACAGCTTAAAAAAACTATAAAAATTACAGAGTTATGTACGTTTTTGTGTGTATATGTGTGTGTATGAAAAGTACAATAGTGAAAAGGAAGCAAAAGGTATGAATCCTTACCGGTTTCCTCTTATTTATACATCTTCAAGAATACTTGTATATATTAGCAGAAAGTTACATCGTATATGCTAGTGTGAAAACTCAGTATAAAGGCTCATCAGTAGTGTATTAAACCGAAACACCGTATCATTGCCTCTGTCTCGAGCGCACTCTCTCGCTTCCTGGAGGTTCAGGTGCCTCAGTTACAGCATTTGTTTCTCGATATGTATCCAGATCTTTTCAGGCAGTTCTGTTCTTCTTCCCAATACTTCCCAGTCCTGATTTTTTTACTGACCTACCATCATCCATTCTTCCCAAATAACATAACCATCTCAAAACACTCTGATCCCTCCTTATAACAACACTAGCCTTTTCACTATTTTTAAGTATCCTAAGTATCCCCACTTTTCTCACCCTTTCAACTTTTCTTGCGTCACAAGTAGCCTACTCTGCAAAATATTCATATCTACAGCTTCCACATTTTTTTTACATTTACATTAGTTCTTCATTGGAGGGGTGGGTAGAGCTTTCGGCTAGCACGCTGTTGGCCCAGCGTTCGATTCTCCGATCGGCCAATGAAGAATTAGAGGGATTTGTTTCTGGTGATAGAAATTCATTTCTCGTTACAATGTGGTTCGGATTCCACAATAAGCTGTTGGCCCCATTGCTAAGTAACCAGTTGGTTCTTAGCCACGTAAACTAAATCTAATCCTTCGGGCCAGCCCTAGGAGAGCTGTTAACCAGCTCAGTGGCCTGGTTAAACTAAGATATACTTAACTTTTTTTCATTTACATTGAACATCCACATTAAAGTTCCACAAAGGAGAGATGCTAAATGGTCCCTTCATACTTTCCAAACTCAGCTTGACAGTGACAACCCAATCTTTTGAAAACATTCTGCTTTGCAAAGCAAAGGAGTGCCTATTAGAGGCTGTGGGAGGAAATGCCTTGTAAATTTTAGAACATCTGTTTGAAGGCTGAGGCTGTCAAATGCGTCAGGTCAGTCCTTTATCAGTGGACTGCTACCACAATATCTTGGGAATTGTTTTATTTCTGTACTTCGAAGGAAGGTGCTTTATCTGTGCTGAGAGGATACATATCTTATTCTTAATTTTTCCAAAAGAGTTCATAATAAACTCTGTAAGCATATCCTTCTCCTTTCTGTCCTGCTGTAACTAAAGCTTGTTCTTTTTATTCAGAGTGCAGTTTCTACATCTCTAATTTTTCAGCCAACTCGTTTTAAGAAATCCTGTGCTGGTGATCCTCTCACCTTATCCCCCTTGAATAATGTGCCATGACCAAAATTCCCTTTTTATATACTCTGCAGTATTTTTGCGTCCTTCAAAACTGGTAAGACTTCTGGCCAAGATCATGTTCCCACACAACTATTTAAGAATCTTGAGGATTAACTGGTTCTCCATAGGTCTCCATGAGACCTTGGAGAATCTTTTGTCATTATTCTAAAAGCTTCTAAGGCATTTGATAGAGTACTTCTAAATGTAGGTGAATTTCCTGCATCGATGATCTTTTGTGTTGTGAAACAGTTTGAAATAACTAAACAAAAAAACTTGGTCATTTTGTTTTTCCTCATCTGTGCAGTGTGCACTTTCACTAAACATCCTTTACCATGTGATTTGATCATCAAAATTTCTTCATCATTCACCTCCCAGCTCTCTTATGTTGGTTCCACTCAGACTTGAACCTTTTCTTCATCTATCAATAGTAATGATAGGAAAACCTCAGTCATCTCTCTTTTGGTGTGATGTTTAGCTCTTATGAAGAAATCTTTATCATGCAAGTGTAAGCAGATTTCCTACCAGTGGTTATGAAATTTTATTGTATTCTTTAGAATCTCACCGTCTTGTGTGAAGGAGTACTCAAGGTATAATGTACTATCTTGTTTAAAATTAAACACATACACACTGATATATATGTGTACATATACGTTTGTTTATATGTGTGTGGATAGTAGGTAACGTGTGTGTGCATGGGTGTCAAATTCAACGGATACAAATTACGGAAAATCTAACAGAAAATGCCATATGAGAATACAGTAAATGAAAAACTGTTGTGTGAGCAAAATAAATTTTATTCTAGAATATCATACGGGATTTTACACTTGACTTTTTTCCTTTATTCACCAGCCAGGGTTGCAATTTCCCAGAAGCAGGAAGACACTGCTAACCTGCGATTTAATCGGTTACTTTGATACGTGAAACTTTCTTTCATTGTTCATCTTCCAATGGGTGATCTCAATTATTTTGACATTTTTACTATTCAAACATCAAATTCAATGCCCTTTTTGCGATTCCTGACTGGTAAAAACTAACAGAATTAACGGTTTCCCAAAAATCATTGAAAGTCTTCATAGCTTAATAAACTTGATTTATTAAATTGCAATGGCTCAACGGTTCGCTCTTTCATGTTCAAATTAGATTTCCTCTCTTTCTAGAGTTCCATTTGCTCTTTTGTGCTCTCCGCACTACTTCCGTTAGGAGATAGACAATTCCGCTGCCGATGTTCAACCACATCCTGTCCAAAACATCCAACTCCCCACGAATTTTGCTAATGCATCAGCCTCAAGCTTTCTCTACCTGTACTGCTTGTCAATAACTTAATTTTCTGTCTCTCTCTCTCTCTCTCTCTCTCTCTCTCTCTCTCTCTCTCTCTCTCTCTCTCTCACACACACATGTAAATAAGCAGAAAACATTAAAAGAAAAATTATAAATTTAGACTAATATTTCATTCGATTTTTCATCATAGCAGGAAGGTATGCATCGGAAGGGAATCTTATGAGAGAAAAACAGTATAAAATTTAACTTCCTTGTAATCAATTTGGGATTAATACCAAGCTTTCTTACTTTATTGTAATTAATTGTTATTTTAAGCCTTTCCTCAACTATTCTTCATTCAGTGCTGCTTTCATTCTACCATCATGCATTCCATTATTCTCAAATTCTTACTATCCAATCAACAAACTGCTCAGTTTTTACATATCCATTCTTCGACCTGTCTCATCTTCAATCATCACGGCTCATTTTTGCTTACTATCACAAATTTCCTTTTTGCAGACATCATATCCTTATTCTTGCTCACCTTCACTCTCATCTTCCTAATTCTATCATTTAGTTTCGAAGGGAATTTTGCTATTTTTGTCGAACCACGGGACGGTACTATCACAAATCAGTAACTGCTTTATCTGCCACACGTACAGACAAATGGATATATATATATATATATATATATATATATATATATATATGAAATTTTATCATGTGTGTGTGTGTGATTTATATATATAATTTTATCACACGTGATTTATATAGAATCATGAAGCTCATCTGGGATATTCCCTGAAGTAGCGTGAATTGGTCAATATTAAACATCATTTAGAAATTCATTTCTTCATGATTATAGGTTCCGTTGCTATAGTTAATATATAAAATAAATCTAATCCTTTATATATATTATATATATATAACTTTTAAACGACATATATATATATATATATTGTTGCACAAATTTATATATATATATAATATATATATATATATATATATATATATATATATATATATATATATATATATATGTGTGTGTGCACAATGTATTATTTTTACCAGAGATTAGAATCAAAGCTTCATGGAAGTTGTAATCAATAACAAGAATGAAGAACAAAGAAGAATCGTGGACGAAATGATCTTGAGAATCAGAGGGTGAAACACTCGGGACCAAAAGTGCAGTGAGAACCTCGGGTCAATCAAGGAGGAGGAACAATATACGAGATATCGACGAGTCTGGACAGGTCAAGAAGGCTTTGTTCATTTCAAGTGAAAGGAAAACATCTTGATTTCCAACATTTCATATCAAATGCATTCTTAGCATAGATGAAAATTATTTTGTTAAAATAGATGAACATATATAGAATTGGATAAAATGTAGATAAATCCCTATAAGCAAAGCAAGATACAGCATTATTTTTAATTGCTTTCAATCTCTATTATCATTCTCTGAAGCTACCGACGCTTCTTTTACATTTGTAATGCTTTATCAGGACCAACAAGGGCTTTAAAGCCCTCCCCCATATGCATATGAATACAGCTGGACTACTTGTCCGGTCATTCTACGGATTCCAAACGGTGAGGACTGTTAGTCCTAGAAAACTTGTAACTTTTCCTGAGCAAGTATCGCCGCTAGATACCATCCAGTTTAGATGGCGGACGTGGGTTGATACCGACGATAAGTACAAATACCTGCGCTTGACGGGGATTTTTGCAGCAGAGCCGGTATCAACTTCTACTTCTCTTGATAACCGGATGGTTTAAGGCGCTCGTCACTGAACGTCGATAAATAGTTCTCGTGTTCGGTGGTTCAAGCCCATGAGAGGACGAACTACTTATCGATTATAATTCCCCTTCGGTATACATATATATGCATATGTCATCTCCAAGGTAGAGCGAATGGATGGATATCAAACGACATTTGCAACTTAATTTATATATATATATATATATATATATATATATATATATATATATATATATATATATATATATATATATATATATATATATATATATATATATATATATATATATTAAACACAAACGTCCTTTAATATCAATTCACTCTACCTCAGGAATAATATATTTTCATATATGTTACCCGAAGGGAATTTTTAGTTGACAATAATTTCGTCGTCTCGTGCGTGGTTCGAGCGGCCGTGTGGTTAAAATTCCCGTCACTGTAGTCCTGAGTTCTTGTCTTCCGTGGTTCGAGCCCACGAGACGACGAACTTATTATCAACTAAAAAATTCCCCTTCGGGTAACGTATACGAAAATATATTATTCCCGAGGTAGAGTGAATTGGATATTAAAGGATGTTTGATGCTTTAATGAATCACGTGATTGATAAAATTCTTAATGCTTATATATGAATCATATATATATATACACGAGAGATATATAAATATATGTGTGTGTGTGTGTGTATGTGTATTTATTTACGCATATTAGCACTGCTTCTTTTTCAGTATTTTCTGTTGTGAGGATGCTCGTGTGCGTGTGTTACGCTCTCTGTAACTCCCGAATATCACTACTGGATGCTTTCTAGTTTCGATCCCCTCCGTCCTACTTGAAAAAGTTAAGTATAACTTTGTTTAACCAGACCACTGAGCTGATTAACAGCTCTCCCAGGGCTGGCCCGAAGGATTAGATTTATTTTACGTGGCTAAGAACCCATTAGTTACCTAGCAACGGGACCTACAGCTTATTGTGGAATCCGAACCACATGATAACGAGAAATGAATTTCTATCACCGGAAGTAAATTTCTCTAATTCTTCATTGGCCGGTTGACGAATCGAACGCGGGCCCAGCAGAGTCCTTGAAAATTTCACTTAAAAGGGGAATTGGTTTGACTTCTGTACATTACTTTCACCCGGCAGAAAAAAATTAATTTGAAATTTGTTTTGAATTCATTAGCTAAATGTTTGTGTGTTATTCTTCCATGCATATAATTATTTAGTCATAATAGAAATAGTATATTAAATCATTATGCAAACGTCAACTACACGTCACTTTTCACTTATGTTTATGATATTTTAATATTCGTGGTAATGGGGTTTTTAGGTTAAACAAATGAATGAGAAGCCCATATCATTACCAGACTCTTGGTTTAATTTCAGTTTACTGGACTACAGAGCAAAAAAACGCTATATAAAAAAACACTATATCCAACACTAAATATATTTCACTCTGGCTTACATTTCATATTACTCTGATCTATCTATTTTATTGCTGGTCGTACTGGGGAGCCTGATATATGCAAATACATTGTATACATTCTCTCATTCATCTGAATTTATAAAACCATTTTGCACACGGTTTTGCATAATGTGCTCTTTAGCCTTCGGCGATTATTAACAGAGCACAAAGTTAGAGCCTCTTCACCCTCTTACCTTGAGGTCGTTGACATATCCTAAAATCATTGACATAACCCACAATAATTCATATATCCCAGAGTTATTAGTATATCCTAAACACATTTACTTGCCCTGGGTCATGAAGCCCCCTAAGGCGATATAAAATAACTTGAAGTCATGTCATAGCCTAAGTTTATGAGCATGAGTTTAGGAACATACACATTTCCTAAGGACACCGGTTTGCTTGTAGATCTTTATTGGCGTGAATTGAGATCATGCGCATACATTTAGGTCATTGATATAACCTAAGGTTATTTCCATGATCTAAGGTAGCTAAGGTGCCAATTTATCGTAGACCTACAAAAAAAAATAAATTACTCTACTTGGGAAAAAAATGTATATTGAAGCATCCCTTACACAGTAACAGACTCCGTTGTCAGAATTTACGGAAAAGTGGAGTCTGACTATATACATAAAGCCAAATCACACATTTGTTAGATTTATTTCTCCTCTGGGAAGCTGTAGCATGTAAGTTTGAAAACAGAATTGCTGGATAAAATTTTCCAACCTCAAACTGGCATAACACTCACTGGAAATTGTGAGAAATTTCGTAGTATATATATACAAATATAATTTGATTCAGGGGATTTATAAACAGTGCCAGCAACACGTAATTATGCATACGCACATGCACGCGCACACACACACACACACACACACACATATATATATATATATATATATATATATATATATATATATATATATATATATATATATATATATATATATATATATATATATAGAATTATACTATATCATATTAAGCCTATATCATATTGAACAGAAATAAATATATATAGTATGTATATATATATATATATATATATATATATATATACAAAATAACTTTCTTCCGGAACTGTTTATAAATCACGAATCAAATTATACCTGTGTATACTGTGAAATTTTCTCATAATTTCCAGTGAACGACTGTTGTTTGGCATTCCTTTAGATCCAGGCGCTATCACGGAAACCTGCCATATAGATATATATACGTGTGTGTGTGTGTGTGTGTGTGTGTATGTGAGTCCTGAAACGTTCATTCTTTGACTTACAACTACATATCAGAATTCATCAGCATCACTCAGCCTAAGAGGAGGTATTTGATCTGTACGTGGGAAAAACTTTTTAGCCCTTTTATTAACTATTTTCCATTAACTATTTTTTCTTTCTTTTTAGTGCGCTCAGCCTTTATTGTTTGCATTGAAATTATTGGAAGTATGGTAGTGCGCCTAGATCTGCAATTCCCCCCGCCCTAGGAATGATACTGTTACTGAGCGGGCAAATAAACGTTTAAATTTCGGGACTTCACATGTAGATGTCCCTATGCCACAAAGTAAATATTGTTTTTATAGAAAGAAGGGATACTTCATTGTCTAAATAAGCTGTTGTATCTAAATAAGTCTTTATTATTCTGTTCTGTATGTTCTGAGAAATAAAACTGAACTTCTCACCCTCTTACCAAAAGTGATCCATTTTGCTTTTGTCAATTTGCTTATACTGCACTGTCAGCTATTTTAGAATTTATCCGAAGTTATTTAGGTTTCAGGAAGACTGTCCCGTGCAACTTAATAAATGGAAGTTAAAACCAACACAAAAGAAAACATCGAGTTCTTGGAAAAATTATCAACTTGTTTCTGGGGACACTTGGTAATTAGCTGTCCATTAATAAGACTGGAATAGGTATACCTTAGTTTAACCAGACCACTGAGCTGATTAACAGCTCTCCTAGGGCTGCCCCGAAGGATTAGACTTATTTTACGTGGCTAAGAACCAATTGGTTACTTAGCAACGGGACCTACAGCTTATTGTGGAATCCGAACCACATTATAGCGAGAAATGAATTTCTATCACCAGAAATAAACTTGTATGTTTGATTTATACTGGTCATAAAAGACCCTGCCTACCACAATTTAAGTTAATCATACTGTTCCCCCTGAGTGTTAATTTGAGTTTTTATTTTAATGTAAATAATTCTGTTACTTGGTCCTCGTGAAGTAGCACATTCTTAACTTTCTTCATTTACGTATGAAAAGGGTCATTGTATTACAAGGTTTATATGTATTTTAATTTCTTAAATGTTAAACCTCGTCTCCTCCCACGACCCCCGTTCATAAATATATATATATATATATATATATATATATATATATATATATATATATATATATATATATATATATATATATATATATATATATATATATATATATATATATATATATATCTCAGTGTTCGTAATAAATGTTTGAATTCAAAAGAAATCTTTTGTGACTGCAATTTTAATCTATGCAAAATACTCCTGTTTACTTTCCTTGATGAATGTGTTCTTCTGTATTTTATGTATTTTAGTCTAATATAATTTGGTGATTGCCCCATTGTCTTTTGTTTCTGTAATTTTCGCCTAAACATACATTCACTTTTTGTGATACTTTGCTAAACTAATATTGGAACTCGCGAATAACAAAAAGCCTAATGTTTTAGACCTCGCGTCTGCTACATTCCCATTTTATATTAAATTTCAAAACTCATACCATGCAAAATTGCCAGAGGTCATTATTCAGAAGAGAAAAATAGCACGAAAAAGGAGCAAATGATATAATAAGCAAATATTCTCAAAAGAGCCCCATCTTGAAAAATATGCTAACACGTACGAGGGAAATGAGTTTTAAAGTGTTGTACCATAATGCTTGACAAGTGAGGAACATCGCTCAGCTCGAGATATGAAACCCCCTTGTAAATCGTCTTCCAAGGATGAAGGAGAGGAGGAGGAGGAGGAGGAGGAGGAGGAGGAGGAAGAGGAGGGGAGGAGGAAGAAGAAAGAAGAAGAAGAAGAGGAGGTGGAAGGCGCAGCAGGAAAACCTAGAAAGAGACGGTTGTAGATTCTTGCAAAATCTTCTTTGACTGAAATTGAAGCTGAGACCAGGAAGGAGACCGGGTTAGTTACTCTTCGTCCCCTACAATCCCGTAGGGAGTGGGGTGGCGGGGGGAGGTGGGGGTGGGTTAGGGCCGTCAGTGCACCTCATGCGGCACACTGTAGGCATTACTTAAGGTTCTTTGCAGTGTGCCTTCTGTCCCTAGCTGCAACCCCTTTCCTTCCTTTTACTGTACCTCTTCTCATATTCTCTTTCTTCCATCTTATTTTCTATCCTCTCCTAACAATTGATCCATAGTGCAACTAGCTCTTCGTTGGGAAAGTCGATAGAGCTGTGGACTAGCACTCGCTGGGCCCGAGTTCGAGTCTCCGGCTGGATGATGAAGAGTTAGAGGAATTTATTTCTGGTGATAGAAATTCATTCCTCGCTATAATGTGGGTCGGATTCCACAATAAGCTGTAGGTCCCGTTGCTAAGTAACCAATTGGTTCTTAGCCACGTGAAATAAGTCTAATCCTTCGGGCCAGCCCTAGGAGAGCTGTTAATCAGCTCAATGGTCTTGTAAAACTAAGGTATACTTACTTCATAATGCAACTGCGAGGTTTTCCTCCTGTTACACCTTTCAAACCTGCGAGGTCATTTAGCGCTGAATGGCCTCATATGTCCCCGCGTTTGGCCTTTGGCCTAAATTCTATATTCAATTCAATTCGTTCCCTACGATGGGATTTTGACGCAGAATCTGTTCAAATTACAGCTAAAGCGAAGCATTAGGCCTCTTCAAAGAGAGGAAGACGGAGAGACAGAGCGAGAGAAATCACAGCTACACTGCAACAATTAAGCGTAGAATGTAGTTTGAGACCAATAGCAGATAATTATCAAAACATAAGTAATAAACTTTTGAAGAATATAATGAACAGCTTACATTTAAGGGTTAAGCATTAATGTGTGATGAATGCTGATATAAATTTCAGACCTAAAAATACAACCATTTTTCGTGATTAATTCTATCGTGAGTGACATTGTAATTATGTACAGTCATAGAGTAATTAAAACAAGCTAAACTGAGCGTGTAATCACAAAAGTGAAATCAGATATGATATGGAGACCCATCAGGAAATATTACCCGAGTCGTTTATGCTAACGAATGGTCCTTACGGCAACAAGGACATTATGTTAGTGGTATCCTTTTGGTAATGAAAATGGTTTTAACAATCTCTGCATTATTCACGGAAATAGATGAGATTTTATTTTTCATCTGTTTTGCTAACATTCATTTAATACCAGCAACTTAGAGGAACATGTACTTTCGTCAGCCTTCGACTTCTTAAACAATAAGAAATAAAGGTGGTGTATTATTAAACGGTTAGAACGTATGTAGTGTCAATTGTAGGGAACAATACTGAATGTATTTTGATTATTTTACATTCAGTAACTTCAGCTGAATATTGACATGATATTCATTTTCCATTTTTTCACGCTTTTAATGTCGTAAAAATTTCACAAAATTATTTTCATTGCTATAAGACTTAATTTGTTCGCTCTGTGACATTTTCCTATGACGGAACCTCTTCCGTCGGAAAAAAAAGTCAGGAAATTTTAATTCCTATTTACAGCAAATTGTAAAATCTTTTTCCCTTTGAAGTCCCTCAGAAAACCCTTGTCATCCTTTAAAAGGTACAGGTCTTAGAGCCTTCCAAAGCCTCTGAGACACATCACCAGAGCGTTAAGTTGAACGTTTTAACCCAGCCAGTGAAACTGGTACAAAATTCAACAGGTTATTAACTATTTTCGGTGTGGGGCTGCACTGGACGGTCAGCGCTAATGAATCTAAACGACACTTTTTTTTTTTTTTTTTTTGCAAACGCTTTTATCGTCAGGTAAGCATCCTTTTCTAATGAACAGACACTTTAGACGCCACCTCTTAATTGCTTCTGGGTGGCTTCATATTTTGCGTACGATGAGATGTTTACGGATGATCCAGCTTACTGTGTATGTTAACAAATACGTCTTGCCTATCATTTTAGCAATAAAGCCCCTTCACTTTATTTGTAAATTTTTCTTCACCGTTGTTAATTTTTTTTCCCAAGCACAACTGTATTTCAAAATAATTAAATTGGGCTTTTGAAACTGTAGTCATAAAGCATAATTTATTGGTGATATGTACTTTATATTATAAATAGAACTGACTGACTTACAACTTAAGACATGCTGGAAACATTTTGGAAGGATATGTGGATTTCATAGCGACAGGTGAACTATAATTTAACAAATATAATTAAAGTGACTTTATGCAATCACGGTACCATATCACGTCCTGACAGAATCAGCTCGAGAGAAGCAAGGAAATCTCTTCAGATAATAGATTTACTTATTCCAAATACTTTTTCCAGGTAAATGAAGGCCATGCCGGCTACCCTAAGGATTTTTGGCCCTTATCTTATGAGGCTCTCCCTTTACTCTCTTGGAAATATTAAATCAATACATTTCCATTTCATCAAGAACCATACAGTGTAGATCACTTTGTTCACGTGATATGAAAACAAATTGCAAGTGGAAATAAATGAAGAATATGCTTCTTGAGCTCTCCACTCAGTTTCATCTCACAGACAGATAAAGAGTAAGTTCTATAAACAGAATGCTGCCGATCAAGGACGTCACAGCCACTCACATACCCAATATTTGGCAATTCCCTCATTGAGATAAAGCAGGGAGATTCAGTGAAGTGAGATATATAGGACTGCTTTTGGACGGTGAAATTGGAGGTCACTGGTAAGAAGAACCAGGACTGTGAGACCTTGTTCGTATGTGCTGTACAAGGTAAGACGTAAGTTACTGTGACTGGGAGCTCCAAGGCAACGCACAACGTCAAAGGAAAATGGCTCAATTACCAAAACAGTTAAATCATAAAATAAAGTTTCTCAAAAGAATAAGAGATTATGCTCTTCGTCCTCCAGTACATACAAGCCTGTCTAGTCCTGAATAAATTTTTATTATTATCTATATTGTTATTATTACTATCACAACTTCTGCTGCTACCAAACTTAGAAAAGCAGACAGTTACAATACACACAAAGCTTGCAAGTGCACAACCCTTTGTGTAAAGATGATTAGGTATGACTGTCATAAACAACGTTGTAAATCTTGGAATCTGTACAGAGCAAATTTTGGTCTCCTTGAGATAGCTGGTTAAACCAAGTTACCAACAACTTGCTGAGTATGGAGATGCAAATATAAACAAAAGATTTAGCCAGTAGATTTGTTTAATCACGAAAGTTTTCGATTTATGTCGTTTCTTTTCACAATTATATCTACATAAGTCTTTTATTCTTCGAGAGCAATGGTGTCTGCTCTTTTTAGTGGTTAGGAGTTTACTTCAGATAAATTTGAGAGATACAACGAAATTTAGATAGAGGTACCCTAAGCAGTGATGAGTTATGAAATGAAGGTTGCGAGAAAGTAGACTTTTTAAGAATCGTTGAATATGGAGTATACAGCGTTTGACAAAACTTTCCCGTCCCGAGAAAAAATAGACAGTACCAGGAACTAACTGGCCAGCTATGCTTGAAGATAACAGATAAATGGATTGCTCATTCTCAGTACTGTCTAGTCGATCCTTACTGTAAACCATTGCTGGGCAAACGAAGTTCCTAAAACGTTTTTAAAGGTTTTAAGCACTGGATTTTGGATTGAGTTTGACAGACTGCGTCAGTGTCACAAAAACAGAAGCGAAAACACAAGTACAATTAGCGTCACTCTTTTATTGGTGACCTACGCAACATTGTTTAATTTCACTGATCAAAGCACCAGCCGAGTAACGAATATCAACCGCCGCCACGGTAATTGGCAGTTAGTAAAGCCCAGCCACCCAGAGTACACAAAAGCCCGACTTTGGCCCCTTTATAACTCTGGAAACATTCAACCGACCGGGATGAAACCCTGGCTTTAGAGGTTTCCTACTAAGGTCTCTAATCGTGCCAAATTTCATCGAAATCTATTCAGCCGTTCCGGAGATCCAGATATCGATTTTTGGCGTTCAGGGGATGTGGTAGGGTGACCTAACAACGGTAAAAGTTACAGCCGTGATACTTAGTTTTTCTGATAGCGCGTACTCCGGAGGGCTACCTTTCGGGATTTGTTTTTTGAAATAATGAAATTTTTAAGTTACAGTATGCCATTCAAATTAGCCACCACAGTTCAAATTTCCTGACGCTCAGGTACGGACCGCTCACAAAGTTAGAAGAGACGCCATTTTCTTAATGTGTGTGAGTACCAAGCGTTGTGAAGCCTGACACGGAGGGACGATACTGCCAGTTGCAAGAAAAATACGTAATGAATATATGTATATATATGTGTGTGTGTGTGTGTGTGTGTGTGTGTGTGTGTGTGTGTGTGTGTGTGTGTGTGTGGTGTGTGTGTGTGTGTGCGTGTGTATACGTACATATATTTACTTGTATATACACAGACATACACATGTCATGTACGCATATTAATGCATAAATATGTACATACACATATATGTGTATATACATATAGTATTTATTCACATGGCTTCCCAATACTTATTTCATGCAACATTGTTTACATAGACTTAAATTTTATGCGCTCTGTTCAACGATTAATACCATGCACGCGTTTTCTTTTTATTGTACTACTGCCCAAGAAAACAGCAATTCAATTCACCTACAAGCAATTGTGGACTTAACAATTATGCCGAGGGGGATGGAGCCGGTTGAAGGACCAACGCAGCCGGGCGATAACGTATTAATGCCGCCTTAAATGCCATAGATAATAGAATTTAGGCCAAAGGCCAAGCCCTGGGACCTATGAGGTCATTCAGCGCTCAAGGAGAAATTGACAGTCAGTAAGAAGGTTGAAAGGTGTTACAGAAGGAAAACCTCGCAGTTGCACTATGAAACAATTGTTAGGAGAGGGTGGAAAGTAAGATGGAAGAATGAGAATATGAACGGAGGTACAGTGAAAGGAATGAAAAGGATTGCAGCTGGGGCCCGAAGGGTTTATACTTGATGCTATTCCTCGGTCTAAGCAATTTGTTTTCGCGTCTCACTTCCTCGCCCTGACTTCTGGTCTATCCTCCTCGGCCTACGCAATTCCTTATTGAGTCTGCCATCCTCAGTTTAAGCAATTCCTCAACTATCCCGTACGTGTAGGCATTACTTAAGGTTCTTTGCAGCGTCCCTTCGGCTCTTAGCTGCAACCTCTTTCACTGCTTTTTCTCTTTCTTCCATTTGACTTTTTACCCTCTTTAACAATTGTTTCACAATGCAACTGCAAGGTTTTCCTCATGTTACATTTTTCAAATATTACTGTCAATTTCCCTCTCAGCGCTGAATGACCTCATGGGTCCCAGCGCTTGGCTTTTGGACTAAATTCCATACTCCAATTCCAATTCCTCAACTCTTTCTTTCCCTTCGGGCTTTTCCCCTCAAAGAACGTTCAGTTACGATGAAGCTCGCTTAGCAAATCCATTGGCCTTTATAGCACAACCCATATTAAACGACGGCACGATTTGCGTAAAAACAGACTTAGCAGCATCCCGAGATGTGCCTTCGTAAAGAAACCCTTAGTGGCCTTTACCTTTTTCCAAATAAAATTAAGACAATCATCCTGATAAATAGCCACCATAATTTTAGACTGACTTCTTTCACTATAATTTTTATTGTTCGTGCCTGGTACCAGTTTCTCGGATTCGTTTCTTTACAATTAACTAAACGTATTTTAAAGGTAATAACATTTTACCACAACCAGTCTGTTCTAGAGCAACCAGTTTATTAAAAACCGTATTGAAAATTCATTTGTAAAATATGGGGTGTACCAGTAAGTTTTTTATAACCTGTATTTTACTTCAGTCACTTATTTACAAATTCCTTCAGTAGTTTACAGTTTTCATTTCCGTAAAAAGCAGAAACGACAGCAATTAAAGAGACCCATTAACACAAATGCCATTTTATATAATACATCCACATAAAGCATTCCATATCTAACGGCAGTCATGTTAAAATCCTCCAAACTAAGTTCGACTATTTTGCTCATTTATCTCCTATTCAGTGTCAAATTCACAGACTCACTAAGTCAATAGTATCCTTAACACTGTAGTTACTATCCTAAACGACCAGTCCTGAGAATTATTAGTATTTAAATTGGTTTTGTGGATAGAATAGAATAGAATATAGCATATAAGCCTAAGGCCAAACGCTGGGACCTATGAGGTCATTCAGCGCTGGAAGGGAAAATAAAGAGTAGAAAGGTTTGCAAGGTGTAACAGGAGAAAAACCTCGCAGTTGCACTATGAAGCAACTGATAGGAGGGGTGGAAAGAAAAATATAAGAGAATACGAACGTAGGTACAGTAAAAGGAATGAAAGAGGTTGTAGTTCGGGGACGAATGTTCTTCTATCTGCTTGTGTACTTCCACTGCAACAGAGCATACGAAAGGACACTAGGACCTTTTGTTTACCATGGCACAACCTTGGTGTCGTTGCTATCACACCGAGGAGCGTCTATCTTGGATCTTGAGACTCGTGAAAGTCTAAACAGAACTGTGCTTAGGTTCCAAGAAATGAATGTAGGAGACTGCCACCTTTGTCAAAGTTTCTAAGAATGAAAAGTCTCTGGAGGAGGATAGTGTAACCATGGCACTACATTGGTGACGTTGCTTTCAAAGGTGTGCCTATTTGGACACAGACTCCTGAAACTGTCTTAAGATCCACATAATACTCTTCTCCGGTTGTGGATCAACTGGTAATTACAGCAGCAGCAGCTACTACTTACATCTCCCATCCTCGCAAGAGGAGTGTAACTACATCAAGTCAAAAGAAATGGAGCTCCTAGACACCGATTCTTGATGAGTAGGAACCAAACATAAGTTGTCAGAACTTAGCTCAGAGGTACTGTTAATCTCCCGGAGAATCAGGCAAAACGACGGGAAGTTGTGAGCACAAGACTTGCAATATGGATGCGAAACCAAACCTGTCTGTCATACATCCATCATCTTGGAGTGTGTCTGGTTGACCCGCTGTGCTGAATGTGCTACTGCAAACCCGTGCACCCGCACCACCAATGTAATGTGTCTGGTTGATCGCTGTGCTGTGTGCGCGCCGTTGTGCTGAGTGTACTACTGCAAACCTGAGCACCTGCATTTTCACCATCAGCTGTCATCTTGTACTCAGATGGAATGATCATGTCAGTTAGGTTTGAAAGCTTGTTTGCAGCGCCTTTTTAGCACGTCGAATATGTCTTACAAGGTGGCAGCTGAGTGGAGGCACCATTTGATATTGACTGAACTGTCTGGATAACGATTTGCTGTGTGGTCTCTAGGGTGCTAATAGCTTTCCTGCCGCACAAACTTCTCGGCGGCAAATGTCTGCAGCATGGGTGTGATTATTTACATAGCCAACTACCATTTCTGCAAACTTTAACTTTGGCTTTACAGTTGCTATGCCGACGTTTCTCACGTTCATAAGATATCACATTTTTTTGCCAGTCTTTTTATGCTTCACATAACTGTAACCATCATAAGCTTCACTTTACCAGGTTCATTTTGGACGAACTCCACGATGGGTGATATAATTTACTCTCTTTATTTTAGAGAGACGTAGCTGTAGATACATTCATTAGCTCAAGATAGAGTTTAACTCTGACTAGACATTGGCTTGTTGCTACTCACTATCTCAACATTTTTTTAATAAACATTTAACTGGACAGTAATTATGTAATTAGTAATAGTTCCTTCAAGAATTGTTTATTAATAAAGGAAAGCGTTTTTATTTCCTAAACGACTGAATTCAGACTAGTCTTGACTTGTATTTCTATCTAACATTTTTTTTGTAACCAGACAGTTAGTGACTATGTAATTAGGAACAATTTCTTTGAAAATTGTTTATTTATGGATGAAACTGCCTGTAACTATTTTCTAATTGACTTGGAACTAACAACTTTTTGAAACTTGTGTAATGGGAGGCAAATGTCCAAGGGGCAGTTGTCCTATGGGGGCAATTGTCCGAGATCAGTTGTCCCGGGGGCAGTTGTCCTAGAACCACTATATTTAGCCAGGTAGGGTAAGACCTTTGTCCATCACATCAAATTTTGATACCAATGAATGGAAATAGTTTCTTTGTACTAGCTTCATGAAACAAATAATTCGATATTTAGTTTTACCTTCTAATTACACAGTGTTCTAAAGAGTAAAATTACGTAATTTACACATTTTTTTGCTCCCAATGCATTTAACGACACTCTTGGTACTGTACAATTAATCATTAGTATGGAGTCAGATTTCAGCTCGCAAATTAGCTAAGGGCATTTGAGTCGTCACAACCAATACCCAAACCACATTTCCACTATAAGTGTTGAACAAAAGGAATTTTCAGAAATTCCATGAGGGTGGCTTACATTAATTTACGTTAAAAATTTTATATAGGCCTGTCACGTATTCACTCAAACGTGAATAATGTTAAATAGTCTGGTATATTTCTAAATCAAGTAGTTTTTACCTTCAACGCCTGTAATTATATGGATGATAAACCAGATTCCACATACTTTTTCCCTTATAAAAATACCGAGGAAGTAGCCAAGAACTAAAAACTAGACCCATTATTTATTTTAAAAAATTACAATGCACAGGGAAATGGTAGGTTTACAATGCAGAATATCCGAGGAACTACTTACAAACCTATCAGGATTTTAATGAAAAACGCAGCACGGAAAATTTTGGAATTAATATAAGCCTATACATCTATCCTGTCGATATCGGCCTAACACTGAAAGGTTCGCAGAGCGGCCCCGTGCCTGCACATTTTCTTGAATTCTGGTTCCTCCAGCAAGTTGTGACCTTTAGCAGAAAAACAACGGCAGCAGAAAATGTTCCTACGGCAATTACTCGGCATCTCCCTAAAAGAGAACGTCGACTAATATTTCTTGATGAAATAGGTACGATACCTTTTACTTTAAGGATAATTAACTTATAAAACCAAGAGTTACGTTTCTCCAATCAATGCCCAAAAAGGGTTATTACCCACTGAAAACTTGTAACCATCTGGAGTAAGATTATCCCGTACTTTTTATACCATAATTATGCATTAAGGCTGTATAAACATTAACACTTTACAATGCTACTCTGCTTCTGATGCCATTCAAATTCAAAATTTTCACGAAACAAAGAAACCAATAAAAAAAAATTGTAAATTAATATTTAGAAAATGCAATAAAATCGCCAAAAACAAACTAAGATAACCCATATACTATGATCTAAGGCGTATTCTGGAAAAGATACCTCTGATCTTTCGAGAATTCAGGTAAAAGTTAAAGAAACCGCTGAACTTTAAAGCAACGCAGTCGTGTAATGTGAGCTCTTGTTAGGGGGGAAATTATTACATCCCAGATCAGTTTTGCCACTGACCATAATCGAAAGGACTCGACAGCCCCTAATTTTATACTGTATTTAAAAATGCATATCGGTACATGCATTAACTGCCCGATGACCTTTTAAACATTTCAGGTGCTATTTAGCAAATACGATCAAACACCTGATTGCCATGGATAGTTTGACAAACACTGACGTTCATTACAGCATCGCATTCACTAAATCAATGGGTACAACCAACAATTGCCCCCAACTCAATCTTCGCAACCTTATTATCTGTGTTAATGCGTCTCACATACTCAAAGCCTTGTTGATGGATACCATTGGAAACTCATGCCTTCGTTATGGATAGCATCCCCAACTGAAGTGTGTTCATGAACAGTTCCACTACGCACTGTTCAAAGAAAACAGTTCCCGCTTATGTTATGAAGAGCCCCATATTCAAGGATATCATGAATGTCTTAGTGTCTTGCGATCATGAACAGCATCATATTCACTGTCCTGATAGTACCATTTACTGTCTGAGCTCACGGATAGCCTAACACGCATTTGACAGGGTTTATGGAAAACAAATTCATTGCCCACGTTCAAGGATGGCATCACAAAACTTCTGCCAGTGTTCATGAGAAACATTACAAACTCAGGCGATGAGTAACTTCCAATCTCAGTGCTCGTGTACAGAGAGTAAAACTCATTGCTCGTGTACAGAGAGTAAAACTCATTGCTCGTGTACAGAGAGTAAAACTCATTGCTCGTGTACAGAGAGTAAAACTCATTGCTCGTGTACAGAGAGTAAAACTCATTGCTCGTGTACAGAGTAAAACTCATTGCTCGTGTACAGAGTAAAACTCATTGGATGTACAGAAGTAAAACTCATTGCTGTGTACAGAGGTAAAACTCATTGCTCGTGTACAGAGAGTAAAACTCATTGCTCGTGTACAGAGAGTAAAACTCATTGCTCGTGTACAGAGAGTAAAACTCATTGCTCGTGTACAGAGAGTAAAACTCATTGCTCGTGTACAGAGAGTAAAACTCATTGCTCGTGTACAGAGAGTAAAACTCATTGCTCGTTACAGAGTAAAACTCATTGCTCGTGCAGAGAGTAAAACTCATTGCTCGTGTACATAGAGTAAAACTCATTGCTCGTGTACATAGAGTAAAACTCATTGCTTTACTCTCATTACTTGTGTACAGAGCTTTTGTACAGAGTAAAACTCATTGCTTGTGTACATAAAACTCATTGCTCGTGTACTTAGTGTTACGGGTCTTATTATCCCATAACCAGGTGCTTTATACAAAACATCTTTCTCTGTGTTCTATTGAAAACCCAGTAAAACAAAGGCTTATGGATAAAAACTGAATATTAAAAATTTAATAACAATTGATGTAAGTAATAATAACTAGTGAACACATGAATACTTAACGTCATACATATTAAAGTGACAATATCAAGTCCAGGATTCTTTATAACATCCTAACCATGCAGATAAGTTTCTTGCCGAGAAATTATAAGTCTTGAAAAGTACGCTTAACCTCGGGTACATCCAAGAATCTTCAAATGCAGCTTTGCAGTATCTCCCATAGTATGAAAAATGTCCTTTCTCGGTAAGAGAACTCTCTAAACATTTGCAAAGCAAATGACAGACAGTACACCAATGTCTTGTTGGGGCCAGTTACATCACCGAATGCGGTAGCACGTGCAGAAATGCTCGTAAGTATGCACAAACCTACGTATACATACCAACGGTAACCAACTGTCACCAAAGTAGTCTCACTTCTCCCTCTTTCTTCGGTTATAAGAGCTTAAAACGCTACCAGTGCTTCGTGAAATGTCCATAAACCCAGCTTGTCTTAAAACCTTGCGGCCACGTCTCACTTGGTCACAATAATACCATACTACATCGAAGACTATCTCCATTAACGTAATTATCGATATTTCAATGCAATGCCAAAATGAGACAAAGACGACCAAGTTCTCGAGACTTCAAGTCAGTAACTGCCCACCGGTACCAGCACTTCGCTCGCACCTCACCTGCGACAAGACCCTCGTCCGAAAAGAAAGGACAAAACACGTTGAACAGAGTAACAAACTCCATTGTCTACGTTCATAGAGTAACAAACTCCATTGCCTACGTCATAGAGTAACAAACTCCATTGCCTACGTAGAGTAACAAACTCCAGTGAGTAACAAACTCCATTGCCTACGTTCACAGAGTAAACTCCATTGCCTACGTTCATAGAGTAACAAACTCCATTGCCTACGTTCATAGAGTAACAAACTCCATTGTCTACGTTCATAGAGTAACAAACTCCATTGCCTACGTTCATAGAGTAACAAACTCCATTGCCTACGTTCATAGAGTAACAAACTCCATTGCCTACGTTCATAGAGTAACAAACTCCATTGCCTACGTTCATTGAGTAACAAACTCCATTGCCTACGTTCATTGAGTAACAAACTCCACTGCCCACGTTCATTGAGTAAAACTCCACTGCCTACGTTCATTGAGTAACAAACTCCATTGCCTACGTTCATTGAGTAACAAACTCCATTGCCTACGTTCATTGAGTAACAAACTGCTTATGCTATGATTAACATATCAAAACTAACCAACATAGCTGGCAAACGACTTTACTACACCCTACTCAAAGTAGACATATTCCAATTATTCTATGCAAAAAATACCCACGTTCATTGAGTAAAACAACTTTACTGAGTAAAACTCCCCTGTATTCAAAGAGTAACACATATTGCCATTATTCTATGCAAAAAATACCTGGCAAACAACTTTACTACACCCCACTCAAAGTAGACATATTCCAATTATTCTATGCAAAAAATATCCAAGACTTAAAATTTCCATACTTCCAGCTAAAAAAAAAAAAAATTGCTATTGTGCTGCGTTAGCAGCAAGATCTAAAAGTTTCTTGCTATGAGTTACTGACAAACTTCATAAGACTTGTATTCCATCTGCTAACAGAAAATTTTGCATGGTTTTGGTGACCAAGATACTAGCTGCTGGGGAAGCAAGCCCATTATCGTAAATGGGCATTACATTTAGGAGCTTCCTATAACCTCTATAACCAGAAATTTTCGGTTCCGAGAAAGTAAATGCCAAATTCGAATCCTCTGAAAATTCTATTACGTCTAGCGCCAATTTTATGCTTAATTAAAATTCGGGCAAAACCTTTAGGAAAATTGGCCAAAACTTAACTGACTTCACTTAACCACAAACAATACAGTTTCATGAAGCTAAAATTCAAGTGACGCCAGACATTCACATAAATGTTTTAATGGTGAATATTGCCGTTTGATGGCATAAACATTCTTAATTTCCTCAAACCTTGGGGGAGTTCCTGCAAACTTAACTGAGTGGGAGGTAACCAAGCACATTCAAACACCTAATACCTATCTGAACTTAAAACTAATAGAGTAAGTCTGTACTTATCACCTGCAAGAAAAATTTTGATTAGTCGGCTAAACCACCCAGGAATCTGCATAGTAGGTCTTACGTCCTACTATGCGGAACATGGGGGCTCCCCCACCCCTCCAGGGGCGCCCCCAAAGGGGTGGAGGATAAGGTATATACTGTACCAGAACAGTACTGTTCCAGAACAGTATAATTCTATAAAGTGTAACAATTTTAAAGTAAATTCGACAAAAATTTTTAAACAGCAAATCCGACAAAAATTTTTAAATAGTAAATTTGACAAAACAAATGTGTGACAATTTTAAACAAAAATTCGACAAAGATTTTTAAAAGCAAATGTGCGAAAAAATTTTTTAAAAAGTAAATTTGACAAAAAAAATTTAAAAAGTAAATTTGACAAAAAATTTAAAAAGTAAATTTGACAAAAAATTTAAAAAGTAAATTTGACAAAAATTAAAAAAGTAAATTTGATAGGAAAAAATTTAAAAAGTAAATTTGACAAAAAAATTTAAAAAGTAAATTTGACAAAAAAATTTAAAAAGTAAATTTGACAAAAAAATTTAAAAAG
>NC_089746.1:34309011-34369011 GCF_040412425.1 Macrobrachium rosenbergii
GAAATAATATGGCTGAAGATGTTAGTTGCTGGCGCTGGAAACGTTTCTCGCTTTTCAGTGTTAAGAATGCTATTTTATAAATAATTGGTAGAATGAGTCATCTTCTTTGATTTCAAATTCTAATATGAAGCAGTAACATATATGCAGCATATATATATATATATATATATATATATATATATATATATATATATATATATATATATATATATATATGTATGTATGTATGTATGTATGTATGTATATATATATATATATATATATATATATATATATATATATATATATATATATATATATGTGTGTGTGTGTGTGTGTGTGTGTTAAATAATGGTGCAGCCTCACGTAGGGAAATTTATATTTGTGCTTGAATGTTTTTTAACACAGGTTATTGGGTACGGGAAAGTGACTCCCTTCGCCCAAATAGGATCTGGCTTCCTAGCTTAAGGATTATTACGTTAGGATTTATCTCTGCAGTTATAGGCACCAATGTCACATTTTCATGTTTTTTATCTGTAATTTATGTTATCTCTGTCATTGTTATTCACTATACATTTAGACCATTTATTTTTCCCTTTGAATCTCTGGTATTTTGTTTTACATATTTTACTATGTATTCCTGTTGGCTCAATTTCCTTATTTTAGCTTCTCCTACCCCACCCCACCCCCATCCCCGCCCAACACCCCCCTCAAAAGTTAAATATAAGGATAAAAGAAACACAAAAAGAGGGTGCTACTTTGGCTTGTTATCTCCGCGTCACCTACTCCGAGGTGCTAGTGTGCTAGTACCAGCCCCTCGGGGATCAAAGTATTATATACACCCATTTCTTTATCGTGTGGTCGACAAATTATATTAAAAAACGATATCTTCGCGTGGCCTTCTACTTTACATTTACCGGTGGCCGGAAATAAAGTCAAGGAAAAAAAAGTCACAATTTTGGCTAGCAAAAAATTCACAGGAAAAGGGTTACATTAATTTATGGTGGCCGGTAAGGAAGTCATTGGGAAAAATTCACAATATTTCTTGGGGGTCAATATCTTTATGATATTTACAGTTTGTCGTTTATGTTTTTACGGTAATCCCCGACGGGCTTGTGCTAAACACGCCGCAAAGGTGGATACATAGATACATCCCTGGTTAAAACCCTTAGGGGTCACTATCTAGGAAAGATTAATGTGACTTTTTTTCCTGTAACTTTTTTCCTGTGACTTTTTTTACCTGTGACTTTTTTTACCTGGATTCACATTTACCATTATGGTGTTTAGTACCTCGGAGTAGGTGAAGCCAGAAGTAGCACCGAAACGAATATTTCGTAACAAGAATAACGGCAGAAAATACATAAAAGCGCGAGTTAATAAGAGGCCCACAAAAATATATGGTTCATGTGTTTTAAAAAGAATTAATCATCATAGAATTGCCGATTACATGTTTATGTTTCCAGGCTCTGACCAATAACAAAAACAAAAATGAAATAAATACAGAATTCCTAAGGCCATTCGTCCTATTACCTTCAGAGCAAGTCTGCTACAGCATGTTATTTGAAAACAGATAAATTTATTTTAAATATGTAAAAACTTAAACAAAGGAAATGATGATTAATACAGAATTTATTTGACCCCATATGAATAACCTTGTAATAATTGTCAAATAGTTTCCCGCATAGAAAAATAAGTCATGGAATTTCTAAAATGAGATTTAATCACGAAAATTAGTATTGTGAATAATTCAGCAAATGCCTGCGGTACTTCACTAAAATTTAAGAATCACCACAAAATTCAAACTAAAGGGTATACTGTAGATCAAGAAACAGATTCTGTCAGTAATGACGATGATAAAGCAATCTACGTCGTCTTGGTCACTGCACGTCCGTCAGTATCCACAAATGAATGTCAACGTTAGTTCCTTCCCTCCATCTGACAAACTCTTACGCAAACACAGCTGAAGTCGAATCACAACAATAAAATCCTAGACTGATGTTATAATTCCCATCAAACAAAGTCACGTTGGTTTAGTTACCCTTGTCAATCAATTCACAAAGAAAATACTAAAACATTCATTTGCTGAAAAACACGAACAAGGTAAACAACCGAACATCCGGAAAGAGAATAGCATAGTTACATTAGGACGTCGTACTAAAACGATGAAGGTTATAAGAATGATATAATTAAAAATAGCTGCTACCTCCAGCCAGTTCTACATGACATTTTAGTAATTACAAAAAAATGTATATGCATTTCTTCATAACATTCCCCTTCTTGATAAAAGTAAAATTTTAAAGATAAAATGCTTTCATTTAACTTTGTAGACAAAAGTATATAATGAATAAAATGAGTGAAAATACAATAGATTTAACTATACTCTTGAAAGCAACTCTACAATTACATTATATTTTTCTTTTCATTTGTCGTATTGCAAGATTGAACTCCTGTAGAATTAAAATACAAAATAACAACCTTTGATTTATATTTTGTATTATGTGAATTGAATCAAGAGTTCTGTGGCCACTAAGAACAGTGACTGCTAGATCCGAAGTAATTAAATAAACTTAAAAGGCAAAGAATTCTATTGCCAAAATCACTGACAAACATCTTCAACCTCAGAATAATTTCTCTGATTTTTTTTATTGCAGAATATTATTCTAAATAACTGACGCAAGCGTCTCCCATTTCACTTTTTGCAAAGTTGACTGTAAGCTTGGCTTCACTCAAACGTTCACCAAAAATGTTCTATGCTGCAAATTCGACTGAAATAAAAACCACAGAGCACTGAAATGTTTTTGCAACATCTTTTATTCAGACTTGTATAACTTGTCTAACCCCTTTAATATTTTTTTTATTTTATCAATACTCATCAATACGGGGAATCGAAAAGTTACCTATCTCGATAAGGACCGTTAACTTTCTTGTAGCTAACACGTGAGTTTAAAGCCAAAAATTATCTTAAAAATAGTGGTATTGTTAGAACCTTGACTAACTATGTAATGACTAGTTCTCCGGCGTCGTTAGAGTCAGAGTAAGTGGTTCGGGGAAACCTCCTCTCTCTCTCTCTCTCTCTCTCTCTCTCTCTCTCTCTCTCGAGAGAGAGAGAGAGAGAGAGAGAGAGAGAGAGAGAGAGAGAGAGAGAGAGAGAATGCCAAGCTTGAGTCTGTGATTGGACTCCCTTCGGAACAGGCGATGTGAATTTTCACCTCCTACGAAGGAAATTCAGTTTTTAATAGTAATATCGTAAAATTAAATTAATTGTGCAAGATATTAGCATCTCATTACCATGTTCCTACTAGACCTTTTATATGATACAGTATAGTGATTTATAAATGAGATATTTATATACTTTAATAGTATCTCATTTCTCGGTTTTTCTGATGTCTCTCTCTCTCTCTCTCTCTCTCTCTCTCTCTCTCTCTCTCTCTCTCTCTCTCTCTCTCTCTCTCTCTCGTTAGACTTTGATAAGCATTGTGGTCAGATATATTCTGTTATGAGTGGAAGAGTAACAAGCATCAAAACATCTTTATGGAACTAATTAGCAAGTACGTTAACTTTTCCCTATGGAAGACTGACTGATGGCTTGATTGTAAGTTATCTGGAGAGAGAGAGAGAGAGAGAGAGAGAGAGAGAGAGAGAGAGAGAGAGAGAGAGAAATTTACTAGCTGATAGACTGTGTAAGTTATCTATTGTGACAAAAGAGATATAGATCGACAGACTGATTGATAATAAGTTATCTGGCGTTAAAAGAGAGAGAAATACAGAATTTCTTCACGTAAATACTTTAGTTCTCTTGGGCATAGTCCGCGCGGTTGTTGTTTTGCTGACAGAACATCACCAACATCATCATCGTGAAATATATTGCTGGATCATCGGGAAATAAATATTCATGATGTAACTGTCACTTGGCACTGTTTAGTCACTGGCAGGTTTGACGTGAATCCCCAAGGTTTGAAGAATTTTAAACTTTCTCATTGACAGCAGCACCATGAATTTTTTTCGAAAAATCGTTTTCATTCTTAGTAAGTTGGAACTAGCTACACTTACAGGAAATGCAGTTATACATGTTTTATTGCCAGTTTGTTCTCTACGTGATATTTTAACATACTGATATGACGGCATCTTGTTTGTCTACGTCTACCAGAAGTTTACAAAACATAAACTAACATGTTCTTGAATGCCAAAGTCTTTCCGGAGTTTTAATACATGATTTAAATCACTTGATATCCTATTTATAATAGGCCAGGTAATGTGGGGTGAGCCATCCTCAAATTATCAGTGCAGTAGACTTCAAGTAAAAAAGTCCATTCTTCAAAAGTCTATTCTTCATCAGCAGGTAAATCAGGTGGTCTCCACTTGACAAATGGAGCATTGCGTGACTTTACTAAAAAATTAAACTCTGATTTTTTATAATAAGACGGTTTATTGGGCTTTATGTGATGATCAAAGTGTAGTTTCACTAACATCCAGAATAAGCTGAAGTGAGAACAGACTGATTTATTATTTTTTGGAAACTTATGAATGTAAGAGGCCAGGTAATTTCCGGATCTCAAATTATGTTGTTCAAAAAGTCCATTCTTCAAAAGAAGGACTCCAGTGAATAACATCCTAAACATCATCTCTGTATGTTGTTCAAGAATGACTAGAATTCACACTCCTCCTTAAGTTTATCAAAAACTATGCTGGCTAAAGCCAGTTTTTCCGTAAAGAGTTCGTGCAACACCAAAGGCAGGATACAACTCATGACATTCCTCTTCGACAGGTTCTGTATCTCGATCAAAAGAAGGCTTCTATATCATCACAAGCTTGGACAAACCCCGGCTAAATCATAGTCACAATCACTGGCGCCTGGGCAGCAAATTAGTTGAGATAACAAGCCGACGAAAATATTGAAAGGCAGAAAAGAGTAAATGGGCAGCCAATACTCAGCACAAGTGATAAAAACGTACTTGGTGGGAAGACAAAAATTCTTGAACACGGAAGCTTCTACAAAACTAGAAAGAAAAGGCGGCCGAAAATAGCAGAATTAATTACGATGGATGGGTAGGCCATCGCAGTAAAAGATGGAAATAAAACCTTTCAAGTTGGAGGCCAAACGCGAATTAAGAGTAAGAAATAATAAAAGGAAGAGAAACACTGAAAGAAAAAGGAACAATGAGTGGAAATTGGCTCAATGGTCAATCAAGAGATGAGCAACAAGAGATGCCCAGCCAAGCAGAACCATTATTCTGGAGTATAACATGAGAGAGAGAGAGAGAGAGAGAGAGAGAGAGAGAGAGAGAGAGAGAGAGAGAGAGAGTCAGTCAAGCAGTCCATAATGCCTGATGAAACTCGGCTAAGCCATCCTGCTCTCTCGAGTTCTTTCACGGAACAGGTGGGGAGGAGTTGGGTGCTTCCACAACAATGACTATTATTCACATTTTGAAAGAATTATTGTGAGATGAATTTGCCTTAATGCAGATGAGATGTCGGCGAATTCTTCACCCCATAAAAAGGAGGCCTTCCTTTAGGATTCGAGGACGGCTCCGCCAGGATATGGATAATGCTGCAGCTCCTCACAAGGACAGACTGACTTGAAAAGGATGAAAAGGATTTTTTAGCTGTAATGACGACTAGTCCATTTCAAGCAATGAACTGCTGCATGGCGATATCTGAAGTGACTTGAGCCTTCCCGGTTTGCGAATCTGCATTTTTTCCCTTTTATAAGGTAGTTGACCCCCTTTCTTAAATGCAAATGAGAAGGCAATTACCACTGAGAGACAAATACGAAACGTCAATTCTTGAGCACGCATGCATTTATCTAACAAAGCATACCATTAATTTCAGAAGGGAAGGTTGTAAATACTCTCTCTCCAATGCAAGTCATTATCTTAATTGAACGAATAAGCTATTGTACTGTTGAACGATATTCGCGTTGAAGCACGGACGACTGATATATAACATTTGTTTTTAGCCACACATTCATATAAGCGGATGATTTTGGGTTGGCAGGATATTTGGCGATGCTGTGTGTTAAGGAAGGAAAAAGAAATACGAAACACAAGATCCATTTTGACTAAAGACTTTTCCATAGGTCCCCGTTTTTATGACATATATTTAGGGATTCATGCTGTACCATGTATCTCACTGAGAGTAAATTATAATTATTTTCCATGAATTCAATGTTACGTTTCAATTATATAAGAAACAGTAAATGCAACATTCATACATAATTTTGTATAAAAGTTGTAAGACGTACATATTGTGGAGTATTATATTTAAAAACACCAACGAGGATGATTTGTCAGGACAGTTTATGGAAGCAGCATCTCCTCGCATATCAAATCACCTTTGGCTGCCTAAGTTTTTTAAGTATTATGGCAAATGAAAGGAGAGTTTTGTTTAGATTCCAGATGAAACCTTCCAGGCTCTCGAGGTTGAATTTAAGTGTACAGATTTTTTATGTTCCTTTAGAATTTTTAAAAAAAATGTGTAGATTGCATTTCAGAAGACTTAACTTTCCACGGCTTTAAGTACAGCCAAGAACAGACACAGAAAGAGAAATAACCGAGACAGACACAAGACCTTTAAACAACACAATACCAACAGCAACAAAATCACCTTACTAAAAACTGTAGCAAACATCTTAAAAAACAGGCAACGTTCCCACATTTTCTTGCACCGGGTGAATTGCTTATATGAAAACATCACGCTTACGGCTTTGAGTCACATCTCAAACTGAAACAAAACAAGGGCTTCAGGAAAACGTGACTGATTTTGGAATACAGTCGACATCGCGCTTTAAAGCTGTCTGTTTGTGACTAACGTTAAACAGCGGGGTTAGAGATCTCCAAACAGAGCTATGTCGCTTTGGTTACCCTTTCCCTTACTGAAGAGTTCACTATTCCTGTCGCCAACGAATTCATTTAAGTCTTTGTGGGTGTCTGCGTATCTTTCAAGCAGATGCATCAAAACCATAATGACGGATATATATATATATATATATATATATATATATATATATATATATATATATATATATATATATATAGTTATATATATATATATATATATATACACAAACATGAAGCTACAAATGTCATTTAATATCCAGTTCGTTCTACCTCTGAAATGTTACCGAAGAGGAGTTGTAATTGATACGTGAAGTCACTTGATGGGCGCGAACCACCAGGTAGGTGGTAGAGCACTCGTCATTGAAGTCCTTGTTAGTAATCACTTATCAGCTATAATTCCTTTCGGTATTATTCCCGAGGTAGAGCGAATTGGATATTAGATTACATTTGTAGCTTAATGTTTGTGTAAAAAAAAATGTCACGGTTATGTGATAAAAATTCAAATATATATATATATATATATATATATATATATATATATATACATATATATATATATATACGTATATATATATACGTATATATATATATATATATATATATATATATATATATATATATATATATATATATATATATATATATATATATATATATATATATATATATACAGTATATATATGTGTATATATATATATATATATATATATATAATAATTAGATGAAGCTTAGAAACAACCATTATTGTGAATACATTTCACGGGTATAAAAGGCACCAAAATTTTTTTAAAAAGGTGTGGGGGGAGGGTGTGGGAGTCCCTTGGCGAGCTCACAAGCTCCGCGTATTTCGAATTCTTGCGGAATAATTCATTCAAATTACACTTAAGAGGAAGTTCAGAAATGCATTTACTAAACTCCAGGATTACCCAAATGTGCATTTGATACCAAACTAACCAATTGTTTTCTCGTTTATTTCTGAATAGATCAGTTCCTGGAAATTCAGTTATAATCTAAGGGATTACTTGGCTCTGTCGATAGTTTTTTTTTTTTTTTGTATCTTTGAAACAGATATTAGTCTGGAACATTTTTGCCTAGCAATTTTCCTTCTTTTTGGTGATTTTTTTTCTTTACGAATAATGACAATTCAATTGAATTTCTCGATTGAACCTTCCCTACTTCAATGTAGAAATTATCCCTCCAGATTAAAAGACATTTCCTCGACGAAACATTAATTTTTTACCCATTTAGTGATAATACTAGTTTGTGTTTTTCAGGTGGGTGAAATGAAGAACATCGAGAGGATTTAGCTTAACGAACACTTCAAAAGGATTTCTCCTGCTGTGCTCACCGTTGTGGGTCAATGAAGGCTCACGAAATTCGCATTACTACCCTTGAAAAAGTTACGCCGGACTTAATTTTTTATTTACAAGAATCGCGATGTCCAAGAAGCTTTGTAAACTTTTCATTTTGGAACAGTTTTCCAGTATTTATGGTGTTTGATAAATAACTTACAAAACTTGCCAGAGATATACTATCTTTATTGGACTGGATATTATACAGTATACTATTATAGCAAAAAAAAAAAACATTCATTGTTGGGGTATGACTGTGTACCATAATTAATATTCTAGTCACTACAATTCAGTTTGAGCCTGGTGGTCGGCAGAAGGATTCAACTGTATTAGGTTCTCATATAGTATAAATAGTACTTAACAATATTCAATATCAACAGCAAGAATAGTAAGAATTGATTTATTAATTTATTATCCCTTCTTACCATATATATTTTTATATTCATATATATATATATATATATATATATATATATATATATATATATATATATATATATATATATATATATATATGCAAGAAAATTTATTTCATCATGGACGAATTTTATAATACCAACTGTTATCCTTTGGACCTATTTTTTAAATATGTCAAGAATACTAACAATAACTTTTTCATCCACCTGGTGCAGTGCATTTTAGCACAGAAACTAAATTTTACGCCTGAATACCTTACACCCATGATAGGAAGTTTTTACCCTCGCTTAAGAAAATGTTAAATCACCACCTTCCAGCAGTTGATGCCAGATTCACGTGTGTGAATCCTAGAACTATCGGTGGCTTCCTAAAACGCAAAGAGAAGTTGCCCTCCTTCATGCAATCTGGCGTAGTATATTTATTTAATTCCTGCCGATGTAATCAGCAGACCTACGCAGGAAGTACGCGCCGGTTCCTCAGGGTGAGATGCAATGCTCATAAAGGTGCGAGTTACCGAACAGGCGGAATTTTATCCAGCCCAGAACAATCAAATATCAGGAATCACGCCAGATTCTGTTAGCCAGACATAAATTACAATAACTTTAAGGTCATTATGACATTACCATATGAACACCACCTCCTCGTTCTTGAAAGTTTGGCAATTAAGAAACTGGTTCCTTCACTAAACAACCATACCACCTCAGTACCCTTGTACAGTACATAGCATAAAGCCACGTCACTATGTTCTTTGTTCTTTGCCTCTTCTTGACTTTTCCGCCGTCCTGACACGGACCGGCGAGACTCAGCTTGAGCAAAGCGTTTTCCTCATTCTTTGGGATTTTAAATTGGTCATTTTACTTAGAAAGGTTTTAATTGTTTATAATTTTACTCTTACGTTTTACGCTTTCTTTTTTAAACGTGTTTTTTGTTTTTGTTTAATAAGGAGTTTTCATATTTGATCATACATTACACAGATACATAAACACATCATTTATAGCAAGGTAATCATTTTAAAATAATAAAAGTGTGTCTGAACGAAAATTAGTGGAATAGCTTACGGTCATTCCACTCATGCTGTTAAACGATTATCCGGTAGTTACTTGTATGAAGAACACGACCGAATGCAGAGCCAACTGCCGGCCAAGGTGTGAACCATTACCCGAGAAGCCGGTTATCAAGGGAGCCGATTACCTAAAAACCCGGTTACTTTTGTTCCCAGGGTATTAATTTTTTTATTTTTATTAGAAAAATACATTAATGCTCAAAACAACCATACTGTGATCTGAAAAACTTATTGGAACGGTGTCAACATATATTATCAAAAATAACTTTACAGTATATATCCTATCTATTCTGGATCCATAGTTTCCACGCATTAAGTGTACTCTGGTATTCTGAGAATTTGTAATTATCTTTCAAAGCATAAGGTTTTTCACAAGAGTACTCATAGACTTAGACAAGGCTTTGTTATCATTACTGCAATCTCCAATGCACGTTAAACAGTTGAAGTCACCTCCAAAAATGAGATAAATATTATTACGTCTCAGGTAGTACAATATTTCATTTCTAAAGAAGTCTTCCCTTTCAGCAGATTTACTTGTACCAGAGGGAGCTTACACATTTATAATAGTTATAATACATTTGTAACATACTCTTACACCCACAATTCTACCATTAATGTCCATTTCCTTGGTTAAAAGCTTTACACTGGCTTTATTATTTATACATATCATTGTACCTCCTTTTAAACTGATTGATGGATAAACACTATACTTGTAAAATTAGCGAGATAACTCAAAACTGAAATATCTTTAACATTATGCTCTTGAATTAGCAGAATATCAATTTTATAGTACATGATAGGGAGCGCAACCTTCATTTCCTTATTTACCTCATTTAAGCCATTAATATTTAAGGTGGCAACAGAAAGAGCCATTGTAAAGCTGAAAAAAATGAAACAAATACATTTTCTTTGACAACCTACCTCTCCCATTCAGTTTTCCTTCCTTCCTTTTTTCATTAGTGGATTTTCCTTTAGTGAGCCTTAATTTACCTACAGTTTCTCTCCCGCATTTGTAACACGTCTTTTTTTGGCCATTATATAGAAAAACAATATTACAACCACAAATATTTATGGAGGATGGGATATTTTTCACTGCGGGTTCCATTTAACAGACCACTTGCCCTCCCATGAGAAAAAGTAGTGTCTTAGTTGGAGGACTTTTCCGTACTGGCTGAGGACACTAGTTAAAAGGGAGTCTTCCAAATCAAATGGTGCATAACGTATTGATACATAAGTATACACACTGCTCAAAGTTAACTACTAGGATCGTTTCCCCGTTACCAAAATTAATCACTTTATCTTCATACACTCTTATAAAGACGTCAAAAACATTAGCCTCAAGAAATTTCAGCAACTCTATTATTTGGTATATTCTGAAATCCTCGTAAGTCTCTTTCATTTGTTTTCAATTTCTTGAATATGACATCAAATGGGGAGTCATAATTAGGGGGACAGGAAAACTTTAAACCAACCGAAGTCTTTGGTTTAAGTCTCACAGACAAAGGGGTGCTGATTTGCCATCGCCCTCAGGGAGAAACGTTCCGTTTTCTATGATTACGTCACATCGCCCGAGGAGACCTGAAGACCCGGACTGAAAACTCCTAGAGGGTGTATTGAGGTAAACTAGGTCTAAATAAAGATTCTGTCCAACAAACAAGTTAACTTGAAGCATTAATTAGTTCACTGCCATCTTACTCACAAGTTGGAGTCCAGTGTCATGTGAAAAAAACTCAAAATACTGCCCAATAATCATAAAATGCGAAGAGCGTTCCAAAGAGTGTTTGTAAACAATGAAGAGTTCTTCCTTTTACGTGTTTTGGATAAATGTAATATTTTATTTTCTGCTTTTAGCCTGAAGATGGGACTTAGTCTCGAAAAGTCGCTAGTTAATAAAGAAACCATGTAATGTGCCACGTCCTTCCACATTCCTGTGCCTAACTCACCGGGGATTAACCTAACTATGATGAGGACTATATATATATATATATATATATATATATATATATATATATATATATATATATATATGAGCCTCGATGGCTCAGTCGGTTACAGCAGCAGCTTCGGACTTCGTAGAGGTCTGTGGCGCGGGTTCAAACCCGCAGCCGGCTGATCACAGAGGCAGACACTTTGCTATCGTGTAGACATCCCGGGATTATATATGTAATCAACGGATAGGTTTGCTTAAAAAGCAAATGGATGTTACAGACTAAATACACACACAAAAACAAAGCCACTACAACACCTTCTAAAAAACATAACAAACATCTCACACGTCTCGAACTCTCGCCATACCCGCGCAATAACTTCTCGCTGCTGGGAAGAAAGGGCGTTGGGTCGGGTATGATACATGAAACATACGTACCGGGGTCTAAGCGATGTCAGGCAGGGCAGCCGATCGAGACCACAGGTCTACCCCAAAGCCAAATCAAAAGTCCTTCAAAGAAGGCATCGTGCTTACCCCCATACTAAAATGGGAATAAAAGCACGTTAAAGAAGAAGAAGAAGAAGATATATATATATATATATATATATATATATATATATATATATATTATATAGTCACTGACATCCACGTACCAAACCAACAAGGCATGGGTTGAATCATAGTCAGGTTGAAGGTTTATTAGTTATTATTTCATCTAGCATAAGTTATTCATAGCGTAAATGAATTTGTTGTCTGATAAGCAAGCATATAAAAATGTCACGTGTGATGTTTACAAAAGCAGCCATATTATATATGTATATGTATGTATATATGTATGTATATATATATATATATATATATATATATATATATATATATATATATATATATATACGCACGTATACATCTGTATATCTATATGTATATACATATATGTATGTTATTAAACAGGGAAAAAGTACGGGGTGAAAAAATATAAATATTAAACAAATATTTAGTAATCACAACATTGGCCTGGCCACTTCGTAGTTGATTTGGACTAAACAAAAAAAATCAGTAATGGAGTCCACCTTCTCATATCAGGTTATTGACATAATATGATCCGTATTAATTGCAAGTTACTGCAACCACCATATGCAATAGGGTGAGTGAAAGGAGGCTGATGGCGTTGGGGGATAGCAATTGCATTTTCTATATCATTATGTTCTGATAGCGTTGTAGTTCCTTTCTCTGTATATATCCCATGAAATCCTGAGAACCTGAACAGTAGATTCTGTACCTGTTGGTTAAAAGGCTGTTGTTGGCTATAGCTGGAGTGAAGGAGGAAAAAATAACTAATTTGAGTGGCGAATATCCCCGATAAAAAATGTATTGCATCACGGTTAAAAACGGGGATCGTTTCGGCTTGGTAATCCCCACTCACTGGGGTGGAACCTTTCGTTAGATAATTTCGCTGCTGGAAGTTTACTATGCTATAGTCCGGATAGAAAAATTCCTAAGGGTAAGTTCGAGGTTTCAGTACGACTGCCTTGATCTATTACGAAGCTTAAGACGGCGGTAGAATAACCGCTGACGTCAGTCGAATGCGGGACTGAGTGGCACTGTTTCCTTCCTCCACTGCGATCTTCCGTGGCATTCCTTCGCCCAGGCAGCTCCCCTCAGCAATAGCTCAAACACAGGAGAGGGGATGGTTAAAATAACCCTTAATTATTGAATTTTAATTTCTGATATCGTTCAATGTAAAAGGGTTCGGTTATTGTTTAGGGACGCCAATCTCCCGCAGTGGATATTCCAGATGTATTATTCAAAAACCGGAGTTCATTAGAGTTCATTGTGGCAGCGGGAGGGTTTTTCATCTCGATTGGAATATCAGTTTTGCGTTGCTCTTATTTGTAGTTAATGTGGTAGCTGCTGCTTTGTATTTGCTGTTGTTTGCTCTCATATATTACGATTCCTGTTTTAATGTTGTTCTTGGTTAAATATCACTTGATTAAGAGAGAGATGGTTATAAGAGTCGTTCCCGCTTCAAGTAATCAATCCGTCATTTTAGATGCATCAAGATTCCGATAATGTAATTATATATGTGTTTACTCAGGGATGGAGCATGGTGCATACTTATTCTTTATAACTTCATAGATTTATTATTTGATTCATTAAGCGATACCATAAGAGATAATAATGATGGGCATTACCCAAATATAAACGAAACTTTCAATTTATTTAGCTACATTTCCCTTTCTTATTTTCATCGGTAACTTTCTTCCTATTTTTTTCGTTTGAAACATTTTTTTTCATTTGTTTTTACTTATAGGCATTCAATATCCAGAACGATTGTTTAGCAAGTTGACGGTTTTCCTAGATGGTTCTGCGTGAACGTGAACTCATTCGAAATAATAATAATAATAATAATAATAATAATAATAATAATAACAATAATAATAATAATAATAATAATAATAATAATTATTATTATTATTATTATTATTATTATTATTATTATTATTATTATTATTATTATTATTATTATTGATTCTAAACACAAACCCCTCAATAACGAATATTTTTCTTCAGCTACTTTTCAAAATGAATGCGCCTTTAATAAGGGTTCCGGTGTTCCGTTCCTTTTCTACTTTCCCCTCACACACACACTCCCCTCTCCTGTCCCTTCTCTGCATCGCATAATCTTCATAAAACTTTGTAAATATCTTCCAAAAAGTCATGAATAAGAGCGAGTGCATTACCATAAATCTGAAATGTCATATGATCAGGCGTACGTACGACTAGACCTACAGAGAAATTATCATAAGAATAAAAAGGCTTCTCTCAATGATATCTTTCTAGAGAATGTTTGTTTGTTTCCTCCTTCATTCTATTGAAGAATTTTTTTTTCTTATTTATGCCTGAGTTTCTTCAGGTTCGTAAATCATAACGGAAACTTGAATGACTAAACAATAAAGCGATATTCAGTATAAGAGCTAATTATCGTAGCCGTTCGGTGGAAATTTCTGCTATATTCTTATTGTAAAAGAATAACCAGTTTTTATCATACTCTAGTCCAGTGGTTCTCAATCTTTTTTTAGTGATGGCACCCTAACTATGTAATCATTACCGTAGCACCCCTTCTTACCATCCCACCATATCACATGAATTAACTTCTTATTTAATGAATAAAATTATTATCCATACTCAAACCAAAATCGGCACACCGTACATGCAGAAATATACTGTACAAACAAAGGGCATATCAGAAGAATTAGACAAACATAATTTTGAGTGGACACACTGATAATAAGTATACGAAGACTTCTGCAAACTTTTTTTTCTCACAAGTGTTCGTTGAGATGATCTAGCCAAGACAAAATTCATGACACTCTTGCGACACCCAAGGGCGTCACAGCTGCAGCGCCCAGTTTGAGAATCACTGCTCTAGTCTATTTCACTCCGTGTCCACTCACCAACGTAGCGTTTTGGTATATGTGGCAATACGCATACTCTCGATTAGCTGAAATCAATGCTTTCGATATTGTAAGCTTATTGTGATAAAGATGCAAACTATTTCTTCATTAATACATCTGAATGCTTTTATATACAAAGAACCCTTATATACCTTCCTACATAGGCCCTAAACATACCGATTTATATCGATACAATACACGCAGGAAAAGACGTGCTTGTATCAAATAGTCTACACAGGTCAAACACGAACAAATTATGCTCAATCTCACTGTAGGTAAATAAAAGACGTCTGGCTATGCGAGTGAGTATAAAAGGCATTTTAATAATTTCTTGCATGTGGATGTGGATATAACTTTGGTGTCATAATAAAGTTATTTTCATATTCATGCAGTGATATTGTACATAGAATAAAGTCTGAATGATAAGGAGATCTTGTGATCTGAACAGTTTGTGGGCATAGGCCTATGTGTAGCCCGGATTATGCCAGTGAGACCGGAAAACCCATCGTTCGTTTGTCACTGATGTCAGTAGACTTTTATACAAGCTCGTCTTTCGTGTGCTGGCATTTTTATATTATCAATATAAATCATGTTTATGATTTGTATAAGAAGGTATGAGGGTTCTTTGTATATGTGAACATTCAAATATGTTACTGAAGAAGTACTTTATTAAAATTTATCAGAATAAGCCAACGATATCGGAAACGTTGATTGTCAGCCAATCACGAGCTACACATGCGTAGTGCCACATCTTCACCCACGGGTGGCCAGATGAAATGAAACCGACGATAGTTATGGAAGATTTCAGGGGTAGATAATGATCTTTTTTATTTTAAGTTATAAGATACTCTAATACCTTCCATAAGACAACGTTAAAGAAATTGAAACACGACTGAGAGTTAAGAAAAGACTTGTTTTTACAAGTGTACCGTAATTAAGAAGAACGTCTCCACTTTGTGAAAAAAAAATTAGTCTCTTTTATGCTACTGCCTCGTTCCCAGATTGTAGATAGATCCCTATAATTGTAAAGCACTCAGCCAACGTTACGAAATATCCTGGATTCGAAATTTTTTTAGATATTTTATGGACAGACAGCCAAACAGACAGACAAGCAGACGGAAAAATTATGCAAAATTGCATAAATCCATACTAATATACTTTCTAGCCTAGACGTGATTTTTCAAAACAACTACGTTGGTCAGTTAAAAAAAACAATCCTATGAATTTACAATTAACATTCTTTTTTTCTTCTTTTTTACGTTGACAGGTTAGGTACTACCTTTCCATTAAGCATTTTTGGAAATTACCTTTTGACTTCATATCTCGGTTTTAGTATATCAACTTAATTTCTCTGCCATGAATTGCATCAAAATTTATTTGCTTTCCAAATAAACGTGTTCGACTGTTCGGTGGCATTTACGTAGGCAATAAAGCTTATCATCGTTTTTTGACTTGCTAAATAGACTGCATTCATGTTTCAAGTGGCGATTGTTTGTCACTTTGAGCATTTTCTCTTCGTGCAATTATCGGTAGCATTTCCATCATCAAGGTCATTCAGACGCCTACGAATACCCAAATTAAAAGTGTCAAACTTTCAACTTATTGGTCCAAAGAACGAAATCTCTAAAGCTATTTAATTTTCTAAGTATATTACCAGTTGCTTTATTTATTGAACGCCCCCCCCCCCCCAAGAGACAAGAAGAAAAATTAAACTACGTGCTGTCATTCACTAAAATAGGTTTACTTTATGCAAGAAAAGGTTAGGAAAACGTAAAAGTAAAGAACATGCTGCGCTACGCTGTTTAGCGAGGATGAACCCGTCCTGGGAAAAGGTCAGAGAAGAGTTTTTTAAGATATTTCTACTTATGTAAATAGAAACTGGTGCTGGAGGTGAAAAAGCAAATCTAAAATAAGAACCATACACAAAACCAAAAGCTTTTCAAAATAATGAAGTCATTGTTAGCCACACGATTTTTAACAGTTGAAAAATACTTATTAAGCCTTAATCTGAAGTGCGGTGCCTCATGGACCGCGACGCAATGCCAGGAAGTCAGATGCAGCTGAAATATTCAATGGAGAAGAATGAGGGAAATGAAGTGAAAAGATTGGATTAGAAATAAGGATGCATTGGAGGGGATGGGAGAGAGAGGAGTGCGGTGATAAAAAGACCTTATGGAAGAATTATAATGACACTTGGATATGTTTTGGGAAAAGGGGTTATCCAAGCGGAAAATTACAGGACAAGCCAGAGCAAGAGACTATGAGCAAGAATAGAACGGAAGGATGATATCTGGAAGAATATACATTGGAAACGATAGAGAAGAGAGGGTTAAATGCCGTAGACCCGAATCGATGATCTTACAAGGGATGTTGCTAGAGCTCTACACGTAAAATTTTGGACTTGGAAGAAGGAAGCTCTTATTAAAAACGTGAACCTTTATATGGTGGATTCTGTGGCAAAACAATATTTCAAATAAGACAAGCTCTCTAAAGGGAACCAAAAACTTTTTTTTTCTGCCCCTTTGCCTTTGCAAACTCTAATTATATATATATATATATATATATATATATATATATATATATATATATATATGAATGAATATATATATATATATATATATATATATATATATATATATATATATATATAGTATATATATTACCCAGTGTTATTGGTTGGAACATATAATGTCACATAATTACGAAGGTTATGTGTAAAAATGGGAGCTACAAACTACGAAAAGTACTGTAGTCACCATTTGACAGTCGGTTAACTTGCCATAGTTATTACTATTAATTTTATGCCGGCAAAGAAGCCTAAATTGCCATTAACTTCCAAAGCAAGCTTCAACATAAAAGAAGATTCTTAGAACAGTAGATGACGAATTAGATCTAACATGCTCACCTCGAAGAAAACCAGTTTTCACTTCATTTAAGTTCGGCTTGCGACAGTATTTGTGGGAGTACTTCTAAAATGGTCAACAGTGTCATGGAATGTGGGTTATGGAAAGTAAGTCCCACAAAAGGCCAAAATCTCCGAAGCTCACGGTAGTATGAGAAAAAAGTTTCACGAAATGTAATATTCCACTCAGATAGCAATACAGGTTTACTTTATGTGGACAGTTTTGATGTAGCCCGATCATTAGGAAAATTTAACTTTATCTCTTGAGCACTGAAGGGCACTTTTGGTAATTCAGTCTACAAAAGGGGGTTAAGGTATACGAATCGATTAAATTACACTCCATTTTTACTAAAAAAAAAACAGTTCAAGTTACAATCAACGCTGCAGCCCATGAAAGCCAAGTAACTACCAGGTCATAAGAGGAACAATAGGATTTTATGGCCTATAGCTGGAAAATATATATTCATAAATCTGAGTATTTGGATAATTAAAAATGATTTTACTCTAAATTATGCGTTATTCAGACAAATATCTTTTTTAGTGTAAACATTCTGAAATATAGCATCTTTATTATCTGAAGGCAGATTTACCTCATCTTACCTTTGACGTCGTTATGTATCGTATATTAAATCAGTTATGACATATGACTTCCAATACAACGTGGTCCCTCTTCAGCGGCGCCCGCCCAAAACCAATATGGGCTTCAGACCACAGCAAAATATCTCTTGCCAACCACCTAAATCACTTAACTATATTCGCCACCTCTATTGACCTCTGCCGACCTCTGTTAAATTCGCCTAGGGTCAGCCTCCTTCCCAATTTCGGACCCGATTCGCCAATTTACAGGGGAGATAGAGAATAGCGTTCACGGCAGACGCATTAAATTTGACTTGCAAACACTTCAATTGCTCCGGATGAGGCCAATGATCACTGAATTGAGGAAAAGGCGGAGGAGAGAGAGAGAGAGAGAGAGAGAGAGAGAGAGAGAGAGAGAGACGGGGACTGGGGGATCTGCTTCTGATTTTCCAGGGCGAGGGCTGGAGATTCAAAAATCCTCAGAGTTTTTTTTTTCTCTCTCTCTCTCTCTTTTTCTTTTACACTTTTTTTTTCATTTCTGCCTATTAGAAACCTCCGCCCGGCGTAACCAGAATTTTTTAAGCAGGGTTCGGCTGCGAGAATGTTTACATAAGACGTATAAATTTCACGCTCGAGTTCCCTAGTCTACACGAACATAACCCCAACTGGAGAAGCCGTTCAAAAAGATCCGCACTCGGATAGTTTCTCTGAGGAAAGAAGCGAAGGAGGAGGAGGAGGAGGAGGAGGAGGAGGAGGAGGAGTATGAGGAAGAGTGTGGAAGAGAGATACAGGAGGAAAGAAGACCGAGGCTGAGGCTGGGCATTTGCCCCTCCTTATGCAAATATCTGGCAGAAGGACTCGTCGGCTGTTCGTTTTTAGTGAAAACAACTTTTCAGAACAGAAGGGTCTAACGTAGACTTATAACAATATTACTGGACAATAGTAAATGTAATCATGATTTTCTTTTCTCTCTCTCTCTCTCTCTCTCTCTCTCTCTCTCTCTCTCTCTGTACCTATCTTTATATATTATTTATGATATACATATATAGATTATCGAAAATCTTTATAATGATATGACATTAAGAATTATCTAATGAAAGATAGGAAACTGTAAGAATTGAAGGATAAGGGATATATATGCAAATATACATACATACATACATATATACACACACATATATATAATTTATATATAATATAACTATCTAATACTTGCAATCAGCATAACACATGTTGTATTTATGCAAAAGTACCACACATCGACTTATAATTACTGAATAGAAACTGATCAGGATTTAAATCCATTGTTTCTGTTTTCCTGTAAATCTATATATATATATATATATATATATATATATATATATATATATATATATATATATATATATATGTTAATCATGGATTTTAATATATATATATATATATATATATATATATATATATATATATATATATATATATATATATATATTGTCAAGGATTTACATTCCTCCCTCCTATTTAGCTGCTATCTAGCTAACTTCTGGGAGAAGTATCATTTCAGTTAGCTTATAGCTGGCGCCAATATGGCGGAACTTAGTTGTTTTAACTTATCTGGACAGAGAGCGCATGCCTCCATGGCCTACAAGAAATGCCCAGGCAGGGTAGACAATGGGTCTCCCTCTTTCAACCCCCTGCTACCAGAACACACCTAGATTCCCCGCTTTGGGGTCATGTTTTTAAAGTAGGCTTAGGGAGGAAATAGACGTTAATAAGCCACTCGGGGGAGCTAGCACCTAAACCTTAGGCTCATTATCTTTAAGACTGCTATTCCTTTGACCTGTTTACTGGCAAAGAATCCAGGTTTGTCCGACGCCCACTCGAAGCAGCAAGCCAGCAGACCCCTTCCAGCGACTATCCTGATCGTATGTCTGTCTTCGATTGTAGTTCACGATCATACGCCCGAGACGTGGTATTTCAGAGCTCAAATATTCGTCTGAAATTGGTAAGCCGAGAGTGAATTTGGCGCCAGTCACCCCTGTCTCTCCACTAAATTCCTTCCATTTCTCTCATTTATCTTCAAGTTTAACAAGCTTCCCTTTGTGTGACAGCGAAAGCACGTGTTCCTTGTTTCAAAAGCCCAATCCAATACAATTCCAAGACTGTGATAACGTGATTTTCTCATAATTATCTTCTGGGCTACGTCATGTTTAGTATTTAAGAATGTGTATTGGGTGATATTTTATAGGTAGATTCCATTTCTCTTAGTTTGAGCAGGGCTAATGCAGAACGTCTCTTTGCCGATTATTCCATGCTTCAGTATTGTCTGCCACCAAAATCCTGAAAATTCTGGTCGCAGTCATTGAATTCTGTTGTCGAAAATGTTCTGAGTTATTCTCCCAAGTTCCACCATTTGCATTACCTGAGACTATTTCGTGTAAACAGGGCAAGACTAAATGTTATTAATTTTCATTGGACTGATTGTATTTACATTGGCCCCATTTTTAATCAACTTGATTGTTACCAATCCATGCATTCTTATTCCATGTGTCCTATTTATGAATTTGCCCCCCTAGCTATCATGCTGTTTGTTATCTCATCGGTTATTTGCTAAGTCTCTGTAAATAAATCCCTGTAAATTTGTAAAGAATTCTAATTCCAATATGGCGACCTTCCACATTCAATTGTAAATCCAGGAAAATTCTAAGGTAAGTTTTCAAACAACTTTTTTCCTTTTGCTCATAAGCTTGGCAGCATCATTATAATTTTTATTCAATTTCTCACCAGCCAAGAGTCAGTTTTAATATATATATATATATATATATATATATATATATATATATATATATATATATATATATATATATTATATTCTAGTAGTTTCTTCTTGGTGACGTCGAACTGGAATCATTCACAATCTACGCCTTGGTTTCTTCTGCATAAAATACTTTCGCATTTCACAACAAACCGACTGACTTTCGAATTTTTTAAAATATAGAGAATCAATTTTAATTCATGTTCTTGTTTTAAAGTAACTCGTTATGACTTCTGTCATTTCCTTTGATCTAAAACTTTTCATCTAATAAACTTTGCCTTAGTTTCTTTTCCTCTAGTAATTTACTAGTGATCAAACTGAAAAGAAATAGGGCGACGTTGATACGCTGTGTACACTGAATCAGGATCTTGTTGTCTTGGACTTTTTGTTTTGTCCGCCAGTGTCACTGAGTTACAATTTTCCGTTCAGACTCTCTAGGAAATATGATATCTGAGGTACTTACTTAGCCTTTCTTAAAGCTATTCAGTTGCTTTAACAAAATTATTTTACTCTAGATATAGGTTGTTTAGTAAACTGGGGAATGATATTATCTACTGTAATTCCTTGTTTTTGATTTCTAGTTATTAATGTACCTGTTCCTTAAACCATGATCTTATTTCTACTTTGAATATTGTCGCAACCTTGAAACTGTAGTGTAACTGACTACAACCACCTTCACACTGTGTTTCTGAGAAATTCGTAATAGCGTGCTCCCCGCATACGTTGAATTTAAAGAACTACTGCAGTTCTCTGACATTCCTTTCACTAACGTCTCTGTTAAATGACCTCTCTATTAATTAACATCCATGTGGTCAGTATACACTGCAAATAGGTAGCTTTTTTCGTTGGCTCCTCCTGTTTCAAAGATTAAACTGAATAGAAAACTAGAACATTTAGTTTTGCGCTTTATTAAGAGCACGAAGAGAAAGAATATAAAAAATACTATGAAATCTCTTGAAAAATTCAGTACTTCCTGAAAACCCATGGTGTCGATATTTCTATTAGACCTGTCGTTACATGAGTTGAGCATTAATTTATAAAGCTACAGAAATTATTGACAAGCTTTCTTTTACTTTCTCTGATGACTTTCCCTTTCATATCGAGTATTCTTGAGATGGCTGTCCTAACTTCTTTAACGCAAATAATCTCCTTCTCAGCCAGCTTGTCATTACTCGTACTACTTGCATCAGGAAGCAATCTGTGCTGAGAAAGAACTTGTTCATCCGGGTACAGAGAAAGTAACAGAGACCAAACAGGCTAAATAAATTCTTTAGGTAGCTGATATTAACAACGCAGTACAAAATTATGAATTTTCATAAGTGGTTTCTTGGTAAAATACGTCAGACTTTTAGTTTTGTTTTTCACTGCAGTGATACAGACGCAGACTGTGCATGTCAGTGTTTTTAGCTTCCGTCCCTCATTTATTTTTTATTTTTATTTGATGTGGAATGTACTGTATTGCCCTGGGAACTGAAAGCACTGATTTCTTCTGTACAGTGAGATATTCTCTCAAGTGAATATAATGTCCCTTTTGTGTAGAAACTGAGAAGACATTAAATGATTAGGGTACTCATGGGAATGCATCTTACACCTTGAGCTGTAACATAAATATTTCGTATTCAAGGAATCTTACCACATTCTCCCTCATTTAACATGTGATCAAAGGATTCGACTTCTAACTTTGCAACGTCTATATTGAAGCTTTACTGAGTAAATCTTTCCTTTTTTGGGAAATCAAGCGTGAAATTCTATCGAATAATTCTGTTTTTGGGGGAAACTGAGAAGATATAGTATGTGTCACTAATGTGTAGTACCCCATTTATATTTCATACATGCTCCAGTTGTAGATATTGTAGGTATCTTGTGCCTGAAAGAACAATGATTTTTAATTTCAAGTTCTCACGCTTATTGTGATAGATCGTGATTATTGACCATGACAACAATCGGGGTTCAGGAATATTATAAAAGAGAGACTGTAATTTAGCAGAGACAGATTAACCCCGTGTGTACCAGGAAAATTGCAATGTAACCGGTTCATACAAAAGCGACAGAGTACTCTCAGTTTTAGAAATATATATGAAAGTCTCAAAAGGTCATACGTCATTTGAGAAAGGGAAGTGCCATCCTAGAATGAACTTTTTAGCAAGCTCTGTTTATGTGTGTTACTGCCATCGACATTCTGTCGATATAGGTGCGCTTGTGTACTGATCAACGTTCCCACCATGTAGTTATGTGTTCACTGAAGCCTTTCATTGATGAGTGATTAATTTTGATTATCGAGACTCAGGCACTGAGATTTAAGGCGATATTCTGTTGATAGACTTACGCAATGAATGTTCAGAATTGAGTGATTCACTTCAGAACATGGTGTTAACGGCTAGAGCTTAAATGTTAAGAAATAATTATTATATTTATTGAAAAAACATTGTCTTATCATTAAGTTGTTTTTAGTTCCGTTACCAGAGATATTTTTCACTTAGGGGATTTGGGAGTGTCTGCGATTTTCCACAATTATTCAAAAGTTCGGTTATCATGTAAAAATTTTAAAATGCAGTTGTGTGGTGTATTTTCAATAAGATATAAGCTACATTGCATTTGTTTCTCCGTGGATTCTTTCCGTACTGTGTACATACTCGAATCCACTTCTTCCAGAAATCATATTATACATTCGGTGGGTTCATATTTTTTTTTTTTTTTTTTTTTTTGCCAGACAGAGAATCAGTAACCCTCGATGAAGTAACATATTATTGTGTCCTTTTATTCCGATGTGTTAATATCTTGCGATGGAATTAAGTTCTTATCTATATTCATGACTCTGAAGTTGAGAACCGTATATTAACATATATTTCCTATTCCTTAAACATAGTATTTATAATTTTCTTTTATTTCGTAAAGGACTTTCTTTTTATTCCTATTTTCTTTTTGCTTTTCATTTCTGCTTTCATTTGATTTTTAATTTTTGCCTTGGTATGTCAGGTGTCTTAAGTGTCTGCTCATCGTTAAGCACCGTAAGGTTCAGTGTGTCGTACTGTCATTGCCACTTAAGGATAACAAGAAAAATTTTGTTTTTATAACTGATATTAAAGAGGGATCATCATCTTGAAAGAGAGACGTAAAATCCAAAAGATCGGAAAATAATTTAAAGGGACAGAAAGGTTATGGTAAGGTAAAGGAATATTGCCGATAATGGGGACTAATGTAGTGTGTAATTAACTATCCTACAAAAGTCATATATATATATATATATATATATATATATATATATATATATATATATATATATATATATATATATATATATATATACATACTGTATATATTATTTTCTTATCTTTTGGATTTTACGTCTCTCTTTCAGGATGATGATCCCTCTTTAATATCAGTTATATAAACAAAATTTTTCTCGTTATCCTTAAGTGGCAATGACAGTACGACACACTGAACCTTACGGTGCTTCACGACATGTATGAATGGGGGATAGTACAAACAATCATCAAAACAGGATGGAAACTAAGAAGTCACAACGAGCAGGCGTTGGGAGGAGGAGCGACAAACCCCATTCAAGCTTAGGTCAGGTATTATGTTTACAAATATGATTATCTTTTTCCATACATATCCACTACCTGCCTTAAAATTTCAGCATCTTGCATATCTCTTTTGAAATTATAGATTCAAATATTCACAGCTATGTTTTTAAGGGCATTACTATGTAGCCCTGAATATTTTAATGATGAAATGGATAAGTTCAAAAATTCAGGCAAAGAACTGAAATATCCTGAATATGTACTAGAAAAGGCACTGGAAGCAGCAAAAAAAAGTTTCTGTATCAAAATAAAAAAGAAACTTACAACACAGAAAACCTACTTGTACTACCATATAATAATATGAAAGATATCACCCACCTTCTTTCATGCATATACATATATATATATATATATATATATATATATATATATATATATATATATATATATATATATATATATATATATACATATATATATATATATATATATATATATATATATATATATATATATATATATATATATATATATATATATCTTATGCTTTATGTTGTCCATAGCTAATATTACATTTGGCTTTTTTTCCTTTTAGTATATTTTACAATTTCTGTAAAAAAAAAACTCACAAGCTGCGTACGGCGTATGAATTAGTGATGGTCGTGTTCACGGCAAAAATTCATTTTAAACTACTACATCGTCCAAGTCTCAGGTCTACATGCTACGTTAATGGCTCGTTTTTTTTTTTTTTTTTACTTTTTTTATTTACGTTAATGTTTTTATTCACTTTATTGAAATTATATTATATTTTATTATACACACACATATATATAACATATATGTATATATATGTATATATGTATATACTGTATATATATTATAGAAGACATATATATATATATATATATATATATATATATATATATATATATATATATATATATTACACGCACTGTATATAAAACTAACTTCTAACCTTTTAGAGAATAATGTGCTTTGCAATTTTACGTGGAGTAATTTTCACAATAAGAGCATTATCAAAGATCGACAGTGGATTTTCCTTTTACCAGCTCTTGTTCCGACTGGTTAGACATTTTTTGCGTAATTATGCCATTAACATAATGAAAATGAAAACTAATTATATTTTCTCGTGATTAGATTTTTCTACCAAGGATGCATTCGTTTTCTGGTTTTAATATGATTTTCTTACGAAAATAAAAGCACTTTCCTTGTTGTCATTCCTAAGTCATTTTCACTTTAGTAAAAGAATTCTAAATTTTACTTCGGCCACGAGGTAGACACCAGACTTGAAATTATTACGTTTTAAATCTGTATTAGAGATGAAATTCACGCTGCATGATGTGATAAATATTCATGACATAAATCTTAGGGTTTTTTTGTATTTCTCGATTCTTATTTACCGTGCTTTATTTCTACAAATAAAAATATATTTTCTTTATGATATTATAGGTACACTCGGCAGGAAAGTGAGGATACAGTTTTAAATCTTTATGTTGTTGCTCAATAATGCGACATTACAATTTAGAAAGGGGAGGAGGTCTTATTTTTTGTTTTTAGTGACCTCTTATTTTCAATCATATTTCTGTAAAAAAACTCACAAGCTGCGTTTACAGTATTCGTTCAAGTTGAATTAGTGATGGTCAGTTCTGAGCAAAAATTCATTTTAAACATAACTACATCGCCCAAGTCTCAGGTCTACATTGAACGGAATGCGTGCACATTCGGAAAATGATCTTTTTTTTTTGAGCAATGTTTTATTTATGTTAATGTTTTTATTTAATTTTGTGAAATTATATTATATTTTATTATACTCATTTCATATTTTCTTTTTAAGACTATATATATATATGTATATATGTTTTACAATGTATATGTAGAGAGATATATATATATATATATATATACGAGAGAGAGAGTAAATAAAACTAACTTCTAATTATTTTTTCTTTTAGAGAATAATGTGTTTTGCAATGTTTTAACAATGGAGTAATTTTCACAATAAGAGCATTATCAAAGATCGACATGGATTTTACTTGTGTTTACCAAGGAGGCTGCCCTCACATCTCTTGTGGATTTAAATGATTCTCTCAACCTACCTAGGTGTCATTTTTGCCATTAATTATGACTTTTAACATAATGAGAATGTAAAAATTAAAGAAATTATATTACCTCGTATTGATGCAATTTTTCATAACGGAATGCATTTGTTTTTTGGTGTTCTGATGAGTTTACTACGAATATCCAAAAACACTTTTTTCTCTTGTTGTCATTCATCTGAGAAATTTTTACTTTAGTAAAAGAATTATGAACGTTTTTTTTTGCAGATTTAACATATAGGATATAACAGATTGAATTTTCTACTTTTAAATTTATCAGATTAGTTTTCTGTAAGGCTTTTGAAATTGATGAACGAAATTTAAAAACATTCACTTTTCTTGACACTGAATTTCCCTGTTACCTTTTTTGCTATTGATCCTAAATTTGTTTTTAATTTATATGATTTTGCTTTATTTTACAAATAAAAATATAGAGAAAATTTTCTATTTCCACTATCTAATATTCCTAGCTACATTTCCCGTGTTACGCTTATATTTCGCTCATTGATCCAAAATTTGTTTTTAATGACCCTCTATGTTGGCGACAACTCTGGTGACCTATTACACTGTCATCATCAAAATATTTGGGGAACATGGCGAGACTACCCTCTCACTCCAACTTTTAGCTTTCTCACTACTCTTTATTAGAAATGAATTCATCAGTAACATATGTCAATTATGAATATTACATTTTGTTATATAATATATATATATATATATATATATATATATATATATATATATATATATATATATATATATATATATATGCGTGCGTATATATGTGTGTGTGTGTGTGTGTGTGCGTGTGTGTGTGTTTTTTTAATATAATATTTTTTGTTTCATCTTCGTACAGATGAACGATAATCTTATTTTATGTTCATTCTTATTGCAGCCAAAAACCATTTCTGGAGTTAGTTCCACAATATAACGTGTTCACTTATTTATTAACTGTATGTCCAATTTGGGCAAACACTATGTCATGTAAACATTAGGTGATATTCATCAGCTAAAAATATTGGAATGACTACTGCATTGAATACCTTTAGCAATCACAACCTAATTTAATAAAAGCCAACGTTCTGCTATTGTAGAAGAAATATAAAAGAAAATATTGTCCCTGACATTACGATGAAGCTATTTCTCATCCGTATACAACGTATTTAAATTAACGGTTTTCAAAACTGCAAAGAAATAGAGGTTTTCATTACAATATTGCAATTTTTACTCCAATCCGTCGTTGTTTATGAAATGTCTCAAATAATAATGAAATACTCATCAACCTGTTTTGAATAAACTTAACCACAGATCAAAGGGAGAAGGTTTCTATTTGGATACTTTGAAATTTTGCCTTGAACCTTGCTGACTTCTTCAGACTTAAATCTGCGAAGATGGCAGCCTTTCTCATACGAAAGAAATATAAATTTTCCGTTCTTGAAATGAACTGTCCGTATATACAAATTACGTGTTTAGTAAAGATCAGGTCATCATCTCCATCATTACATTGTGAAAAGAATATTATCATTGTTTGCTATACTGTTGACACTTTGCACAGTGTGATGAATATTTCAATGGTTTGGACCAGTTCATTTTGTTAATAATCGTAGGTATGTAACATCATTTTTTTTTAGCTGTTGTAAATTGCATTCATTCATTTTAGTTTTCAGTAAAAGAAAACGATTGAGATGGCTATTTGTCTGTTCCTCCGCTCTTTTTCTGACTGCCCTCAGATCTTAAAAACTATTAAGGCTAGAGGGCTGCAAATTGGTGTGTTGATCATCCGCTCTCCAATCATCAAACATAGTAAATAGCAGCCCTCTAGCCTCAGCAGTTTTTATTTTATTTAGGGGTAAAGTTAGCCATGATCGTGCGTCTGGCACCTCTATAGGCGCCAACAACACAGGCCACCAACGGGCCGTGGCTGAAAGTTTTACACAGCATTATACGCTGCACAGAAAACTCAATTGCGCAGAAAAACTCCGGCGCATTTTTTACTTGTTTTATTTCTCTTCCGGTTTCCCAGTGCCCAAATATAGAAACGCTCAGATGGTTAGCCTCGGTCCTGTTTCAGAGTTTTTTTTAAGTTGGAGAGAAGAAATATTTTTCTCTGAAGTGAAGAGGAGAGAAAAAAGCTCTCGAATAACAAAGTGCGTGTCACTGTTAGGCTTTGGATGGCGCAAATAAAAAGGATTTCAAAAAAGCAAAAATCTTAAAATCGCCAACTGTGCCCGAAAGAATTCCGCGTAAAACATCAAAACATCACAGAGAGAGAGAGAGAGAGAGAGAGAGAGAGAGAGAGAGAGAGAGAGGGGTGGGTAGGGCCGGGATTGTGGGGTTTGGGGGAGGTTGGGCGTTTATGTATCTCAAAAAGAGGTGAGTAAAAGGTAGTGAGTTTACGTTGTATCAAATTCTGGTGTTTAAAAAATCTTTCCTATTACGTAAACTTTGTCAATTTACCCCATTCATTTTTCAGTGCGCTGATAGATGGTGCGTGACAGGTGAAGATATATGCCCAGTAATATCAAATGACAACTGTAAATAAGATTATACCTGATAATACAGTTTTGTAGTTAGAATATGCAAGAGGATTTGAAATTTGTTGGCACTTGCTTGAAATAAAAGAACTGGTCGGTGAGAAAAAAAAAAGTGTAAACGCCAAGTCATCATCACTGATTTCGATTGCAATCTTTTAACCTTGTAATCACTTTATTAGATTTCTTGTTTACTTCGAGGCGGAATGAGTGGTTTGCTATATGCTAGCTTTTTCGTATTACAAGAAAACTGCGAGACATACAGGGAAAACATGTTAAAAAAAACCGTTGGGTATTAATTTACCTAAGATTGGCCTATAACTTCTCTTGCTCTGAAATTGATTTTCAATGTGATTTTTTTCCGAGAGTCGCTTTCGGGTTTTGAAACAGTGTGAGAGTGTGTATATACATGTATATATATACAGTATATATATGTATAATGTGTATATATATACATATATATATATATATATATATATATATATATATATATATATATATATATATATATACATATATATATATACATATATATATATATATATATATATATATATATATATATATATACATATATATATATATATATATATATATATATATATATATATATATATATATATATATATATATATATATATATATATATATATATATATATATATATATACGACAGGGAGATACAGAGACAGAGAGAGGGTTGGTATTTTCCTGCAGCAGAAAATCCTTCGGAATGTTACAAAATAGCCAAGAAAATTACTCGCAGTCGTTCACGCTAAGTCTGTTTGTCAAGAAAATTACCGTTAGGGCTCTTGACAGTCACTTATTTCATAATCGCAGAAAGAGCAAAACAAATAATCGTCCAAATTTGCATACCGTAATGTCCGAACGCTTATACACGCACAGACCCATAGTCCCATACTAACCGTGACACATAATTATTATTATTATATTTATTTCAGTAGATGAAACCGATTCACATGGAACAAGCACAGAGGTCACTGACTTGAAAAGCAAGCTTCCATAGAATATTGGTTTCGACCTCCCACCGCAGATCCCACACTGCAGCAGTAACTGATCATGATACAGAGCTAGTGATTTTTCATCGCCCTGGGGAGACGCGCACCCGCGACATCTGAGCGGCATGTCACGACACTAACCACCATACCAGCGGACCAACTAAATGAGGTCTGCAGAAGACTTCGAACTGTTCATTGGACGTTAGAAAAAACCTGAACTAGGGTAGATAAGCAATGAGTTTGCTTTATTTACAGCTGTTTAACTGAGGTTTGTACTTCTATTTTTATCTTTGTATCTAATCACATTGCTTTCTATCACGAAAACTGACGTTGAGCAAAGTCTTCCTGTTGTAAAATAAAGAAGCAGGTGGACTTGCTGAACTTTCAGTGAACGAACGAAAACCCTTTTTGTAAATGGCACCCAGTCAAATTTTTTTATAGCTTTTGGTAGCGATATACCTTTCAACAGGTTTCAGTTTCGAAAATTGTTGGTTTTTCTTCTAAACTTATAATCAACGATATCAGATGCAGTAACTGGTCAATAACAATTCCATTCCAAGAGAAATTAATGTAAACAAACATAAAAGAATGCAGATTCAGTTGAGAAATCCTGTACGACAACGAGACCATTTCTAACAAATACTTTTATATATGCGCCTTTATAACGCTGATTATCCGCTTTGAAATCGTCAAGAGTGTCAGCATTGATAATTAGTTCCCTCGGGGTGTGAATATGCTCCACGGCCATCGTATTCCTCCAGCTATTCGCCTTCTGCGTGCGCTCTATAAAAACTGGGAATTTGTCTCGGCCGGTTCACTTTTCTCAGAAGTCCATCATTTTCCATTATCCTGTGAAGTCATTCTGTTGTCTCTCATGCGGAATCTGAATAATTTCGTCCTACCAAGCTACCTATTGGCCCAACCACCTCACGAAAAGAGGCATGCTAAAGAATTCTAGGAACAGTGAAGAAGGATTACACATTCTGCAAGTGAATAGGAATCAAAATTGATCAAACCAGTTGGCCATTGTTTCTCGGACTAGCTCAGAGCTGTTGGGATATAATGCCAGACACAAAGAACGTCGTGAGACCAGACTCAGTCATACAATACCCAAAGTGGAAATGTAAACAACCAGAGCCGGAGCCAGGTCATTTATTAGACACAGCGCTTTTAACTCTACTGACAACATTCCGAAATCATTTCTAAAGATCCCAAAACATAAAGACGGATGAAGCTCACATAAATCTTTCTTTTTCTTCACATTTTCCTCCTTCATTATTCAGTGAAATATCAATACCGAAATTCAAATTCTAAGCTCAAGTTTATCATTCATTGCTCAAGACCCTGGAGAAGAGAAAACTGATATTTTAAACTTTTCTACGCTCATATTGACCAGTAACAGGAGTAAAAACAATTAACAGGAGTAGCAATAGCTTCACCCCAAGAACATTACTATCATAATATAACCAGATCATGAAAACATGACTACTGACTCTTGGCCAGTTGTAGTGTATCGCCCTTATCATTATTACTTAGCTGCAGTAACGGCAGCAACATTATCATCAATGGTATCATCATCAATGTTATGAGCAAATCATGAACATTTGACCTTTGTATCTTGGTTACTAAATACAAATAGCATTGGTGGCATTACCATTACCATTACTGAAATGTTATCCAGGTTATGAATATACTGACGATCTTTGCTTCCCAACTCCAGAGTAATTTTGAAGTCTCAAATGTGGAGACATTTCCCTAATGGACAGGCTATTCTTCTTGGCAGGCTTGTTAAAAGAAATAATAACTCAAAGTCTTAAGGAGCGATTTGTCCGAAATATATTATTCAACGGAGCTCAGTTGGTGCGTCGGTGGCTTACAGGCAGAGGAAAGTAGTGATCTTAGCTCCATAACTATTTCCAAGGGTTTTAAACGCATTTTGGAAGATTTAAACTCTTTTCTCGCGATTCCAAAAACTTTTTTTTCACCAGGTCTTACAACACGCTTCTGAATAGTCAAGTACATACATCCTTTTTATAGCAGTGTGAATATATTGCTCACATTTATTCTACGTTTTCTAGGGCAAACAATATCAGACTCTTTCTCTAATATCCATTTCGCATTCCCTTAAAACTTTTTCGATAAAGGTAGAATTCAGTTTATGTCAACAGTTTGGGTTTTCACTCGAATTCCTGCAGGCAGCTCTGTATCGTACGCAAACTTCAGCTATTCCACGCTTCATTCAATACCCATCTTCTGATCTCACAATCCATCACCAAAATTTACTGACCATTCTCTGACCCATGACACACCGTTGTCTCTAAGATTTACACTAAACCATATACTCTCCTTCTACAAACTCTGACACATAAATATTGTCACTTATTATAACTTCCTATTACCCTCAATTTCTTACTCTATCTATACTCTATGCCCTGAACACCTTTCACATTACTCTGTATCAGTACTACCAAAATCTTTCCCTAAGCGAAAGGTAAGTGTAAGTTTGAATATGCAGGTGAAGGTTACTCTAAATTCCTATAATCAACTTTGTAACGTAATATTTTTCATGATGAAGTTGCCTAACTTCAGGAAATGATATACGATTTATTCACCCGAAAAGCTTGTTATAATTACTGCATAAGTAATACAGTAATACATACATACATACATACGTACATAAACACACACACATATATATATGCATATATATACTGTATATATGTATACACATACTTACAGACACACACACACACACACACACACACACACACACATATATATATATATATATATATATATATATATATATATATATATATATATATATATATATATATATATATATATATATATATATGTATATATATACTCACATACCCACACACAGACACACATATATATATACGTGTATACAGTTACACATACACATACATATATATATATATATATATATATATATATATATATATATATATATATATATATATATATATATATATATATATATATATACTTCTTTCCAGTTCCATTCCTTAAAAACGTAGTTTCTGCTGTCGAGTCTGAAGGGTTTTATTACGCAATACGGTAATTTTGGTCCTTTTCGTGAATAATTATGAATAAATGGTGACCAATTACAAGCTCATAACTGCACATTATTTAGTGCTTCTTCTGACTTTTAGTCAAACTTCACTCAAAGAAACTTCATTAAATCTCGTAAATTGCTAAGCCATTTCAATAAAATCTGTTCGAATTTATCACAAATTAGACATAAATACAGTGAGTTAAACATGAGAGGAAAAAACTGATGCACGAAGTAAATATCAAGGTAAATATCATAAACAGATAGTGCAAGAAATTAATTGATAATTTTGCTACTCCACTACTGAGACATAGAAGCTTTTTATTTTACTGATGTATTCTGTAATAGTTATTTCAAGCAAACTCGTACATGCGCATGTCTACTCTCTCTCTCTCTCTCTCTCTCTCTCTCTCTCTCTCTCTCTCTCTCTCTCTCTCTCTCTATATATATATATATATATATATATATATATATATATATATATATATATATATATATATATGTGTGTGTGTATATATATATATATATGTATATGTATATATATATATATATATATATATATATATATATATATATATATATATATATATATATATATATGAGTGTGTCCTTTGGAGGCGTGTGGGTTGGGTATTAAATCCAGAGCTCTTTTCCCTTCCATTTCTTTCTGTGTGTTAAACCTGTTTCTTTCCTACATTCAGTGACTCACAAAAAAAGAAAATCAATGATTAGAATAATTATGAATCCTTTTATCAATATAATATTCCAAAAGCATAAACTGCATGCGGACAGAGAGAATTGCTCACGCGAATACTGCTTTGTACTAGTGCACACAAGAAAAATTTCCTTCCTTTGTAGTAATCGAATTAATGTACTTCCATCATGACTCACGAGAATTTGGAAACGCCCCCAAGCTATCAGTATTTTTGGTTTGGCCTTAGAAGTGACCAGTAGCCCGGCTTGGCCATGATAAAACCTACTTTTAGGAACCAGAGTGTGCTCCTATAAGTGGAGGCTCTCTTCACACTGATCTTCGTGACTTTAGTGAATCAAAGGCTCTCTCTCATTAATAATGCACCTCTAATCTTCAGTTTTAGAAACTCTGTCGTCAACTGTGTCATGCAAATGTCATCGTTAAAGTAATTTTTCGGGTCTTGAAAATATACAAAACAAACGCCTGTGACTCCACATTCCCAGAGACATTGCGTAGAAAGCGAGCTAGTTTGGCATTGCTGCATACCTTATGATTCCAGAATGGAGAACTTCCTCCCATCCTTTGTTCCTTAATTCATCTCATTTATCTGGCAATGACCCAGGTTTATTTGGGTAGCCATGAACGCCGCAACATCTTCAATGCAAACACAAACACACACAAACACACACACACAAACAACTATCTTAGGAAGCACAACCATACAAATCGGGAGGAATATCTGAGTAATTCAGGGTTCTGCTTTCGTTCGACTTACCCCTTTCACTGCGAAATATGATGGAAATATACACATGGCAACACGTTTCACAGAATCTCTCACGCTAAAGACTGGATTTCAGTCCCATCGTGAGTCAGAAATTTTCTTCTGTGAAACACTTTTCCATGTGTTCATTTCCATCATACCTCACAGTGAAAAGGGTTAGTCGAGTGAAATATTAGCAATTCGAGCGCTGATGGGTCGGGGAGTTGGGTAAAATTAGCTGGTATTTTGGGCCCCTAGTCGCCTGCCCAGGAAAAACCTCAGGTACGTAGTACTTAGGTTCCAACTCCTTTTATGACTTTTGCGTCCGAATTGCTAATGCCCTGGAATTTCACTCGAAAGACCAGATTCGGTCCTGCGGTAAGTCAGAAATTTATTTCTGTGAAACATGTTTCCATGTGATCAATGCCATCATATCTCACAGTGAAAGGGGTAAGTCGAAATAAATGTTAGCAATTCGATCTCTGATGGGTCGGGGAGTTGGGTAAAATTAGCTGGTATGTTGGGCCCTAGTAGCCTGCCCACGAAAAACCTCACGTGCTTAGTACCTAGGTTCTAACTCATTTTATGACCTTTGCATCCGAATTGCTAATGCGAGACCACAGGACTCTTACTCGAAAGACCGAATAAAAGGGTTCGATGCATCCGAATTGCTAATGCCCCGGACTGAGTGAGTCAGAAATTTATAAATATGTATATATATATATATATATATATATATATATATATATATATATATATATATATATATATATATATCCACACACACACACACACACACACACACACACACACACACATATATATATATATATATATATATATATATATATATATATATATATATATATATATATATATATTTTTACATATCACTTCTTTCTCTGGATCTTCCCCCACGTCTGTGGGGTCGAAGTTGCTGACAGCTTTCCTCCCCCTGGCTCGATCATACACACCGTCCCCTGACGGTTGCTTGTCTCTCAATTTTTTTTTTTTTCGGTCTTCCTCTCGCTCTCCCACCCGATACCTCCACCTGCATCACCCTTCTCCCTATGCCCCCTCCCTTCTCATCACATGGCCATACCACTGCAGTCTTCTTTCCTGGACCTTCTTTGATAGTTCTGCCACTTTAGTATTTCCATTTATTTTGTCATTCTTGATCCTATCCATTTTTGTCGCTAAGCACATCCACCTCAGCGCATATATATATATATATATATATATATATATATATATATATATATATATATATATATATATATATATATATATATATATATATATATATATATGTCTGTGTGTTTATCATTCGTGTGGTAGAAGGCCACTTTCGCTTAAATTTCTTTATTCCCTCTTTATCACACACTACAGTAACTTTTGCATCTTACCTCTTTTTTCGTCGGCTATGTCCCCAAGTAATCGAGGATGAACACGTGGACACTCTTGTCTCTTCCAGATATTTCAAAACAAGGCCGTCGATAAGTCCCGTTTTCATCCACCCACGGGGCATTCATCTTAATTGCCTCGGTGCTCTGTAATCTCTTCCCACGCGCTGATTCTTTAAAGGCTTCAGAGGTAAAGAGTAATTGCCACCTTTAGCTTCTAGAATTCTTATCTCTGCTCCTTTTTTTTTTAGAGCTGATGCCCGATCAAGGGGCTTCGCCTTCTCCCGGCTATTGGCATAAAAAGTTCAAGGTCAAGCTCTATTGCCATTCCAGTTATTTTTATGATTCCTTATCATTTCACTTCATTCTTAATATTTGTTGTTCGAAGATATTTAACGTTCTGGATTTTTTTTTTCATGCAGGCTGCTAGTGCTTCTGAGATATTTTCAGTGTTGTTGGTTATTGCAGATACACTTTTGTTGTGGGATTCTGATGACTATTATAGATCTACTACGGATATCCTACTGCTGTGTGACTCTGACCGTCACGCTTCGACTTTGAAGAACAGCATGTTATTTTTTGCAATCTATTATTAGTTGACTGAATTCCTTACATTCATTGTTCCGAGAAAGCTAGCATTCTAGTCTGTTCATTCAGGCTTCTAATGCTCCAAACAAGTTACTTCTTATAATTTATTTTATTATTTGATTGTACTGTCTTTATTGTTCTAATTATTGTTTATCTAAATTTCTTGTGTTCCTGAGATATATTTAGCGCTGTTGGTTACTGTGAATATAGCTCACCTGTACGATTCGGACTGGTCCAAGCCTACGGGCTATTTCTTATAATTTACTTTATTGCTTAACAGCATTCTTTACTTTGCTGTTCTAAGTCACGTCTTTGTTATTGTTCACCCAGGCTGCAAGGGCTCCTGAGATATTTTCGTTTATTATAGATATACTACAGCTGCACAATTTGGACAACTCCTGATCAAGCCTACTAGCTGCATCGGTGCTGAATCCTTTTAGGTTATTTTTTGTAATTTATTAACATTTGGCTGTACTTCTTTCTTTGATGCTCTAAGAAGTCTAATGTTCTCATTTTTGTTCATTCAGTCTGCCAGTGGTCTTGAGATATTATTGTTATGTTTTCTAATCATTGTTTTTGGTATATTCAACACTGGCATGGCGACTGAAAGACTCAGAGCGCTTTGATCCGAGCCTAGAAAATAATCAGGAGAGAAATAGTCCTCGTCTGCCTTTCTCATTATCCTTCATGTAACGTGTAAATTAAGTCAAGAAACCTTGAAAAAGGACGGTGAAAATGTTAAAAGAAAATTCATAAAACCTTCGAAATAAATTCTGTAAAAATGAGTGATGAAACCATGAAAAGAGAATGTGAAAATATTTCATGTGAAGTCTTACAAACTGAGAAAGCGAAATTCCTTTAAAATTCCGACGATAACTCGTGTCATTAGATGTTGAAAATGAGCTAACACCTCTATTGGGAAAAAACGTATGGTTATATATATATATATATATATATATATATATATATATATATATATATATATATATATATATATATATATATATATATATATATATATATATATATATATATATATATATATATATATATATATATATATATATATATATATATATGTATGTATGTATATATATATCTATATATATATCTATATATATATATATATATATATATATATATATATATATATATATATATATATATACATATATATATATATATATATATATATATATATATATATATATATTATAAACAAGTTTAAAGCATAAAGAGAGATAGAGAGTGAGGGGGAACTATGTGTTCAGGTTGTGAAAACAGAAATTTTATTTTCGACCTCCTATTCATTTTGTTCCGTTATCTTTTATCGAAATACAATTAATTATAGATAAGTGTCATGGAAGCTTATTCCCCTGCAGAATGGATCAAGAAGATATTAGATAGGTTTAATTGAATTTTTGGGACGAAATTTTATTCAACAGATGGCATGTAATTTTCATGTAAATACGTTATTTTGCCTACTTTAACTCATTTGTTGTGTATCATTATTTTTTTTTTTTTTTACTTTTCAGATAAACCATCTCAAGCTACATCTCTTCCCATGAAGAGGAAGTGAAAATTTATCTACCTAACATTAGTAATAACTTCCTTACGTACGGTGAAAGCAAAACTTTGCTATGTGGCTGGTAGTTTGAGGTCCCATTGAGGGTCGCGGGTATATACAAAACATTATAATCTGGGAAAACTCAAGATATCCAGTAACAGCTTAAAGTACCTAAAACTAGCTTATGGACTTTGAAAATGAATTTCAAAATCTTACAAAGCGCGTTATGTGATCATGTAACATAAACAAGATAACTAGAAAAAACATCGCAAAACAAGTTGCAAAATTCAGTAAGACTTAGAAGATGAATTGTAAAACGTACGAAACGAATTTTGGATTTACGAAAAAAAAGTGGGGGGGGTGTTATTTGAACCTCATAAAGCGGTCTTTGAAACTCAGAATAACGGGATGTGCAGACAAGATGCTTCGCTCCTCCGAGATACCACGTAGTTTCCATGTACCGGTGAATAATATATTTCAGACAAATCGTTCCGAAAGACTCTGAGTTATTATTAATCCCTATAAACCTGCCAAGATTAACTGCCTGTCCATTATGAAAATGACTCCGCATCTGAGACTTACAGTGATTCCAGGCTCCAGAACCAAAGGTTCTTGCAATGATTCCAGGCTCCAGAACCAAAGGTTCTTGCAATGATTCCAGGCTCCAGAGCCAAAGGTTCTTGCAATGATTCCAGGCTCCAGAACCAAAGGTTCTTGCAATGATTCCAGAGCCAAAGGTTCTTGCAATGATTCCAGGCTCCAGAGCCAAAGGTTCTTGCAATGATTTCAAGCTCCAGAGCCAAAGGTTTTTGCAATTATTCCAGGCTCCGGAGCCAAAGGCTTTAGCAATGATTCCATGCTCCAGAACCAAAGGTTCTTGCAATGATTCCAGGTTCCAGAACCAAAGACTCTTGCCATGATTCCTGGCTCCAGAGCCAAAGGTTCTTGCAATGATTCCAGGCTCCAAAACCAAAGGTTACATGTTCGTTACCTGGATAATGATTTTGATTATGATAATGGCAAGGCAACGACTACTTTCACTACTACTGCTAGTCAAGATATGATCACGTGTTCGTCCTTTGGTTAATGTTGATTATGGTGATAATTGCATTACCATAATTTGCTCAGTTATCATAATGAGTAAAAAGAGTAAACCGCTACTACTAATACTCATATTACTAATCAAGCATTGAAAGTCAGAGGTTCATAATTTCGTTAATGATGATGAATGCTAAAAATGATACTACCACAACTAGTCAACAACTAAAGGGCGAGTTTTCATTTTTCGATTAAGATAATAATGATAATGTGCAGGTGATATTACTGCTACTAATTCACTTCAGTTACAAATACTCTTATATTACTGGAAATTTCCTTTTCCAAGTTCTTTGACCTTATGAAACTTTTTCTTATCTAATTATGCTTTTCCGTGACAAGATATGACTCTGAGGACGTACATCAAAGAATAAAGGCCGATTTCAGAATATTTTCTCTCGTGGAAGGATGCAATACCTACCCGAAAGAGGCGTATAATAAAAGAATATTTAAGAGTCTGGAGTAATGAACATCATTACTTAATTCTTTCGCAATTTTGGCAAGGTAACCCTTTCAAGTGTGTTTCAATCTGCTGGTATGCGAGTAAAATTTTCAGTCACATGAGGCGTAGGTACACTAAAACCACAAGGGGTAATCCCTTCTTCATGTTTAGTGCGAAAAAAAATCAGAAGGAAAATAGATGTTACCACTGCCACTGTAATCAAAACTTGCATCAAACTCTAAGGTCCACGTGTGATGGACAAGGCCTAACATTAAGGTCCGAATACCACAGGACTAAGTAATCATCTGAAATTTCTTTTACTTCCTTGAGAAATTAAAAAGTGAATGGTTTTCTTTTGTCACTTAAAAGAGTAATAACACAAAAGTATTTTTTTTTAAACCAGAGGCCGATGGAAAAGTCATCTCAGTGCCAATATCATCTAGAACAAACATGACAGAACAAGAAGAGGAAATGAAAATGTCGAAAGTAAAAATCTAAATGAGGCGATTGGTCCGCCACTTGATAACTGAAAGATTACAGGAATGTGGATTGGACAAAAACAAATGGAAGCGTTTGGAGGTTTGAAATATTTGCTCTCAGCTGCCCAGGAACTTTATCCATGTTTGTGAAATAAGAATTCATCGTTTTTATTTCAGTAAAATTACAGTTAGAATACAATATTAACAATAAAAAAATAAGAAGTTGGAAGAAGAAAATGTAAATTCAAATATAAAGCTTTAAAATATAGACATTAAATGATGGCTGCTTAGTTGAGATTAAGGTAGCCCCCCCCCCCCCAGTCAGCACATACTTCCTCCTGGAGGGTATAAGCGTAGCGGCTGTTAAATGGAACTGGTTCGTGATAAAGAATTTATCCATCCTTACTTAGGAAGTATCGTTCTCAGATTTCGGATTCTTCGTAAAGTATTCTTCTTGCCAGAATAGAATTAAATGCATTCTATTTGATAAATGACCCGAGGCTGGCTCTGCTTGTTTGCATTTCACTTGGGCATTATGTATGGCCAGCATTTCTCATATCATCTCGTTATTTGTGTCTGGCTTTATAATTCCACAGACACTGAAGAAACCTTAGGCTGCTTTGTTCGACGAACTTTGTCCGGTGTGACGTCAGAAGCGGGCAAAAGTTCTGACAAAGTTTGAACCCGCTGTTTCTCCGCTTCTGACGTCACATCGGACAAAGTTCGTCGAACAAAGCTCGATCGTGTGGACGCAGCCTTAAACACAAAATTTAAACTGCTTAATCGCTCTTTCTTACCATTCACTTTTAGAACGAAGAATTCCCTTCTTTCCTTTTTGTTTCCTGAATCTGTTAACCCGCCATTTTTCAGGAGGTGGGAACCTCTCACAGCTTGAAGAAAAGGGCTTAAACAGCAAAATCCATTAAGACAATATTGCCGGACCGGGCTTGTTTTGGTCAGCCTTAACCGTTTCTGCCTTGCGCCGTGAAAAATAAACGAATGAAAGGTAATCGTAATTAGATTAATAAAACATAACTTAAACCTGATAGATGGATAAACAGATGGGAACCTGGTACAGATAAATAATTAAACACATGGGAATTATAGAGTTTTTTACGGATGGAAACACAAAGACTTCCCCGAACCATGGAAGATAGCAGACTTCCGAGAAAAAGGGAGCGGGTCGAGGTATTTACCCGTGTTTACAGAAAGCATGTATCGAAGGTGAATAATTGAAGAACCACGAGGACTGTCGAGCGCATTCATCCCCGAGGAGATGATTGTCAAAACTGATATTAAACGCAATTTCGAAGCGGATATTCACAATCATTGGCCTTATTGGTCTTTATAATCGCTTCGTCGACCACTTATTAAATGAATTTCTGTTGTATTCTTCTTTTATCGCTTAGCTCTACGCATTCTTGCATATTTATTTTTTTTAAACCTTCCCACTGAATGGTTCGAGAAAGCAATGTCAGTGATGAAAATTCATTATATTTCTCCGAAAAGACTATATCAAGAGATCGCTAACACTTGAAGTGGGAAATATTCATTTGCAATTATTCATCAGCTATTTGATTATCATTTATGAAAACGGAGAAATTTAGTATTTACGCAGCTGAGATTCTGCAGTGAAAAAAAAAAAAAAACACTAAGCCTCTTTTATATGTCTTCCATGTTATTTTCTTGTTCCTGATACAATTGGGTTTTATGTGTTGCTGTTCCATAAGATCTTTTCCGCAGCTTTTCCAAAAAAATTAAATTGGAAATAATCAAATAATTGATTTTAGAATGTGGCTTCATTGCAATGCAATTTTAATAGCAAATGCATTAATACCACCTGTTTCAGCAAAAAGCATAAGCCGGATTTTTTATTGTAAGTTGACATTCTCTTAACACTCGGCATTTCTACCACGCATGTTGGTGTGTGGAAATGCTAACTTTACTAAAGGATATATAATTTACCCATTTATAGTAACATTAACTGTTTCGTTCAGAATTATAATTATATATATATATATATATATATATATATATATATATATATATATATATATATATATATATATATATATACCTATATATACTGTATATGTATGTGTGTGTATACACGGGTAAGGGTATATGGATTTGCTTGTAATATATATGTATGAATTTAACATGAACGCCCTAACAAAAGTTTCATGCATGATTATGAGGGCTTCGCAATGAGTATCCGTAAGTCTATATGCGCACAGTCTTGCTTTTTTCTCACGTTTGTATAGATACTGTAACTTATACAGCGTTAATATTCATATAATTGTTCCGGTTGACAATGAAAGGAAATAGCAAACCTCGCATCAAAATTTAAATTTTCCCGCTGGAATCAAGAGGAAAAACTTTAGTGCTAAAATAAAATGTCTTGAATTCTCACAATTAATGAACTCTTAAATCTTTTTTTTTCTCTCTCTCCTTCTTGCCCCCATTCTCTCTCTCTCTCTCTCTCTCTCTCTCTCTCTCTCTCTCTCTCTCTCTCTCTCTCTCTCTCACTAAGGAAAGAAAAAATGAAAGCGACAAGTGAATTAGTGCTTGCAATTAAGTAAAAGGATCTTGGTGATCTTCTCCCTTTCCTTCCATTCCAATTATTTGAAAGTATTCCAGTTTTTTGTTAGTTTTTCTAGTCATTCTTTTCTTAACAGTTGTATAAATACAGTAAAGCTGAATTTTAAAAATCGACAGTGAGATCAACTCCTTTCACAAAGGAGGATATTTTAATTAAAGGGGGAAATGGGACAAATCATTAAAAATAGCCTAAAATAAATACTAATCTGATAACTAAATAAGTATCCTGTTGCTCCAGATAAGTCTGCATTCATTTTTTACATGGGTTGAAAAGTATTATCAAGAAGTGTGTCTCTGTGACGTCAATGACGGCTGTCCTTGCATAGTTTACTTTATTTTATTATTATTATTATTATTATTATTATTATTATTATTATTATTATTATTATTCTTTTAACGTGCTTTTTTTCCCATTTTTGTATGGGGTAAGCACGATGCCTTCTTTGAAGGACTTTTGATTTGGCTTTGGGGTAGACCTGTAGTCTCGATCGGCTGCCCTGCCTGACATCGCTTTAGACCCCGGTAGCGTATGTTTATGTATCATACCCGACCCAACGCCCTTTCTTCCCAGCAGCCAGTTGTTGTTGCGCGGGTAGGGCGAGAGTTCGAGACGTGTGAGATGTTTGTTATGTTTTTAGAAGGTGTTGTAGTGGCTTTGTTTTGTGTGTGTATTTAGTCTGTAACACCCATTTGCTTTAAGCAAACCTATCCGTTGATTACATATATAATCCCGGGATGTCTACACGGATAGCAAAGTGTCTGTCTCTCTGATCAGTTGCATTTGCCACAGAACAAGTATTATTATTATTATTAATTATTATTATTATTATTATTATTATTATTATTATTATTATTATTTCAGTAGATGAAACCCATTCACATGGAACAAGCACACAGGAGCCATTGACCTGAAACTCAAGCTTCCAAGGATGTTGGTTTCAACCCCCCACTGCAGACCCCACACTGCAGCAGTAACTGATCATCGCCCTGAGGGAGACGCAAACCCGAGACATCTGACTGGCATTCCACGACACTAACCACCATACCAGCTGATCATTAATAGATTATTAGGCTTACAATTGCCATTTCAGTGATTTCAGGTGTGTGTGTGTGTCCATGGGCGTGAGAGAGAGGGAGAGTCATTGTAAGCTAGGCAGGCAAACAGAGCATTAATAAAAACCACAAGTTCACGTTTCCTGTGATGTGTTTTCAACGGTGTTATGACTGGAGTAAATTCTAGCGTTCCATTTCACATGAATAGCAGTAAAACTAAGAAATTCTCAATCTCGTGATAAATAATCCGTGTAATAAAAATCCACAACTGTAATCTATATTACTATGTAAAACATATAAGCATAAACTCTGGAACACCTGGACGATGTTTCTCATCAGTGTGAATGTTAATACTGATGAGGAACACCGTTCAGGTGTTCGAAAGTCTTGGTTTATTTTACATAGTAATATAGTGTACTATATAATTGTGGATTTTTATTGCACAATAGCAGTACTGTAGTAAAATACCGTTGACACACTGACAACTGGAATAAAGATATGAACGCTAACCCTGTGAAGAAGAGCTAAAGGATTGTAGGAATTTATCATTAGCTTCGTTTGCTCTGCTGTTATGATAATGTACACTGCTTCCCAAACATACCCGTAAGTTTCCTCAGAATATACATTGATAGGGTTGGAAGAGGTCTGCTAGTTTTAGTTTTCTGTAAAAGAAAACTATTGTGACGTCTTTGTCTGTCCGTCCGCACTTTTTCTTTCCGCCCTCAGATCTTAAAAACTGCTAAGGTTAGAGGGCTGGAAATTGGTATGTTGATCATCCACCCTCTAATCATCAAACATACCAAACTGCAGCCCTCTAGTCACAGTATTTTTCATTTTATTTAAGGTTAAAGTTTGCCATAATCGTGCGTCTGGCAACGCTATGGGACATGCCACCACCGGGCCGTGGCTGAAAGCTTCGTGGGCCGCGGCTCATACAGCATTACACGCTGTATAGAAAACTTGATTGCGCCGAAGAAACTTCGGGGCATTTTTTACTTGGTTTACCTGGTTCTCCACTGCCAGTGATATCACCTTACACTTGAAGTATGTAAAGACAAACTGATTTGGGATGATTTTTTCTAGGTTCAAAGTGCGGTCTTACACACCGGCATATACCGTAATTTGTGCTAGCTATCTAGACCAAAAATAACGTGATAGTCCAGTTCCTAACTGACTGATAATACAGATAGAGTCTACAAATAAACCAAAGAATGACTGGTTCTCAGAAACATTGTTTGCAATAATGAAAAGATAATTCATCAACATTTATTGTACTGTCAGTTTATATACACTGTCAGTTACTAGTAATTCCACTAAAACCCAGTAACTTCCGGAATTTCTAAAAAGGCATTACAATAGCCTTAATGTAATGTCTTCCGGAATTTATATATATATATATATATATATATATATATATATATATATATATATATATATATATATATAAAGGCATTTACAATAGCATAATGTAATGTCTTAGAGATATATATATATATATATATATATATATATATATATATATATATATATATATATATATATATATATATATATATATATATATATATATAATATATATATATATATATATATATATAATATATATATATATATAATATATATATATATATATATATATATATATACGAGTATATATTCAAATCCTGAAAGGTCTGGTCAGGTCGGCAACGTGGCCTCGTTCTGATATTTCAGATTCGAGTTCGAATCCTGAAAGGTCTGGTAAAGTCAACAAGGTGACCTTGTTCTGATACTCCGGATGCGGGTTCGAATCCTACTACGGACATCATAATATCTTCGCATTCTTCTTGCATTTGGATCCCGGGGTTTGTAGTGACAAGCGTATTAAGAAAATTTTAAGAATTTGAGAATTTTAAAAGGAAATGCAGTTATTACAATTGCATATGTAACCCGTAAAAGAGCGACCAGTATATATTTATATATACTTACATATATATATATATATATATATATATATATATATATATATATATATATATATATATATATATATATATATATATATATATATATTAGAAATATCAACACACAATTACGTGTGGAGCAGAAATAAATTTCTGACTCACATCAGGATAGAACCCAGGTCTTTCAAATGAAAGACCAGAATGCTGCCAACCAGGCCACACAAGTCATAATAACAGTTGGAACCTGAGTACAACTGTACCCAAGGAATTACCTGGATAGGCTAACTACTTGCATACCAGCGTGTTTTCCCAACTTCCCGACTCAGTAGTGACCCAACTGACAGCATTTCATTCGAATTATTCTTTCTGAGTGAATATGATAGATTTGAAAGACCTGGGTTCGATTTTGATGTAAGTCAGGAATTTAATTCTGTCCCACACGTAACTGTATGTTGATATTTCTATCATATTCACTCAGAAAGGATAATTCGAATGAAATGCTGTCAATTGGGTCACTGCTGAGTCGGGAAGTTGGGGAAAACACGCTGGTATGTAAGTAGTTAGCCTGGCCAGGTTGTTCCCCAGGTACAGTTGTACGCAGGATCCAACTCCTTTTACGACTTGTGTGGCCTGGTTGGCAGCACTCTGGTCTTACATTTGAAAGACCTGGGTTCGATCCTGGTGTGTTCCCCGGATGCAGTTGTACGCAGGTTCCAACTCCTTTTATGACTTGTGTGGCCTGGTTGGCAGCGCTCTGGTCTTACATTTGAAAGACCTGGGTCCGATCCTGATGTTAGTCAGAAATTTATATATATATATATATATACACACACACACACACACACACACACACACACACACACACACACACACATACATATATATATATATATATATATATATATATATATATATATATATATATATATATAACGCAGGACCCCTTTGTGAAGCTCAGGAAAACCAACAGAGCCACAACAACCTAACTGTTTGCATTTGCGATGTCAAAAGGCTCAACAGGAACATGAAGAAAATGTCATCACTACTGTCACTAAGCGTAAATGATCTGCCATTTTACAGTAGAGGGCCATATGATCACATTTCCCTCAATACTAAGCATATGTGATCTGCCACTGCTGTTAACAGAGTGCCTTATGATCCCAGTTACGTCACTGGCGTCGCCTGCTCAGACATGTTTGTCTTTGCTCTGTCGTCCGCGCCAGCTACGTGACTCGACAAGAAAAGACAGTACTTCACGCTGGAAATATTTTCCTTTCCGATGAGTGCCGATTTCACTACTTGTGTAAATTTGTTGCGATATTCTGCCAGGCTTGGTACTTATCCCATATTCCCTCTTTAAGTTCTCATGGGCATATGACAGAGGTATTGGGGGCTCCATAAGTATCGTTATCGTTTCCCAGGGACCTCATTTCAGCCTCCAGTAAACTAAAGTTTCCCTGTGTCTATTGTGATGTACGCAGAGCAATTAAACGAAAAGAAGGGAAAATATATTTTCGAATATTATATTGCAGGATATGGCAATGCATTATAATTCGAAAACTTTAAATGAGAAGATTCCATTCGACGCCCAGTTTCATTAAAATTTAAACAAAAACCTGTTAAAGAAATTGTTTATATAAATTTGTAAAGGGGATATAAGGTTCAAGCCAGTCATTACACTCCCAGGAAATAAACGCAAAAGTGGGAGGATATTTCTTATGAGTAAGAGATACGACTCTATTAAAAATAAATCATAGTTTTCTGTAAAAGAAAACTATTGAGATGGTTATTTGTCTGTCCGTCCACCCTCAGATCTTAAAAACCACTGAGGCTAGAGGGCTGCAAATTGGTATGCTAATCATCCACGCTCCACTCATCAAACGTACCAAATTGCAGCTCTTTAGCCTCATAAGTTTATATCTTATTTAAGGTTAAAGTTAGCCATGATCGTGCGTCTGGCACCGCTATAGGTGCCAACAACACAGACCACCACCGGTCTGTTGCTGAGAGTTTCATACAGCATTATACGCTGTACAGAAAACTTGATGGTGCTGATGAAACTTCGAGCATTTTTTACTTAAGTGATGGAAAAGAGAAAGAGGATTTAGCATACTGCATTACCTGATCCCACACGGCCTATAAAGATGTGCTGCAAGTTGGAATATTAGAAATAGTTCCTCATTGGGAGGGTGGGTTCCGTTCTCAGCTAGCACTCTGCTGGCCGCGAGTTCGAATCTCCAACCGGCCAATGAAGAATAAAAGGATTTATTTCTGGTGATAGAAATTCATTTCTCGCTATAATGTGGTTCGGATTCCACAATAAGCTATAGGTCCCGTTGCTGGGTAACCAATTGGTTCTTAGCCACGTAAAATAAATCTAATCCTTCGGGCCAGCCCTAGGAGAGCTGTTAATCAGCTCAGTGGTCTGTTAAACTAAGGTATACTTAACTTTTATACAGCGAAATTCTTTGACACACAAAGGTAGAAGTGGCCTCCTATAATTTACATAAAGCCGGAGGAGAGGAAGAGCGAAAATAGCAAAATAAAAAGAAAAAAACCTCTGCGGCAAATAAAACAGAACGTTGTCTCTTTCTCTGACAAAAGAGGGGATCTTCGTCTGCTACATAACCTGCAAGTTACATAAAAGAAGGAGCAAAAATAACAAAAGAGCGTGTAGAACGAAACTTTTACAAATCCGACAGGGTTTTAAATAATTTCAGGGCTTAAGGTTACTTACAAAAGGTAAAGTCCAGGGGATATACTCAGAGGATTGGGACAAAAGGAGAAGTACCGCCAAAACTGCACACACAAAGCCACTTTCGTATTTATAGCGCAGGAACTGCAACGGTGATTATGCGCAAAGATCTGTTTAATGAGACTTCAGATAACATAAATGCTCTGGATGTAGCGTACTCTTCTTCGAGAAGCTACGCACATTTTTTTTTTATTGTGACGGGGGAGAAAACGTAACCAAAAGCAATATGATAAAATCTAAAATCGTCCCAGGAAAGAACAGGCATCTTAATTCATGAGATTCTGGCGGATAGGCAGTTATATTTGACAGAACGTCTTTTTAAATGGGAGTGCATACATCATCTGTAACTGTGATGATTTGCCACTGAACTCTAGAATATTGGGTATCTAATTTCTTAATATTAACAGGAAAAAATATCAGTCAAACTAACCGGGCAGAACAATCAAAACTTGGCCAAGTTAACAATTCAATAAAACTAAAGCACTATATGAGAGATAAAAATGAAAGGCAGAAATTTAAATAACTAGGCACATAAAGGTCATTTCTGACCACGAATCATCAATGACAGTATTTATTAAAAACTAAATAAAGGAATGGTTTTAAATAAACTCTGAGACAAATTTTTTTCTATCATAGGTGCCTGAGGTTTCTGCTTTTCGACACCAATTGTTAGTTCAAGAGTTTATTTAAGAAAATTGTGTCCATATGGAAGCATCATTTACCATACATGTATTCAATATATAGCCTACGTATATGTATACTAGCTGACCAACCCAGCGTTGCCCGGGAATACTCTGAATGACAGCAGATCATTTACCTTAGAAAGGAAGTAACACATAGTGTGGTTTTGATTAACACGTCCCCGCTAAACAGAAACACCCAATACTGAACCCAAACACACCCCCTACTAAACCGAAACACACCCCCACTGAATCTAAACACCCCCTAAATCAAAACACATGACCCACTAAACCTAAACACACCCCCACTAAGCCTAAACACACCCCACTTAACTAAAACACACCACTGAACCTAAGCACACCCCCACTAAACCAAAACACACACGTACTAAACCTAGCACATCACCCCACTAAACCAGAACACACCCACACTACACCTAAACACACCGTCCACTAAACACTCCTCCCACCAAAACCTAAACACACCCCGACTAAACATAAACACACACCACCAGCTAGACCTAAATGCACACCCACTAAACTTAAACACACCCCAACTAAACCTAAACACACCCCACTAAATCTGAACACCCCTGAATCGAAACGCTCCCCAATTAAACCTAAACACACCCCCAATAAACCACTAAACCTAAGCACATCCACCACTAAACCTAAACACCCCTCTCATCAAACCTAAACACATCCTCCACTAAACATAAACACCCCTGCCACTAAACTAAATGCACCCTCCACTAAACCTAAACACACCCCCACTAAACCTAAATACACCCCACCACTTAACTGAAATACCCATCTAAACTTAAGCACACTCCCACTAAACCAAAACAACTAAACCAGAACACACCCCACTAAACCTAAACACACCATCCACTAAACCTAAACACTCCTCCACCAAAACCTAAACACACCCCACTAAATGTAAATACATACCACCCACTAAACCTAAATACAACCCCACTAATCTTAAATACACCCCAACTAAACTCAAACACATCCCCACTAAACCTAAACACATCCCCCTAAGCCTAAACACACCCACAATAAACCAAAGCACACCCCCACTAAACCAAAACACTTCCACCACTAAACCTAAACACCCCTCCAATCAAACCTAAACACATCCTTCATTAAACATAAACACCCCCTCACTAAAACTAAATGCACCCTCCACTAATCCTAAACACAGCCACCAATAATCCTAAACACACACCACTCACAAAAACTAAACACACCCCTCACTTAACCTAATGCAGCCCCCTGTACCTAAACTCACATCCACTAAAACTAACCACACTCCTACAAAACCTAAACACACCAATCACTAAACTTAAGTGTCCCCTACTAAACCTAAATAAAGCTAAACACACCAAACATAAACACACAAAAGCTAAACACACCCCCACCAAACATAAACACAACCCAAACTAAACCTAAACACACCCCACTAAACCTAAACACAACCCCACTAAACCTAAATACACCCCTAAACACCTCTCCCACCAAACCTAAAACACACAATACCCAAAAATCCTAAATCACATCTACTAATCCTAACCACACTACTAAACACAAACACACCCCAAACTAAACTACACAAACCTAAACACCCCCAATAAACCAAAATACACCCCCACTAAACCTAAACACATCCACAACTAAACCTAAAAATCCCTCATACCAAACCTAAACGCATCCTCCACAAAACATAAACACCCCTCTCACTAACCCTTAAATGCACCCTCCACTAAACCTAAATACACCCCCGCTAAACCTAAACACACAATACCCACAAAACCTAAACACACCTCTCACTAAACCTAAGTACACCCCTACTGTGCCTAACTCACCTCCACTAAACCTAAACACTCACCCCCTAACTAAACCTAAGCACACTCCTCACTAAACCTATATGCACCTCCACTAAACCTAAACACATGCCCCTGCTAAGCTAAACACACCCCCACAAAATGTAAACACACCCCCACTATACCTACATACACCCTCACTAAACCTGCATACACCTTCACTAATCCTAAACACACCCCAACTAAATCTAAACACACATCCCCACTTAACCTGAACACCTCCCTAAACCTAACACAAACCTTGATACAGAATTAATAATCACAGGAAAGAAAAGCATCTCAATAATATATTTCTATGGTCTCGAGTACATGAAATGAGGTATGATAAACCCTTTGAGTTTATTTACCATATAAGTTACAAAGGGAAAGCGGAAGGGGAAGGGAGGGGAAGGGGATGGGGAAGGGGATGGGGGAAGGGAAGGGGAGGGGTACAGGGTTTGAAACCTACCCTATTATTTAAGTTGGGTCAAATGATGGCCACGTGCCAGATTTTGCCTAGATCGGTCAAGCGGTTCGGATTTCTATAGCAACAAACATACAAACATTCACTTTTATATAATCTTAAATATAAAAATGACTCTTTTTATATTTGTATGTCTGTGCGCTATAAAAATCCGAAACGCTTGACCGATCTAGACGAAATTTGTCACGTGGCCATCATTTGACCCAACCTGGATTACAGGGTAGGCTTCAAACTAATACCCCCTTCCCCTTCCTTCGTAATTTATGTGGTAAATAAACTGTACGGTTTTATCACGCCTCGTTTCATGTACTCGAGACCATACAGATATATTATTGAAAATGCTTTTTCAGTCACCACAATAATACCTGGATTGAATATTGTTGCTCAGTAGCTGAAACTGATTATAACACTAGCACAGGGGGAATTTGGAGTGAACTAATAGGTCAAGTTACAATGAATATTGCTTGGACTTATTTCAGTGGGTCTAGTTACACTAGCTACTGCTTGTACTGTACGCATAAAGCATAAACTGACATTTGACAATGAAGCCTTGCTAGTTAACAAGAATCCTATTTCTTTTATAAATGCTCTTTATTAATATAAATGATAAAAGTGAAAACAGCGAGAGCGAACCAGCATCAGCTAGTGCAACCATAGCTAAACATTTGATTGTCCTGACCAATACACACGGAGTTGCTTTTTTCTTCAGTTAAGCAAATGAAAAAATAATGTAAATTTATTATGCTTGTAAGCTTCTTATTCAATTACGGTAAGCGGTACAAAATATTGCAGAATGAACAGCTCTTCTGCCAAACGAAACTCGTTGAAATATTCAGAAAGGCTTTGTAAGAGAAATCTGTTTATGCGACAGGAGACAGATTTTCTGCCAGTTTTGACATAAATTGTATACTTCAAAATGATGATTCATATAATATCGCTTTTTGATGGCAGATTGCATTTTTTTAAGTAATACCAGAAAAACGAAGAAAATTTCTCGGTTGCCAGTTAGTGTGTGTCGAATGATATGTAAAAGATTCAGTCCAAATGTTTCAGTGAAGCATTGTAAGCTCTTTCGCAAAAATTTAGCAACGCTCCAAAATCTAATAACAGGCTACAAAAGTATTATTTTGCAATATTCTGCTAGGTGCATGAATCCACCTCAAACAACTATAGCTGTTGATGTTTTTGACGAATCCCCGCATTTTCCTAATTCAGCGAGATTTTTCATCATACTATCCTATTTTATATTACTAAATTAAAGAATGTTACTTCTGTATTATACTTCCAAGGTTATCAGCATTTGCAACTATTACTTTGTTAAGTGACATTTGTAAACATAGGCCTATGGAAGTACACTATTAGCCTTCGTAACATTATGCTAGTGATTTCCGCCAAATGTTGTTCACATAATGTTACGAATAAAACTGTTTAAGAATGGCATTACTACAGACGTAATTTTTCATTACATACTTAATAATGCATTCAGTCTTATTCATTCTGGATCTTTATGGCTAGCACACTTGATACAAAGTAGGTTAATATTTTCATTAGTTTAAAATAAAATTTCATATGAATTAGGTCTTTAGCTCCACACAGCTTCAAATTTGTTTCAAACTGTTTATCAAACTGAATGTCTGACAAAAAATTTAAATGTGTGTGGGGCTAATTCAGCTGATCGAATGCCATGAACCATGGCTTGGTGGAAACGAGCTGTTCCTTCTGTTTGGTTCGACCAAACCGGAACTTTAAAGCCAATTCTCACGCGTCTGGCTAGTTCGTCAAACCACAGTGCTGATAATAACAGTGCACAACTGGCAACTGTCTAAGACAGTGCGTGGAGTTCCTAAATGTGGCTGCCCTCGAGTTGCACCTTGACCATCACCCTGTGAGGATTGTTCGCAGAGGGCTCCAGCTGGAGGGTGAAAAGCCTGGAATACAGTGATCGGAATAAAAGGGGGTAGGTCTAAGTAGTAGCTCCGCGGCGGCGAGTTCCTTCTAACTTAACTTTTTTTTACAAGTATTTTGGTTGCTAATTGTGGATTTTCCTTCAATTTTTGTCGCACGAATGTAATTAACCCCTGAAGCCCACCCAACAAGGGGTTTCCATACGCGATCTTCACGAGACAGAGCACGGGTATATACGTCTGTTTGGAACGGTTCATATCCCACCCGGCAAGTGCAATAACTTGTTAACGTATGGATACCAGGCCCCCGCCTCCTGGGGCCAGTACTAAACACGGCGAAGGGACATTCCATTCAGCCGACAACAAATAAATGCACCGCCAGTATCAGAAGCCCTAAAAGTGTAGAAAAAACAGTTTCCAAGGTAAAAACAGGCGCGGAGCTAATACTTAGAATTACCTAAAAGGGGAGCAGCGTACGGTATTCAGGGGTGAAAACAAACTCAGAAAGGGATGCCACAGCTACACAAGATTCTGTGACGAATGTAAACTCAACGAGAACGGCTTTTGGAAAGGAAGTGTATCCGTCTGTATGGTAATACGATCTACTTTTATGGCTCTGATATGGCTCGACCCTCAGTGACCAGTATTGAGGTAAGGTGAATAAGATATCAGTACTGGGTCTAGGCATTTTATCAATGTAGGTAATTGGCATAAAATAACATGATATATCGCTATTGTATAAAATGTGGTCCAAACTTTAAGACGAGGTTTTATAATACCGCAGGTCTATGCATCATCATCTTTTCCGTTTTCACGTCAGACGTTCCCATTTTGGTGTAGGTCTATGCATGCATATAATCGGTGGAGTGACACGTAATGCATGATATAAAAAAAACAAGAATAAATGGTTGTAAAAAATGAATACATAAGAATAAACAAAAATAAAAATAAGGAATAAATATAACCATAAATATAACAAAATTTAAAGAAAGACTAAAATTAAGATAAAATAAAATTAATCAAAATAGATACAATTAAACCAAGTAAAAATATATGAAAATAACTAAAAAAACAAACTAAAAAAGTTAAATTAAATTAATTTAAAATCAGTTACGAAGGTTTAGATATGTTTCTTCATGCATTTTTAAATAGTTGAACCAGCCCCCTTTTCAAGCCAAAGATTATTCAACAGTTGTATATGAGATCATCTTTTTCTTGTCATAAACCAATCTCTGGGTCATTTAGTGTGAGATCGTTACCTGGTGGATTTAAGTATATAGTCTATTCCATTCCATCTGCCCATTCACCAACGGAGGTTTTAGGTAGATGTGACCATACGCATAGTTCATAATTGGCCGAAATCAATGTTTCCGACATCGTAGGCTTACTGTGATAAAGATGGAAACTGTTTCTTCAGCAGTATATCTGAATACTTATGTATACAAAGAACCCTCCCACCTTCTACAGATCAGTAACATGCCGATTTATATCTATAGTACAGCAATACAAGCACACGCAAGACAAGCTCGTATCCAAGATGTAAGAAGATAAAGCGAGTTACGCAGAGGTCGATTTTTCAACTCTCCCGCGCACGACGTCACATGGCGAGACAACGGTAACTGCTGGGCACGCCATTACCTTCGCCCCTTTAATGTGACAACAGCTTGGCAGGAGTTTTCACGAATTTGTAACAATTCTTGAGATATTTGGAATTTACCACGTTACTGCCATGGTGATATGTGCTGTTTATGGATGCTGTAACACAGGAAAGGGCAATGCTGGAGGGGAAAAGGTTAGCTTTTACCGTTTCCCCAAAGATCCCTAAATGTGCAGGAAGTGGGTGAATATTTGCAGAAGTGACCATATAAACACCAAAAACGCAAGAGTGTGTTCGGTTCACTTGCAACATAAAGATTATGCAAAAACCTCGGGCATGAATTGCTTAACTACTGCCCTGCAAATGCAAGGAAATTGAAGGACGATGCCATACCGAACCACGTTTACCTCATTATAATAGTACCATTGTTGATTCAAGTAGGTAACATCTCGACTCTAGTTTGATTTATTCTACCTGTTACATTTAAAATTGTGGATAAATATATTAACTATAGGCTTACATGAATACTTCTATCAATTAAAGTGCATAAACATATCTCCCGTTCGATTCCTAATGCAAGTAAACCATATTTGACTTGTGAAGTGGTAATATTGAAATTAGGCCTAGACCTATGTTTAGTTAAGAATAACTGCAAAGGGGGTGGGCTATACTAGTCAACACGAGAGAGAGAGAGAGAGAGAGAGAGAGAGAGAGAACATTTTATTGAAATTGTTTTCATGTTCATGAAATGGGTCTTTTATTTGTCAGGCAAAGGAAGGGGACAGTTATTTTCGAGAGAGACAGAGGAGAGCGTTTTGCACAAGTGAATGAACCACTTATTTATAACAGTTAAAAGAGCAAATACCGTATGTAGTATCTTTCGTTCGATTCCTAATGCAAATAAAAAAAGGTCCACTAGTTAAGATTAACAAAATTGGAATTAGGCCTAGACCTATGTTTGTTGAGAATAAATGCAACGAGGAAATGCTAGTCAACACGAAAGCGAGAGAGAGGGCAAAATTTTATTAGAATTGTTTTCTTGTGTGTGAAATAGCCAGTTATTTGTTTGGTAAAGTAAGGGGAAGATTATGAGAGAGGGAGGAAATTTACTCCAATTTTTTTCATTCATATGAATTATAGGCCTTTTGCAATTTTTTGTAAGGAATGTCAATGTCAAAATGATAAAATACACGTATATACGAGGTGTGACTATTAAATAACGAGACTGATTAAATAACTCACCTTTATATGTATTACAAATTTAGTGCTTGTCCTGTTCATTATACTCCCCATTTGCACTAAGACATTGCTGCAGTCTTTTTTTTTTTTCAGTGGTCGAAGGCATGGAGGAAATTAATTTCTGTCAGCTGTTTCAACACAGCTGTCTCTTTCTTCTTTACATTATCAACTGGCCCAAAACATGCCCCTCTAAGCACTGATTTTTTCTATATTTTCTACGGTTCTTGAAGTGCAAGGTCGTCCAGGGCGTTCATCATCTTTGACAATCTCACGTCCCTCGTCGAATCTTTTGGGCCACTCAAACACACGCGCACGAGACAGGTTGTACTAAGCGTTTGAAAACATTCTGTTGGTGTTTTGCGCAGTTTTACTAAAAATTTCAAATTGACACGTTGTTCAACTTTTAAACTTAGCATTTTTTAGGCCCACTACAGAAAACACAACTAATCCAAATGGCGACTCGCAGTCAACTGAACGTCTAGAGTGTCGCTGCTTGTCATGCAGGTTCAGACATGTTCAAAGTCACCACGTATGCAGTTATGACCGGTTCTGACTGCCTTGTTTACTAGGTGGAATCACAGTCTCGTTATTTAATAGATATATATATATATATATATATATATATATATATATATATATATATATATATATATATATATATATATACATACATATATATATATATATATATATATACATATATATATATATATATATATATATATATATATATATATATATATATATATATATTCTATATATCTTTCTGCATATCTCATGAAACGCCTCTACCTGTAAATGATAAGACTGAGAATGAGGAAGATGTCATAGGAAATTTAATGGAGAACTAGAATCTGTGATAGAAAATGAGTCTTTTAAGTTATTTGGGAAGATTCATAGCACATAAGTTTAGGAATAACTATCCATCTTCAGGTTAAGCTGATATAGATGGAACAAGTGAAGATTGGATCTTGTATGTAAAGAGAAAAATATTATATTGACTTCTGTGCAATTACGAAAAGATCTGCAACATATGGAAGAGTCATTCAAAACTTTCCATGGAAACCCGTTGATGTCAAGAGTCATGGTAGTATCCAGTCTTCTCGATATTTTCAAGGACCAAAATGTTGATTTTCTGGAGGATATAATTAGTTATTTTTTTTTAGATGCAGAAATTATTTTAGAATGAAAATATTAAACTCAAAAAGGAAACAACCATTGCAAGGCAAAGATAATAAAAGAATAAAAAAAAATAATTCAGTAATTTTTGCTAACTGACAGAATTAAGGCAGCAATAGGGGAGTGTTAAATGGATTATAAATAAAGTTTATATTATTTTAAGCGCCTTTTCTTTTGGTTTCGATTTCCAGGGTTCAGTTTATATTTTATATGCAGGTTTATGAAGGAAAAATTATAATATTAACAAAAACAATGCTGTGAACTCAAGGAGGTGCCAGTAAGTCGTATAGACGCTCAGCACCCTAAGTGCCCTATGTGACGTCACTGAGCACAGCCATCCTCTCGGCAGCCTGCGCGGTAACTCGCCTTATCTTCTTACATCTTGCTCGTATGAATTAGTCTACGCAGGTTGAACACAAACGAACGATGGGCCTTCAATAATTATGTTTTAGCTCACTGTAGGTAGATAAAAAGATATCTAGCTGTGCAAATACGAATAAAAGGTATTTTAATATTTTCTTGAATGTAAATTACATGGTAATATTAAAAAAAGCATGAAATATTTTTGTCTGTGAGGCAGTTTGGGGGAAGGTGAATGGAACAGCCACTGTAAGGCAGGAATGTGGAAAATTTCAGTTAATGCAATGCATTGGTATTGTGGTTGTTTTCTTTTCAGAATACTTTGCATATTTACATAAGTTTTTCTTAAATTTATAATAAGTCCGTGACTCGATACTTTCAGGAGTATTTTGCCAAAGAACGTATCGAGCAAAAGTTTGAAATCACGTTGAATTCCCGTCATCCTCAAGGCCGCCACTAACGTTCAGGTATACCTGCACAAGGCTTACATGCACAGGCAGACCTATGCATACATACCTTCACCACTAACGATACAGTTTTTATACTCAGTTCTCTGTAGCAGCCGTGGCGTCAACAGACGATGCTCTGGCAATAATTGGCTTACTGGCAGCAACTGAAAATAATAAACGCTTAAAAAAGACGTCCATTGAAGGAGTGGTTGTTATCCATTGTTAACAAACGATGTTTACAATGAGTAAAATACACGTTGTCTTGTTTTATTCTATTTTGTTCCACTACAATGTTCAGTTTCATTTCGTTCTCGTTTTAAAACTGAATTACATAGTATGCATGATGCATAATAATGAAGAGGCGCAAATACGCCTATTCTTGTTTTACAGTGCTTCGCAATATTGAATAATTGTCCTCGATTAAAAAGTGACTTGCACATATGATTTATAACCACGAATAAATAAATATCCATGGGCTTAAATCTGTTATGATTGCCTCTGGATATTAGTTGCCTAATCTTCAAGACACTCAGGAATGATGCTGCCGCTTTCAGCCTTCATTATACACAATTATTTTCCCTGTGGAAAAGTTGCAAAATTGTAAATATTCATTATTCTGACATCCTATCAATTATTTAAAAATGAATACATCCGAGACATCTTTAATTTAGGTGTAAATACTTCTAAACTCAATAGAGCTCAGCACTTTTGTTTCTAACTGGAACATACTCACCACCCGAGGACGGAGAGCAAACAGAGAAAAAAGTGGCCTCCCCACTGAAGTGCGACTGCGCAGCTCGTTTCGAATTAGGCATATCGATTGAGATGAACTATATGCTCAGGTCCCCTGCGAAGGGAGAAAAAACTGTGCAGTTTGTCCACATTAACGCTCAGGTGTGCCAGCACAAGTCAACTATGCAGGCGCAACTGCGCAGTATACCTGAACGTCAGTGGCGGCCTTTAGTGTGTTGATGACAATGTACAGCATATGAAGCTAGCCTGGACATTTTTTTATTATAGGAATCAATAAATAAAGGTTTCAGTAAAAAGGTAATTTCAACTTACATGGAATGACGTGTGCTCAAAAGAAGGCCACTAAAATAAACTTTCCGGGGAATCAGTATCATAGGCCTAGCGTTCGCTTGTCCGCGTTTCGTGTTCTAGCAGTTATCGTCATCGAAGGTTATTTTATCAATTTACGAAAATGGATATTGCACTGATATACTAATCAAGTTATTTATATATAATATATATGTAATATATGTATATATACATATAATTATATACATATG
>NC_089746.1:34374011-34381511 GCF_040412425.1 Macrobrachium rosenbergii
TTTCTCAATAGGTCATGTTGAAGTTAAAAGAGTCTTTCTATTCTGAATCTTTGTTTTCTTTCTTAAATTCGGGTAAACTAGTTTCGATGCCCCTTCAGCATCGTTTGTACCTAAAAGAAATTAAACAAGTACGGAACTGAATTATGCAACATCTAATTTTATTTTAAGATGGTTGTTAAAATAAAAGTGTTGGCAGTTTAACAACTAGATACAAAAGTGTATGTGTATATATATATATATATATATATATATATATATATATATATATATATATATATATATATATATATATATATATATATATACATGTCTAACTGAATCATGAAAATATGGATCATGATGAGTATATAAATAAAGACAAAATCCAGTCAGTCGAAAGGCCTCTCAGCACTCCATTGTTTCTCTTCCCTTTGTAGATTTTGTCTTTATATATATATATATATATATATATATATATATATATATATATATATATATATATATATATATATATATATATATATATATATATATATATATATATATATATATATATATATATATATATATATATATATATAATATATCACATATTACTTTTTTAACATCAATACCCTCTTTATATATAGTATTTATCAGTCACAATACCCTCGTAATTTCTCAGTTTCTTCACATTTTGGAAACGCTTGTCACCACAAATCCTAGAACCAAAGTAAGAGAGAAATGAAGCTTATTCAGATGCCTGGCCGAGATCCCATCTCGGGTCCGCGGTTTCTGAACTAGGTAACGAAAATTACCTGACCACGGAGAAAGGTATAAGTCTATTCCCGCTTTTGCATACTTTTATCTGTCGAATTCAGATACATGTGTACCTGGTAAAGATTTTCCTGTAGATTCCACATACCTATTTCAAAAAAAAAAAAAAAAAGCAACAAATCAAATAAATACTTGGCTATGATGGTGAAGGTCAGTCTATCCCAGCTCTAGCAAATGTACCTGAATCTCGGATCGCATCTGAATAAACTTCGTTTCTTTCTGAATTTGGTTCCAGGCTTCATAGTGACAAGCGTTTCCAAAATGTTAAGAAATCGAGAAGTTAAGAGGACATTGTGGATAATATATATTACATTTGTATCTGGTAAAAACTGACCAATAGAATATATATATATATATATATATATATATATATATATATATATATATATATATATATATATATATATTCCACTATATCCTTTCAAAATGGCTTCCGCCAGAATGGTAAGGTTCTTAAGTTCTCAGCAAGTCTCTACGGATGAGGTTGTTTGCCCTATGCCCGCCCCCACACACACATATATAGATACATAGATATATATATATATATATATATATATATATATATATATATATTATATATATATATATATTATATATATATATATATATATATATATAGATAGATAGATAGACAGATAGATAGATAGATACTGATATATATAGATGTATTTATATATATATATATATATATATATATATATATATATATATATATATATATATATTATATATATATATTTATTTATTTTATATGTATACATATACATATTATATATATATATATATATATATATATATATATATATATATATATGTATATAGTAAATATCAACATAAAACGTTAGTCTGCGGCAATGAAAAAATGACTAAGGCACTGGCTTCTCAGATACTGCCTACCAAAGTGGAAAAGGTCTAAGTTATTGGCTTCACTATAATTAACTCTTTTAGCGATAACAGTAGTAATTAAATTTCGGAAACGTCATTTTGTATCTGGAGTTTGTTCAATTTATCCTATTAAGTGATAAAATTATCAAGTATTGAGAGCCACAGACTTGTCATTATTGGATTAACATAGCCACAATTTACTTTCCCCATCTATAATTCGTTGTTTCAGGTACATGACAGGATTGCTGATCGCCAGTCATTTGTTTAATGGACAAGTTATTTATCATGCCTGTATTGTATAAAGAAATAATCACTCAATATCTTACTGAGCAAGTTGACTCAAACATATTATCCAGCATGCCTTCGTCTTGTAAGGTTCTTCATAAGAAGAACCTTACATTACAACAAACATTTTCATAAGAAGAGCCTTGCATTACAACAGACATTTTCGTACCTTTCTTCTTATAATAATCATGATAAATGTTAGATATGTATTAGTGATTACCCCTTACGGTTGTTGTTTTTTTTTTTTTAGCTGATGGTAAATATCCCCAGCTAATATCACTGAAGTTAGTCGTGACTCGTGAATTTTTATGCTAATACAACGCGTTGGCCAATCAGAATCAAGGTGGAAGCTTCAGTGATATCAGTTGCAGATATTTACCGCCAGCTCCAAAGAATACAATTTCAAATATACTAGAAGAGAAAGTCGACCCCACAATTTTTAAAACCAAATTGTTTCCTTCCCCATTAAGTGTTTTTGTCTAAATGCGTCGACTATTTCAAAATTTTTCTTCATTTTGTTTTAAAATACAGTTTTCTCCTGCATTGTATTTAATAACAGCTTCTTCATCTGTGAGCAAACTTGTCTGAAACGCATCTTTAAATGTTTTTTGACTGATGATTCATGATCGACACTGTACATTCCCTAACAATGGAAACAGTTCTTTGTTTTTTTTTGGTTTTCTGTAAAAGAAAACGTGTGCCGGCTTTGTCTGTCCGTCCTCACTTTATTCTGTCCGCACTTTTTTCTGTCAGCACTTTTTCTGTCCACCCTCAGATCTTGAGAACTACTGGGGCTAGAGGGCTGCAAATTGATATGTTGATCATCCACCTCCCAATCATCAAACATACCAAATTGCAGCCCTTTAGCCTCAGTAGCTTTTATTTTATTTAAGGTTAAAGTTAGCCATAATCGTGCGTCTGGCAACGATATAGGACAGGCCAAACCGGGCCGTGATTAAAGTTTCATGGGCCGCGACTCGTACAGCATTATACCGAGAACACCGAGAGAGAGATCTGTTGTCGGTGGCATTGATTATACGCTGTAGCGGCTGCACAGAAAACTCGATTGCGCCGAAGAAACCTCGGTGCATTTTTTACTTGTTTCTTTTAGTTCCCTATACCCAAAACTTGGCCTAATTACAGAGACGTGCGGACCGGGTACAAATTCACGGTTGTACTCTCCGAGCATTTCTCGGGAAAACCATTCTTTTGGAGGTACGTTTATGTGGAAAATATTGCGAGTTGTTCTGAAGGTTAATTGTCTCATCCGTCTGTGAGATAAATAGGCATTTAGAAAAATAAAAAGTTAATTACAAGAAAACCATTTGGTGTCCAATTTATTTGTAATCCCTCGAAGAAGAAGACGGAGGAGAATTTTAATTCCCGGTCTTTTGTTCTAACGCATGTCCGCTCTTTTTCAAAGAACGGAGGAGATGTTACAAGGGTTTCTTTAACATCTCAGCAGGACCCTGCTTAAGAGTTTTACCCTGGAGAAAGGCAAATATATGGGCTTCTCATATGCCAGTTGCCCTCGAATTTACAGTTTTTCCTCCAGCATCCAGCTGGAATTCCGCTGGGAATTGCCATGATATGCAGCGGCGTTTAGTATGTATGCCAGCAAGAGAATGCCTTGGCTGGCTGCTTCCAAGTTGTAAATTTAGGAAAAGAATAATTTTGAAAGGACTAGATTGCGTATTCTTGAACATATTCAAAACTTTTCTCTTCCTTTTACTTTGCTTATGTTCAGTACGTTATTTCCGAATATTACACCGGCCTCTTGCAATATATGTAAGTGTGCATTTAAATTGCAATTCCTGTTTCATAAAATAATGAGATATACAATATACGCGCGCCCACATAATCAGCTAGTGTTTTCGGGATAATATTGCTAACTCTCCGTCCTGTGCCTCACATGCGCACGGATAAAACACTTGTGTGGAAAACTTTCAGTCAGTCGTTTCATTTGGTTGGACGGATACCTCATCAGCAATCCCCTCCCCTTGCTTTACACTTTGCCACTCACCTTTATCCCCTGAGCAGACTTGCATTCCCAAAGTACTAAGACTTCTCTATTCCAACATCCTTTATAAGCCATCTACCCAACAATTTTGCTTCTCTTTATTACCAAAACCTCCGAATTATACTTACTTTTATCAGCCTATCGTCCTCCATTCATCTCCAATGACCAACCCAACGTAAAACAGTCTGATCTATCTTGTCAGTAATGTTAAGCAAATTTTTATCACATATTCTTCATGCCTCTGCATTAAATTTTTCACCTTTTCAACCTTTCCTATTCCACATATACTATGCAAGAAAGTCCTCTTAAAAGCTTGTATCCTTTCCAGTTTTACTTAAAACCTGTACTCCTCAGTATTATTCCGCTATTAACACTTCTGTTGTCCACCTTACTTGCTCGGTCAAACCTCTACTAAACACCTACTTGTTATATTCCGAAATACTAAATACCTACTTGTTATATTCCGAAATATTATGATGTCACTGTTTCCCGTATTCACCTCCATCCCGTAACACAGTTGGACAAGATTAACTCTCCCATTCCTTCGTAACTTTACACACCCTAGTCCGCCACTCAGTTAATGCTATATATATAATTCAGGTAACGGCCTTAATATAAACCAGTATAACTGTTTACGTTGCATTCCTCGGCAGGATATTTGCCTTATCTTGCAAAAGCATTATCACAATATTTGGATATTTTCGGTCGACTATCCAAGACAACCTGAATAAAAAAGGATGATATCTCATAAGCAAAAGTATACCCATTTGATACTAAAGTAATATAATACCAGATTCCCTTAATATTCTTACAGATTGCTTTAGTTTTATGTATTCTTAGCAGTGCTGGATTCTTGAAAACATATTCAGCCGGTTTTGATATATCTTGTTACTGTGGCTGTTGTACACCAGCAACTCTCGATGCTTCAAATATTAACGGCTGCTCTTGTCTCCCCTTCGTTATCTATATTTTTAGTACATCCACCACTTAACACTGCATTAGTTGTAACGATATCAGGAGAACAACCCCAAAATGCATTCAGTGTAAGGATAGCAATTCTTGATGAACTTCAGTCAGGATAGCTAATGCCAGCAACGACGTGGCATTCTCTCTCTCTCTCTCTCTCTCTCTCTCTCTCTCTCTCTCTCAAAATTCGCGCTGAAAATGTACAGTTAATACAAAATTAAGGTGGAAAAATAAAAATCCCCCCTAGTGCTCTCGAGGATTTAGAGTACACCTTTTCCTGAAGAATCAGTCTTTTTGATGAAGCGCTTAGGAAGAATTTTATTCGTCTACCCTAACATTTTGTCTGTTTACATACATGCATACATACATTGTATTCGAAGCCACGAATTATCTTGAATCATAAACAGAGGGACAGAATTTTGTTGACCTCAACGTAATGTATATAACAAGTTCTTAAATATTGTCAAACAAAAGAGCACGAAAATACACAAATGAATTTTAAGGATAAAAAACATCGAAAACCAGAACACCTAAAACCATATTATATAACATTTTCAACATTTCAACTTTTACAAATAAAACTTAAAATGCATCTAAATAAAGAAACTTCATAAACATTTAAGCAGAACCTTAATTGCTGCTGTTTTCCCCTGCAAAACATACAGCTGACATACATTCTAGAAAAAGACAAATTATAACATCTAAAAAGCAGGACAACACTTTTTAGCAACTCTTAGTATTCCTTCATATATATGTACACAGAATTAAATGTATTATTTTACACTATTCTTACATATCACGATGATCCGAAAATGCGTTCCCTAATACTTGCAAAATTATAGCTATTTCTTATACCGTGAGTTCTTGGGCAGTGCTGCACCAGAGTGCCTCTGTTTATGCGGCACCGCAAGTACACAAGCGCTCCTTCATTCGTAGACTGCCATCGCCCGTTCTGTTAAACCAAACCGCCTGCCCCTCCCCCACCCCGGCCCCCGCGCCGCCAGGGAGTGAGATGAAAGTCTAGACCGGGTAAACAAGATCCTCTCATGTTCGGGAGTAATGTGCTTAACCATAAACATCATAAACTGAAAGATCAGCGTTTATGTCACGGCATGTTAATATGTTATTCTCTGATGATTATGATGGTTATGAATTCAAAATATTATGCTGCAGTGTCTTTACAACGACATCACCTACTCTTGTGTTGATTAGTCCATGAAGATATGTTCGAATGTTGCACCTTTCATTCAATACGGTGTTTATCACTAACATTACAGGGTCATCATCGTTTATCAAAGACCGCTTGAAGCACGTTTTAATAAAGAACCTTCTTTGTCTACTGCGAATTAGGTCCTGCAATGTTGGATAACCTGATTCAGTATAATACAGATCAATAAAAGTAGTGCCCAATTATATAGTTTTATTATCGGTCTCGGATCGGCGTTCAGGATTGAATTTTTTAAGGAAAAGTTATAATTGTTATACTGCTGTGGAATTTAGGCGATGGGTAATGAAAATCCAAGCCAAGTGGAAACTGTCGGTTTGTACAGAAAAACAGAATTAGTAATGTACACAAAATTTCATATGCAATAGTATAACACCAGATACAAATTGTAGCATGGACTTGGAAGGAATCAAGCGAATAATCTCCCGTTCTGTTAATAGTCAAAGAGAGCGAGCGTGTACCTGTTACTGTCCCTGGACCCCTAAAAATCCAGATACAGGCTCACTTGGTCCATGAGTTCTGTCACTTTCACAACGATCTAATGAGACTAGTCTCTCGAACACAATGTCGCGTCTAATCATTAGGCCCCGGGTTCTTGCCTCTTTTTGGTTTCCTTATAGGTCATAAAGGTTACAAAACAAAGGTCTTTATCCTGAACAAGAGGAGAAGCAACTACGAATCATTTTCTATATTCAATTATTTTCATTCCTTTCCGAATTCAGTAGAGTTTCCAAATTCAGTGCACTTTTCTTCCTCATAAGTGCAATGCGCAGTCAGGATGTATACACTTAGTGAAACTGCCAGTAATCGTGGAAAAGTATTACAATGCGATTCACAAAATACGGAGTTTTTAAGTCATCAGAAATCATTCAGTACCTCTAACGATACAGTGCTGCTTCTCTGAAGGTCCGCCTTGTATGCTGAAAAGTTCAAACGACAAAAAGGAAAAATTTTGTCAAAGTAATAATTTCGATCGGCAACATATTTTGCCAGCAATAAAAATAAAAACCGAGATTATGATATGAAAGAGCCCTTAAAATAGCAACTGAGTCGTAGAAATGTTATAAACAGCGCCCGCTTGTATCCAGTATATTCCCTCTCTCTCTCTCTCTCTCTCTCTCTCTCTCTCTCTCTCTCTCTCTCTCTCTCTCTCTCTCTCTCTGACATCGCTTAACCATTAACCATGCAACCATGGAATTTTGATGAGAAACCATGGAATATCGAGAAGGAAAAAAAACGTATATCAAATTCTACACACGAATAAACTCAGCCCCAAAGCTAAACTTTTTGTACTTTCTATTTCTGTTTTTTATATATATAAATA
>NC_089746.1:34394011-34441511 GCF_040412425.1 Macrobrachium rosenbergii
CCTTTTCATGGTGCGCACTGGCATATGCATGTAAACTTTTCGGAATCATTAGGAATTCACAAGTTAAATCATTCTGAATAAATTTCTCGCACAGGAAGAGAAGTCTTTGCCTCATGCAATAGTTGCGGCAATGTTTGCTAGATTTGTCCAGCCGACGTTGCAACTTTCGGCAAAATACAATTTGATAATTATCCACGTTCATTTCTTATGATTATTTGAAACTGAAACGGAAATATGTTCAGGCATAAATTCTTTTATTGCCGGAAAAAAGATTGTTTTTATATGTAGAGAAATTAATCATCTTCCTAAATATGAGCTCTCGAAAAATGATATCTACAATTATGAGGTTATTATTATATAGCATAATATTTTCAATATTTGATTAGTATGGTACCATGCTTTGGAATCAGCGAGGTAATACGTCATGAAATTAAAAGCAAAGGAAAGAATTGTCATATCTTTTGAGTGGCATTACATTTGTAAGGAAGCATCATCCGACTTATGCATACAAATGTTGGCAGTTGCTAGTTTATGAGTAAGCGTTCTGTTTGCGCGTTAGAGCAGGAAGTAATTAACGCCGACAATGAAATTTGTATGACCAAGCCCATAAGCCTATTAAGAGCCTTTATTGTAAATGTAATTGCTAATGTAATTGCCCTTTAAAATGCAATGGTAAGTTTCGCTCCAGTTCCGATTAATTACATCAACGTAACAAGAATGGCTGCGTGATGAAGATTAAACGCGAATCCTCGGTCTAGGACTGACGCTGCAAGAATCACCAGTATACCAGATGCATCAATGCCATGGATCTGTTTACCTGATGCTTGAAAATTAGAGGTGCTCGTAAACAGTCCGTTATTTTTGCATTATTATTATTATTATTATTATTATTATTATTATTATTATTAGCCATAACGTTTCTCTATTCTAACGAACCGACACAGATTGTTATTATTATTAATTATTATTATTAAGTAGTGTAACCAGACCACTGAGCTAAGTTATATAGCTCTCACAAGGCTGGCCATAAGGATTCGTCCTGAGCGGTAATGAAATTTAGATGTTATTTGTTAATTAAGTCACATCTTTCAAAAAATTATATTACTTTGTTAACTGAAAATGGTGGATTCTGACAATTTCTCAAACTGATTTGTTTCCAAAACTTGGCATTCGGTGTCGATTATATTTTTGGATATTCACACAAAAATTGTTAAACTTTCAGCGTTAGTCTACATTCTATACAAGTAGGGATTTGATCTTGTGGGTTACTGATTATAAAATCCTTGGGTCAAACGAGTCGAAATTACTTGGGCTTATCGTTCTTCTTGACTCAGTGAATTCTATACATATTCCAATATTGAGCTTGATCTGTTTTGGCTTGTCACCATCAGGTTCATTATTCCATATTATTCCATATATTCTGTAATTTATTGATTATATGAGCTTTGGATGTTATATAGTTCGCTAATAGAGATATTTATTTACATGTGAACTAGTAATAGTAGTTGCAAGCTCAGCAAATTTATATATACCATGTTGGTCGACTCCCACGTCTTTCCACGGGGACAGTGCTATTCCGCATTACAAGGGTGCTGACCAGGTTCGGGTGGCAGCAGACTCATAAGGGAACTCTCGTTATGATTTGTAGATGGGACACCATTGTCAATCATCCTTTTCATGGTCTTGACCTCCTCCTTCTATAATATAATATGATGTTTCCTTTGTGAGGTAGACATCTTGTTGGGGAGTTAATTTGCGCAATTGCAGGGTGCAACGGTTGCCGGCCTTATGGGTTTTAACTGAATCATAACAATACCCTAGCCCAAAGTCTCCGGTGATTGTCAGTAATTTGATGGATCCCTCGTAAGAATTTGTTTTCTTTAGTACAAGTATTGCATTCAGGTTCCTCTTCAGGCTTTCGGTAGGGTCCTTGTTCAGGGGCTGGAATTTTGAAGGATCACTGAGGATGCTGTCCAGGAGGACATAGACAGCAGTCTTGTCACCTTTTCTTATGATGACATCTGGTTGTTCTCGTATTTTATTTACAGTATATATACAGGATCAACTGATCACTTTGTGCCAGATACGTTTGTAATTGTAATAACCAAAATGCCCTCTTAACTTCTCGAATTCTTCACACTTTATGGATGCCCTTGTCACTACAAAGCCTTAGATCCAAATGCAAGAATATGAAATAATTTTTTATGTCCAAAACAGGATTCCGACCCGCATCCAGAGTATCAGAATGGGGTTTATTTATATATATTTGTTTATGTGTTTCCAGACTGTGTTAAGCCAGGGTCAAAGGACAGACAGACAGACGGACAAGTAAGATTCTTATGGACTCACCCTAATGGATATGAATGCTACAGCACAGCTTGAACCCCCAAAAAAGGACGAGGGACTATTAACCTTGACCTCTCTTGGCTGAGTAGTGGTAAGATTTGATTGGTTTTAAACAGTAAAATTTTTCGCCCAATTCTTAGTAATACACCAAAAATTTCATAATCTAAGATGCATACTTTGGCCTCTTGAAGCAAAACCCTCTCGAGTTTTTAGTCAGTTAACTCCGTTCTTAAAGGTTTCTAACTGACGTGTGCTAAGTCCGGGAGCAAACTATGTTCATACAAACGTGAGCCGTGACCTGTACCACGTAGTTGCCGAACCAGTGTGTATATGTATGTATGTACATATATATATATATATATATATATATATATATATATATATATATATATATATATATATATATATATATATATATACATGCATACATATTCGATTATTTTCATTCGTAAGTTAAGGCTCATATTTACTCAAAAACAGATAGACGTACAAAAGATGAATATCTCCATTGTAGATGAGGATCACTAGGTAGTCTTTCAAAAAGGAAAGGAAAAGCACATTCCCTTCCAGTTACCCAGACCAAGTGCGCTTCATGGTAGAACTACCCCTGCCAACATTTGGAATTTTACAAGAATGTTTTCTTAGGTCCGTTTTACATCAGCTAACTTCTATGGAAGGAAATACCTGACCTAAAAACGCTGTTTCCCCTCTTTTATTAGCATAAGAGAGCCTGAGACTATTATGATACAAAAGAGAAGGCTTAAGATCAACAGTCCAGGCCATTTTATTTTTCGTAACGCTGGTTTGGAGAGAACAGTAAAACGAGAAAATGTGGAGTGATCGCATTATTATTATTATTATTATTATTATTATTATTATTATTATTATTATTATTATTATTATTATTATTATTATTATTATTATTGATGTTTTTCATGTGATGGGAATAACCATCTTGAAATTCTTTAAGAATATTACACCTTATGACAATCTGAATTTTTTCGACTGACTGTTTTCCATTTTTCCAAACCCCAAAAATTGTGCAGTCTCTCTCTCTCTCTCTCTCTCTCTCTCTCTCTCTCTCTCTCTCTCTCTCTCTCTCTCTCTCTCTCTCTCTCTCTCTCATATCGCCATGGGAGGCTTCAGCCACCTCTTGAGGGAATGAAAAATGTATTTGCATGAAATTCAAATTGCGAATCTCCACAGCTGGCGTATGCATTTTCATAAATTTCTCCTTGCTAAAGGAAAATATTGGTAGATGGAATATAAATGGTTCTTGGTATCCTTTTGCCTCTCCTTAAGGTACAGGCATTCAGAGGGACACTTGCACCCCGCTCCCCTGAACATTCATCAGGACGTCTTTACTTCAGCCGGAATGTAGGGTTCTAATGTTGCTAAAGAAGGGCCATCAGACGTAAGATTAGCAGAGATTATAGACAAGGGCTTTGCAGTCGTGTCCCTCGAATGTTTTCGTGTATTCCCTTTGAGTTCCTTTAGATGAATAGAGATGCAATCGGGGAAAGAGTAATTGCTTACAAGGGACTGGAATTAAAGGAAAGGTGGTAAATCCTGTATGATTGCTGGAATCATACATCCCTCAGGAAGATGTAAATTTCATGAGTGCTCAGATGTGTCAAATCCAAAATTCGGTGAGAGTAGTGACTTGTAGGATGCACATTTGCATCTAAACCAAAATGTAAGGGATGTTTGGAAGAGGGAGTTACAATTCAGGGTGCAGTTTGAATGAAAAGATATGAAAGTAACTTAAGGGATGGAGGTCGCCACTCAGGTCTGGTCACATTAACATATTAATCATTGTCTTAAGCCATAGGTATCAGAGGGTTTTGAATCTTAAAATTGCTTTTTAATTTCGGTGATCGATGAAAATATGTTAAAATTCTTTCTGTATTTTGCTAAGTCAAATTGCGTAAATATAATCTAATCTAAATACGTGACAGGAGTCTAAGCTTTTTCATACATTTGACATGAGTTTTATATTGATAATAATGATTCATTTGATAATTAAAGATTTGGTCCCTATATTTTTCAGGCTTATCTACACATTTGTTGCTTATTGATTATTATTTTACAGGTTGTCTAGGTTAAGAGCATGCAGGCTTTAGCACTAACCATTTTGCATTCATATTCATATATATATCCATATTTCTGATTTTTTTTTTTCTTACAAGACATGTATTACACAAGAAGTTTATCTTAACAGCTCAGAACATTTTTCTTTCGTTACATCCGCTTACTTAAAAAGAAGTCAGCTAAACAGTACTTCATAAATTTCCACCTTGAATTCCAACGACATGACAAGTCTCTTCCCAATCTTTCGCACATACACCTTGCTACCTTCCTTTCTTCACTGGTTTGTGACTTACCTCTTCTCTCATCCTATCATCATCTGATATATTTACTCCCTAATGCGTGTGCAGACCAAACGTTTTCATTCTTCCGTATTTCTTAATAATATTCATATAGATATTAAACAGATATGGAGACAGACTTATCTTTCCACGAAGCCTAGTTATACCCACATTTACCTTCATACCACCCCATTCTAAAGACTCCCGCCACTCTCTTACTGTCCATTGCAATTCTTCTTCAGTCTCTGCTGCAATTACGAGATCCTAATCCTTTCACTCAATACATCCATAACCAGTGCAAACAGAAGTGGGCTAAGTGCCGATCTTTGATGTAAACCAGCTCTAAATTCATGCATTTCTCTATTACCTTAGGATGTTATTACTGCTGGTCTTGTTTTATACTCTGTTTCAACCAACCTAACCAACCTTTCCGACAATTTCCTCTTCCTTAAACACTAAAGCACTATCAAATATGGTATTCTATCAAACGCCTTCTCTAGGCCTCCGATTACCTTCCAGCCTCTTTTTGTGTAACTTTCTTGATATGGAGACAGCATCGACTGTACCTATCACTAATGAAACTACTGATGTTCAGTCTTCACAATTGCTTCTGATCTTTAATCAAGTATTCTGCCTAAAACCTTCAATAAAAGTTCTGTTAGTTTGTTTCGTTTATAATTATCGCACTCCATAACATCTTCAGTTTCGACACATTTACCATCGGACTTTCTTCCCAGTCATTTGGAATTACCTCCTCTTCCTAGGTTGTCCTTAACAGTTCAAGCATCCATTCTAACCCCTTGTATACCAAGAGCCTTCAACATTTCAATTTGCACCTTGGCTCTGATGGACGTGGTGCTTTGCCATTCTTCATCTTATTGCTATATAAATTGATATCATAAATATATTTATATAAATTATATATATATAATATATATATATTATATATATATATATATATATATATATATATATATATATATATATATATATATATATATATATATATATAATATATATATATATATATATATAATATATATATATATATATATATATATATATATATATATATATATATATTTATACTATATATATTATTTATATATTATATATATATATATATATATATATATATATATATATATATATATATATATATATATATATATATATATATATATATACATATACACTTTTCCATATCTCCATTCAGACCGACTGAAATGCTGTATATAAGGAAATTTACAACAATAACGTATGTAAAGATATAAACGCAAAGTAGATATACATTATTATCTCATTAGCGTCTGAGGCGGATACCGATCACGCATGCACGCGCACATTTCCTTGGCATATACTGGTAATTGAAGAGTAGCTTTTCACTATAAGCAATTTTATTTTGGTACATTTTTCATAGTGTGACTACACGAAATCCATTCAGAAGTTAAACTTTTCTCTGATTTTTGTCAATAAAAAAATTCCTAGTCCCTGGATACCAGACACCAAAAAAAAAAGATAAAAACGTGAAAAACAAAAGGAGAATTCTGGGTAAAATGGCGAATCATGTTTGTTTTTAAAAGGCGGTTGTGAATTTTTTTCAGCCAATACCTTCCATGGTTGTCAGCGCCTCCATTTCCAAATAAAATCGTGAGTCACAGAAAAAGATGATAAAAATAAAACCGGTTTTTTTTTTATTATTTAGTTGACAATACAAAGTTTGTATTTCCGTCATCCTTAAAAGATATTTAATACATGTAAAACCTATATACCCAGAAGCACTGCAAGTATTTTTAGGGAAACCCCTGGTCAGTCTGACAGCCTATATTCCTGCAGAATTTTGTCCGGGGCTTTCGAATAAAATTTCGCATAGTTAAAACAGCAGTATCGCGAAGCAACAAAAAAACGAAAACAAAAACAAAACAAAAAACCGTCATACTGCCAAAAGGTTGACTTTGGTTCACTGCGCTGGAGGGACTAACAAACAAGGACTGTCTTTGCTTTCCTATATCCGGGGAGGACAGAAAGGCATATTTCATATAACTTGATTTTTTGTGTGCTGCGATCGCAAGGACAGGGCAGCATTTTCCTTTTGTATCTCTGTCTGTAGTTCTCTTTCCTTTCCCATAAACAGAAATTTGCCTGATTTAGGAAAAAGAAAAAAAAATCTGAACTTCATTTTGAAGTAAGTTGGGTGAAGAAGACAAGAGTTTGGAATTTCAAAATTATTTTTTAGCATCTGAAAAACATCATCCACCAGAATGGTATCTCTGATTGGGACAACGGATCGATTCAACGACGGTAAAATACACGAAGTACTCTAATCTATCATCCATAATGAAATCACCCTGTAAAGTGCTGCACTTCTAGTACCAAGTACTCCGCAGCACTTGACGTCTAGTAACTAAGAATAGAAAAGTGAAAAAATAAAAAAGACTTCATGAAAAGGAGCAATGATTAAGAAATTCTGATCTAGCATTACAGACCTCCTATTCCTCAAGTGAACTGCCTTTTTCGTTACCGTAAAACTTGAATGATGTTCAAAATTAGGATTTATCTCAGAGGCAACCTGACCTGTAGTTTCAATACTATGATGCTGGAATCTACTGCAGTGTAATACTAACGTTAGTTTGTTTTCTTTTCCGCAATCGCCACTTTGATCTCGAAGATCATCATCGATCATCTTGATAGCAGTCCTTTAAAACGAAAAATAATATCCTCTGGAAACAAGTGGCAACATGAACATCCTTTTCGAAAAGGTTCAGTTGGAAAATCTGAGTAGATCTGCAGGTCATTGCAGTCCTGGCTAGGGTTGCAACACAGCCACACTAATGATTGTTACTTTTTATCATAGTGGGACAATATGGACAAGCAATCTACAACGTTCAGGTGGCCTGGCCAAAATTTAACTCATAGGACCCAGACAAGACATATGTTGCGTAAAGTCCCCTTGCTGGCCCTGAAAAAAATGTATCATCCTTTGCGCATCTGGTATGGAATTAGTATTCGCTTACTTAACACAACTCTCTTAGGATCAGGGATGCCGTGATTCAAGAAGGTACTTATGTAGGCCATCGGTTCAGAAAATTGTTAGGGCATGATATTTGAAACTGAAAGCAGCTATCTGCATAAATTGCATAAACATTGCAGGTCTTTCGTAGTAATTTGGTGCAGTTTTCCATCATTTGTTCACTTTTTTGACTCGCTAAATACTTTTTCCCGGAAAACCAGGGTGTGGCGAGCGACTATCACTTGGTGATTTCATAAAAACATTTCCAACAGGGAAAGGCGTCATCGAGGCAACGAGAGTCCCAGTATGCTTGCTTTGTCAAACGTTTGGAATCGGAATAATAAACTCTGTAAGGGTCATATTTTGTAAGCCTTGAGACACGAATCTTCTCTTTAGTTCTTGTTATTTTATTTTAGCATCTGACTCTCATGTTAGCCTGGAACACGGGGCACGAAATTTTTTTCTGGCATTAAAATCTCGCCATTCTCAAACCCAGTAAGAAAGAAGTATTGGGATCACTTTCAGAATTCCTGCCTTATAAAACCTCAAGGTTTAACGGAAATTTCCAAGAGAACTGGGGAGCCTGGTGCGAGTTGGACCAAAAGACTAAATGCGAACGAAAGGGACACGTTTGTTTTACTGCTCACCTCCCAAGGAGAGAAATGAACAATGTTTGGTTTGGTTCCTACTCTGATGGATGATCCAAGTAGTAAGATGTTCCTTATAACCTTATTCTCTCGAATAGTGAAGTTAAGCAAAATTCAGTGTGTGGCCAGTCCTGTATTTATTAAGCTGTTGACGAATGCAAATTTTCCAACCAAGGTAGTCTAGAAACCACCTCGAGCAACATTAACCAGCAATTCAAAAGTAGTCTATTCATCAGCACCTGATGTACTGACTTGTATCTTTATTTTGTGTGTGTGTAGACGAAGAGAGTTGCAATGAGACAGGTGGCCCATAGGAACTCTTTTACTCCGTGTATTCCGATTGTATTTCAAATTTGAAGCCCTGTATTAAAAAACTTCGAAATTATTCAGGGTCGAAATATGAGTAATAAAAACAATAATACCAGAAACAATGAAATTGTAATGCCCATAATCTTGTGATATTATTATTATTATTATTAATAATTATTATTAATAATAATATTATAATAATAATAATAATAATAATAATAATAATAATAATAATAATAATAATAATAATAATAATAATAATAATAATAATTGCCCTTTACGACTTTTTTTTAAGTTTACAAAAATCTTTCCTAAAAAAGTGGAAAGGAGTAGTAAAACGTAGAAACGAAGATATAAACAAGAAGATGAAAAAGGAGAGATATGCAGTCTAAAAAAATACATCTGAAATTCTGAAGGCCTGATTGACAGAACGCATTAAAGCGCTGAGAGGCTGAAACAGCTAGATTATTCATCGGTACAAAAGACGGAGCGAAGAGTGAGTGAAAACCATCACAGAAAGAAAATAGAAAGGTAAATTAAAAACGTTTTTTGCAAAAGGTTTATTGAAGCTCCTATTGGTGACTTTCAAGATTTTTCTTTATTTACTAGCGGCCGTGATTTCGAGAAATATGCCGAAATTAGCTGGCAGTGAAATAAATGTGTAGTATCCAAGACGCAACTTCTTAATCGCTAATTTTTCAAACCCTTTGCAGACCCTTTGCAGAAAGTCTAAATACTTTAGCTTTTAAAAAATCATAAGCCACGTGATTTATCATTTTCAGAGGATATAAGAAGTGTGTTTGATGACTAAATGATCTGCCTCTGAGCAATTGAAATAAAAATCATGAAGATGAATCAAATGCTATGATGAAATCAAAAAGCTTATTTTGTTTTCGGGCCACCTGATTACATATGCTAAAAACCAGTAACGCTTGGTAGTTTGTGAGGCAAGGCCACTAACCCTGCGCTCAACACTTCTTTTTTATATGAGCTTAGTGCCAGCATCAGTGAATAAACAGTCACTACAAATTTCTTAGAAAGAAAAAACAGAAACATCGTCAAACATCCTTTTTGTACGAGTTTAGGATACACTTTCACTGCTGAGTTCTTGAAAAAGTCAGAGATATCAACAGACATCCTTTTCTTTGGAGTTTATGGCCGGTATCAATGGATAAATTTTCACTCTAGAGTTCTTCAAAAAGCCAGAAACATTAGCAGACCACCTTTCTATAGAGTTTAGGGCCAAGAGTAGTCGTTCAACTCATAAGGTCAGGGACATCAAAAATTTTTCATACGAATTTAGGGCTGGCATCAGTAGATACTCACACTGCGAAGTTCTTAAACCCCGTAGGGGGGTAGCGCTGTCAGTGCACCTCCTGCGGTGCAATGTAGGCATTACCTAAGGGCCTTTGCAGCGTCCCTTCGGCCCCTAGCTGCAAATGCTTTCATTTCTTTTACTGTACCTCCGTTCATATTCTCTTCCATCCTTACAGTTCACCCTCTCCTAACAATTGATTCACAGTGCAGCTGCGAGGTTTACCTCCTGTTACACCTTTCCAACCTTTTACGGTCAATTTCCGTTTCAGCGCTGAATGGCCTTAGTTGCCCCAGTGCTTGGCATGTATGTATGCCTAAAATCTATATAAATCAAGCGAAGTTCTTAAAAAAGCCAGAAACAACATCAGAAATCCTTTTATACGAGTTTAGGACAGGTTTCAGTGGACAAACTCTCACTGCAGAGTTCTTGAAAAACTCGGGAGATCATCAGATATCTGTTTTATGAGACCTTAGGGCCGGCATCAGTAGATAAACTCTCACTACAGTCCTTAAAAAGACAGGGACATTATCAGATATCCTTTTTATACGAACATGGGGCTACCATCAGTGGATAAGCTATCACTACAGAATTCTTTTAATAGCCATTATTATTATTATTATTATTATTATTATTATTATTATTATTATTATTATTATTATTATTATTATTATTATTCAATTGATGAACTCTATTCATATGGAATAAGCCTACATGGGCCATTAACTTGAAGTTCAAGTTTCCAAAGAATATGGTGTTCATTAGAAACAAGTAACAGAAGACAATGGGAAATACTGAAAGAAAGAAGAGGTTACTTGTTAAAAAAGAAAAAAAATAAATTAACAGATTAATGGATAGATAAAAATGTAGGTAAATTATTAAAATTCAAGGAGAATTGTATAACTTTTGAAGTTCCAACTGCATGACATCCTCTGGGAGTTTGTTCCACAGTCCAACGGTGTGAGGAATAAAGGCCCTCTGGAACTGAGAAGTTCGACAGCGAGGCATATTTGGTGCTGCTGTTCAGCAAATCTGGTTGCTCTTGGCAGGAAAAAGGGGGATCAGGGATCAATTGTAAATGTGAAAAATCTCTGCTGAAATTCACCTTATAAAAATTTGATAAACAAGAGACCATTCGTCGATGGTCCAAGTCATAACTGCTAATATTAGTAAACAGAAACCTGCCACCACGAACCACTCTATCTAAAAGAGATAAGTCATACGCACCGAAGAATAGTATTCTAGTTAAGGAAGCTCAAATTATCTAAAACAGGTTGCGATGATTTTAGCACTTATAAATATATGAGGCCCTGAGTACAATACCTAACTTTCATGGGGTTTGCTGAAATTTTTATTAAATGTTTCTCAAAAGTAAGATGTGAGTCAAAAGTTACACCTAGAACAGTTAAGGCTTCATTTAGCAAAGTCCCATCCACTAAAGGGGAGGATGAGGTGGAAAACTACGAGTTCTGCTAATCAGTAGTGTTTTCGTTTTACTGGAGTTCAGCCTCATGCCCCACCGAGTACACCATTCACTAACCCGTTTCATATCACGATTAATAATGCCATTTTCAAACGTCTTTTTCAACATTAAATGAAAATATCAGACGAATAAATGTTTTTATCGTTATTGTTAATCTTTGTAATAGAGACCGGATTACGATACCTGTTCTTTTTCATTACGCAGTTCAAGTTCGGATTTGGTCTTCAGTGTATGAAAGAAATTCTCTTATCAGATGTAAAATCGTCTAGATCCTAAGCCAGTTTAAAAGAGGAATAGAACGGTGAAGTAACTCCCTTACCTCGTAAAAGGATTAGGGCTACTGACTTCTGCAGAAATCCTTAACAGTTAAATGCAAAAGACAGTGGGTTGTAACTATGGCCGACAATGAAGAGAGTAAGCAATTTTTTTAATAAAAGAGAAAACCAAAAAGGATATCATAGATTAACGCTAACTAAAACTCAGAATATAACGTAGATACAAATTTAAATCCCAAAATCTGATCAAAGTAAGTGAATTACCAAAGGAATTATGAAGATTAATCAGAAGGAAGCGACACGAAAACAACAAAGAGAAGAGCAAACCAAAACGCATAACAGTAAAATCTGGACCAACATAGATATAGAGGAAAATCCAAAAATAGACAGGAATGAGTGAAAGGCCAAAAGGGGGATTATGCAGACTATCCTAAGAGAGAGCAGGCAATTCACTTAAGCCTGATTTGCCATGCCAATAAGTTGAACAGAAATCCCTTGAATAATGGATATAGGGGGAAGTGGAAAGTAAAAACTAACTTAAATCTTTTCCTTCATATGGCTCAGGACCCTACGATTTTTCTCTTTTTTAAATATTTTTTTAGATGCAAACATTGTCCATTCTTTTTTTCGTAATCTTCTTTGTCTATTTTCTTTTTCATCCGATACCTGCGTGAAATGTGCTCGTTCCATATTTTATTTCCAGGTAAGGCTCTCTCTCTCTCTCTCTCTCTCTCTCTCTCTCTCTCTCTCTCTCTCTCTCTCTCTCTCTCTCTTGCTAGAGCAGCATAGTCTCCAGATTTCACGGACGTTATTTTTTATTGTAACCCTTAACTTCTGCCTAGAATACTGACATGTTATATGAAATATAAATTTACCTACCTAATCAATACTTAATATATAAGTAAATAAACCTACTTTGAACATTGATCCAATTGCAAATTCTTTCCACACTTGTTCTTATGGATTGGACTTCGTGGCGTCATCTGTCGCTTAATTATTTGTGGCGATGTCAATTGTTCTATTTGAGTTTTGTCTTTAAATTCAAGCGTGAGGGTTGATGTGCTGACTCTTCAGTCGTCCTTTCTAGGCACTTTCGCTATTCACTTCACGCCAATATGTAGCTTCTAATTTGATATCGATATCTCTCCCTAACCATATTTCTTGCGGCGTCCCTTTAAGTTCTCATCTGCTCCCTTCACTGTTTTACACGTTTTCATCATTCATTACTCTTCATCTTTCCACTCATTCAGCTTATTTGCTAATAATAAGACTTTAGTGTAGCACTTTATATTCTTACTTTCATACTACTCTATAACTCGATTCCGTTTTATATGAATTGAGACCTGGCAGTTTCCATTTGTTTAAATTGTCGTTTTTTTCGAATTTTCCACAGTTTCAGCTTGAAAAATACCGCCTTTTTTTCTGTCATATCCAATGAATCATATACAAAATCTGTCTGTCCCGCCCGACTTGATCAGATATTTTTATCCACATTATCCGTTCATATCGTCATAACTTAACTGATGCCTAAGAATTCAAAACAACATGCTACGAGGGTTTTTACGCTTGTGTAAGTCACAGGCCTGGATAAAAGCGGTGATTTAATCTAGGGTTAAAAATTATCTCGTCAAACAATAGCAATACTGAAACCCACAACAACCCATAACGATTTAGTACAAGGAAATGGATTACAGCAAATGTCCAACCGAAAAAAAATTTTATGATTAAAAAATAAATAGATGAAAAATAAATGAATAAATCGAACTCGAAATTATTCCCTGTAATACAGACACAATATGGGAATTTATTCTTTGATTTGCGTCAAAATCAATAATCTTTCATTTTCATGGTGGCGTTTCAAGTATTGTAGATGGACGTCCCACATCGTTATTGCCGTTATTCCTAAACAAGGTTCATTAGGAAATTGAATCTTGCTTCGCTGGGGGCATTACAAGTTTGTCGATAGAACGTAGTTTGATACGAGGACGGATCTGATTGCCTCTCTGTGATAGTAGACTCTGATTCGATATGAGGATTTAGATTAATGTATATAGAACTCGGAATCTAATTACTTTATGCTGAAGCATTAAAGAGGAATTCTGTAATGGCTCAGAAATACCTGAATACATATGCAAGTGCCTGAAGGAATCTCTCTCTCTCTCTCTCTCTCTCTCTCTCTCTCTCTCTCTCTCTCTCTCTCTCTCTCTCTCTCTCGTTATATCTATCTATCTGTCCTTGCTCCAGTGGTGTATAGTTATTTCTCGCTAGTAGACAAGGATGAAAAATACCCAAAGAGCTTTAATCTAATCCTCAGGCAGCATCAGCAGAGATGCACCTGCAACTCAACAAATCCGCTCGCTGGTGGAATCTACCCTCGTTGGTAATGAGACAATTTACACTGCAGTGGAATCCCGTCTACAATGCTAATGTGTTAATCCCATTAGAATGATGCAGATTTGGGGAATTCACACTCTTCTCCCTCTTCTTCTTCTTCTTCTCTCTCTCTCTCTCTTCCTCGCTTTAAAAAATATAAATCGTGCATGCAAGCATTATTCGTTTAAGACATCGTTTTTAACTGTCAGTCATTTTGTTACTCGATTTACACTCCAGTTTTGTACAGACGAACGAAGCTACATCGTTTCTCTCTCTCTCTCTCTCTCTCTCTCTCTCTCTCTCTCTCTCTCTCTCTCTCTCATTAACACAAACACTCAGATGCCGGATGCATTAGGCGAGATAGTTTCATTATGTATTACACCTAAATGTTCTGCATTAGGATTGATACTGCAATCTGATGAAATAACGTGATTAGCTATTGTTTGTAAATGGTGTCATTTGCATATAGTTCTGCGCTCATTTGAATGGTCTCGATTTCATTTTTGTTGTGCCCATTTTTCAAAATAGATGGAGAGAGGAACTTAATATAGTGGCTGAAAATATTCATATTGCAAAGAAAGTTAAAAAATAATTCATACTCGAGGGCAGAAACTAAGAAAGGACGCAGTTTTCTCTGTTTTCTCCCAACATACCTGTGGAATACGAGCCAGTATTTCGAAGCGTTTTACAAGACGCTGTTACACTTGACACTCGCCTCATGTTAAGCACTTCATTTCTTAGGTTTAAAAGGTGCATTCTGATCAAATACATTCATAAACCTCTCCCAGAAAGTACGTTGTAAACATTCAAAATTTCTACGCTCTTCTCGTCTATCTTTCAGGTGAATCTGGAATCGTCAGAAAACTAAAATCGTAAAATTGATTCTTTCAGTCTGGAAACAACAAAATTGCTAAGTGCTGACTCCTTGATGAAGTGGTATTCAATTCTTTGAAATTCAAAAAATTAAATCAAATTCGTGAATGATCAACATTTCTCAATAAAACAAAAATTTTTATGTTTCCTTTAACATTCTTGGTTAAGTGGGTTTAGGTTCAAACATTTTACTTTTCTTCCTTGCGTGAACGAGCTGAAGGCAAATCGGATTTTATTATCATTTGATGATTATGTTTTAATCGAAGTCACATGCAATGCCGACCAATTTCTGTGGTATATTTCATGAATATCAGGTGTTCATATAAAAATGTAAAACTAATCATCTAATTTCTCGAAAAAGAGGTTTATTTTGCAAAGGAGTGTTCACCTAGGAAAGATTATGTGGTAACCCCAACCTTTATTTCCTGCCTTTTAACTGAAATAATGAATGTCTGGATAAGTAAAAGCATATACTTTGTTTCAATTCCCTCTCTCTCTCTTCATTATGTTTCAATTCCCTCTCTCTCTTCATTACAGCACATTTCGTCGGTTCACGATAGTATTCCGGTGGTAATGTAAAACTAGAATGACTTTTTTATTATTATCATTACGTACATAACTACATCACGCTACTGCCCATTTTCCTTGAAAATCAAATCACATTTCTAAAGAAATTAAGCCAAGAAAAATGAATTTTTTGTTAATGGAACTCCTTCAGTTTGGTGTTTTAGGAATACTGTGGTTGCCGAAGCGCCCGAACGATATAAAATTTTCCCGAAACTCGGTTCCACTTGTGGGTCCTGCTTAAATTATAGTGTATCTCTTTCAGCAAAATAATAAGAATATTGTGACTACGATCAAAAGCTATTAGTACTGTGAGGATCTCGGATGTAATGAAAGTGTCTAGAATTCAAGGAAAGGTGTCTGGTAAAAGCCTTTTGTGATTCATATTTTTATGTCAGATCTTCACGTTAGCTTTCGTGAGGCCTTTTTATTCAGTCCTTTAAACTGACATGATTCTGGACACAAATAATTCATAACCAAATTTTCATAGTACACAGCTCATAGGATAAGGCTGTCTTCCTTCAATACTTCCTGTTTTCGGTTCTCGTTCGAATCTGATTTTCTTGTTGAGAACCCATTATGTCAAGTAAGAGGGTGTTACGTGATTAGTTACGTAATAATAACAAACTTTGGTCCCCCTCCTTCCCCTCCTTCTCTCTCTCTCTCTCTCTCTCTCTCTCTCTCTCTCTCTCTCTCTCTCGTCAGTTTTCAGTTCATAGTTATATTGTCTTTTAACGAGTTTTCCATGTATTTTAATCACATTTCAGTTTAAGCTATTATGAATTTTATTGTTAAAATTTATTATCATTTTTTTTTTTTGCCTCTGGTACGGGCTGTAGGGTCAGTCCAGGTATTTTGACATTCGAATGCAGCTCATCTACCGAGTCAAACAAGACCACTTTCAAGATACAACGTGAGCTGAATAAGTAAGCACGAAAGAAGTATGGTGTAGGATGAATGTAACGAATGAAGATCGTTACGAAGTAATAGGATTCTATTTCTATTCAAAACTGGCACAGTCACATGGAACAAATAATAGGATTCTGTTTTTATTCAAAACTGTCTCACAGTCACATGGAACAAAAATACGATTCTATTTTTATTCAAAAATGGCACACAGTCACATGGAACAAATAATAGGATTCTATTTCTATTCAAAACTTGCGCACAGTCACATGGAACAAATACTAGGATTCTATTTTTATTCAAAACTGGCTCACGTTCACATGGAACAAATAATAGGATTTTATTTTTATTCAAAACTGGCACACAGTCACATGGAACAAAACAAATAATAAGAACAAATAGCAGGAGTCTGTTTTTATTCAAAACTGGCACACAGTCACATGGAACAAATAGCAGGAGTCTGTTTTTATTCAAAACTGGCACACAGTCACATGGAACAAATAATAGGATTCTATTTTTATTCAAAACTTGCACGCAGTCACATTGAACAAATAGGATTCTATTTTTATTCAAAACTTGCACACAGTCATATGGAGCAAACAATAGGATTCTATTTTTATTCAAAACTGGCACACAGTCACAAGGAACAAGTAACAAGATTCTATTTTTATTCAAAACTGGCACACAGTCACATGGAACAAGTAACAAGATTCTATTTTTATTCAAAATTGTCACATAGCCACGTGGAACAAATAATAGGATTCTATTTTTATTCAAAACTGGCTCAGAGTCACATGGAACAAACAACAAATCCATTAACTAACTAGACAAGTTTGTACAGAACAGACCTGCCTCTTGGCTGTAAATAGAAAAACACAATAGCTAACTAAACGCATATGAAAGCTATACATAAATAGATATATACACATATGGGGTTTCATACATTTAACTTGTATTGTGCTGGTCTGGGAATCTTCTTAACTTGAGCGACAAGTAACTCAATGCAATTTAAGACTGAATACCTGAAATCTGAGACAATTTTGACAAATGAGCTGCCCCGACGTGGCTTTCTATTTCCTCCTTTTCCTCACGTAAAGAATGGCGGGACAGGTTAGCGAACGCCCCTTGTCAAGCCCTGGAATGTTCATCGAATGACAATGAGGTTTTATCCTCGAACTGGACGGCATGAAAGGTTTACGATCTCTCAGGAATAAAGGCGCGGTGCGATGATATAATGCCTTAGTTCGTGAGGGTTTGAGAGGGTTCGTGTTTGAGGTACAAAGCTTGTAGACACGGCATGGACTTTAGGTGTCAGTTTCTCTGTTCCGAATATTGATGGACTCCTTCGTGTAATAACAGTATGAACTCTGCTGGTCTATTCTTTTGATCATATTTGTCCTTTTGATGCACGTCGAGCTGTTTTCTATTTTTTGTCATATTTGCTCTACTTATAAGTCTTTATATAATGAACCGAAATTAGGTTCACATCACTAAGTGTTGAGTTGTTCCGAGCCGCCAATGAAGAATTAGAGGAATTTATTTCTGGTGATAGAAATTCATTTCTCGTCATAATGTCTTTCGGATTCCACAATAAGCTGTAGGTCCCGTTGCTAGGTAACCAGTTGGTTCTTAGCCACGTAAAACTAAGTCTAATCCTTCGGGCCAGCCCTAGGAGAGCTGTTAACCAGCTCAGTGGTCTGGTTAAACTAAGATATACTTAACTTTTTTGACACTCCATAAAACCTAAAAGCCATTTCGATGACAATAAACTGAAGCGATTATTAACAAGTGCACTACTTCCAGTTGGCAGAAAAATCTGAGCCTTATTCAGTTAAATTTGAGATACCTAATTTTCGAATTCCGTGGTAAAGGTATGTGAAGACGCGGTAGGTGACGGTTCCTCTGCTTGAGGCATCGTTAGCTAACAAAAGCAAACTTTTAAAATTAATTTGTTTTAAGGAACGGGTGTATATGAAAAGGAAAAGTATCCAGTTGTTTCTCTTCGTCTTTAAACTGATGATTCAAGACATCTGTTGTGTTTCCTTAGCATTTAAGTGTAATATGAATGTTTCCACGTCACTTTAATCATTCAAAATATTTTTTTTATTGAAATTAAGTAGGAAAGCATTCATAACCAGACTATCTTTAAAAGCTGAAACATCAGCTGAATCAAGTAATTAAGCTTTCTTGCCCATATCTGGGCTGTAATCATAGTTGGGCGTTCAAGAGAGAGAGAGAGAGAGAGAGAGAGAAAGAACCAAAAATAGAAATATCAAAACGTATCAGAGATTAATATTTATTTCTGTGTAAGTTCACGTCTTAGTGTGGGCATTCTGTGGTTACCAGCCACAACTGAGTAGGTTAAGAAATACCAGTGTGGAAGTTTACAGGAAGGGGTCTGCGAATGCACATATGAACTGCATTACAAGGCTTATAAATACAAGAAAAGAATCTATGTGGTTCAATAAACATTCCCTGTGCGGTAAGCAAAATAAACATAGGTCTCGATGAAGCTATGCTGGGTTACCTGAGCTTCAGTAATAAGGATTACCATTAAAGAAATTTATGTTTAGATTAGAAAGACATTCACAGTTTTGTAGACCGTATAACATGCTATTCAAAAGGAGTCTCCTCTGAATCTGAAAGCATAAACGAAATTTGTTATGGTTATTTCAAGTAAACTGCCCAACAATCCCACGCTAACCCTACCTTCGAATGGATTATAACCAGGTCTTTGTAACTTAACTGTGTTAACAAGGTGAGGAGTGTTTTCATTATCAGAATATAAACTTGCGTCTTTTTCTTAATATACGATATAACTTACGTTGCTTATTATTTACATTCATGTTCCAGCCCCATGCTGACAATGGATGCATTTTTTTTAATAGCCGACTGACAGCTGCGTGCAGAAATGAAAATATCACGACAAACATTAGAAAATCAATTAGACAATGAATTCAGTTGCTTAAGGTATACAACAATTTCAGAAATAATAAGTACCCTACGTACATTATGCTTACCTTTAAACGCACCGAAAGCAAAAACTGGAGTGAAATGAGGTGGGTGCCAAGAATCTCTGTAAAATCATTTGGTAGTTAATTTCTAAAATTACAAATCAAAAACATTCGGTGAAAAGTTCGTTTGAAAAACCTGATGTTTCACAGAGATTGTAATGCCGAACGGAATGATATATGCATTATTGCAAACTGAAAGGAAAACTCATTACCATGATTGCAGCAAAAATAAATTCATTTTTTTCCTCTTCTTTCATTAATTTTCATGTGCCATCCTTTACAAAATGTTTAATGGCGTCTGTTCCTCTACCCAGTGACCGAAGATAAAATTATTATAACAAAGGAATCAGAGTGTGTCCTTGAGTTGTATTCTCTAGATACATTATCATTTCTTTATGAAGAGAAAATGTTAATAGAGATGAGATGCATAACCTAGTTGTTACTTTTTATTTATATAGGTATAAAGTTGGAGACTAACAGACTATTAGAAGTGCAGAATTCCCTGAGAGCTACTAAATATTCGTATGGACAAAAATTTCTTCACGATTATATGACTGGTTCCAAAGAAAATCAGGACGCTTACATTTTCCCTTCATTTGCCGCATCAAAGACGAATCTCCTGTGCAGGAAACTCCCACAACGTCAGCCTCTTCAGACAGGTAGATATAGATAACGCCCACCGGCTGAGCATCTAGCCCATACAAACTTTACAAATAACTTCGATTTTTTTCCTAGTAATTTGTCTCCTAGTTAATTATACCATTCAAAGCTCCCCCCAAATCCATCTAACCACCAGTGTCTAGGTATACCCTTTTTCTCCTTACCATTACAACCCAGTTATACCATTTATACCTACTTTTTATAACTCAGTCCCATACAATCCTTACACGTTAAAAAAAATACATCAAATCACTTTTTCACTGTTAATATACTTTTTAACGTCTGAATCTTTGTTATATTTCGCGTTCCTCAAATCTTTCTACCCTCTTTACTTTACAGATACCGTGTGGACATGCATTACAGCAGAATATACCCGTTCTTTTTTTATTATCATTCTGCATTCACACTTCAGTATCCGTATTTCACAGTCCATGGTGAAACCCAATATTCCATCTCCCCGGCTTCTGTTTACCTCACTTTACTCACTGAAATTTATTGTCAACCTTCCTTTGTATTATTTACAAACACTGGTTACTTCACCTTACTTTCTAAACTTGCACCTACATCTATCCTTTCCAAGAATTATTGGTTGAAACCCACATTTACACCAAACTAATCACTCTTCTACCCGGTTTTCTTATACAAGTTTACTTTAATCATAAAATACTTGCCATTTGCGCTCAGCGCTCTCCAAATCATCCCTAACAATTTTACCAGCTGCCCTTTCTAAGAGCCTGTGTGCTTTCTCATTACTCCCAAACTTTCTACATAATTCCTTCATAACAAAGACTTGATACAAAAACCAGATATCCGTCTAAACCACCACTGCTCTTTTCCTAGCAAACCATATGTTAAAACTCAAATCCAAACCGTAACACATACCTTCTTTGGTATACTAATACCTTGCCCTTATAACTCTTACAGTCAACTCTATCATCGTTCCTTCAACATAAAGGAACAATTATTATTCTCACTTGTGCAGTTTAAACCTTTCCCTCATTCAGCAATATCTTACATTACATACGCAGTCCCAATCAACTTTTGATTCCCTTTATTCTCCAGTCTTTTAATTGCCTTTCTTGTAACCTCACTAGTCACTTCCTCAAGAATTCTCAAATTTAAAATAAGCATTTTCACTTTTAATAGCATTCACCCCTTCACAGTAGGCCAGTTTAATTAATTTTCTAAATCTTCAATCCAGCCAGGAAGACATCTCTTACTGGATTGCAATCTCTAGTTCCACAATAATAATAAAAATACTGTCTATTCCAGTAGGCCAATTACTTACCTTTTGCCATACTGAATGTTACGTGAAGTCTCCTAACCAGTAGTGTTAGTTTACCTTTTAAGTATCCCAGCATCATTACCAAGAGCAAATTTTCAGGTGATACATAACCGTTGATAGGTAAGGTCACTTCGGGTCATCTCAACTTAATGACTGGATATATTATCTATGTCATGCAAATGGCTAGGTCAGGCAACCCTTGCTTGAGCAATATTGAGTTGGATTCTATGCTTCGTTAAAGGTTAGGTCTTGTAATGTTACTCATGCCAGTTAACAAGTCAGGTCAGACTAAATGTAATCTGTACAAGCTTAGTTTAGTTAGTTTAGAAAGAATAGGACAGGAAGTTTCTGTCATGTTAAAGTCTAGAATAAAAAACAAATTCTGGGTTCAAGTTAGGCTGTGAATATTTGGCTACGTTAGTTCCCTGCCCACTCACTCAAACTAATATGTCAGGCTAGCGTCTGTTCAATAAAAGATTAAAGACCACTAGGTTTGGTATGTCGTCATTTATCCTCCCTGGGTATGCTAAACGGAAAATTTGCATAATTATGATATTTTTTCCAACTATAGATACAGATTCCAAGAAACCCTGCAAACCTTATTATGTGGTATGATAGTTTAACACTAAGCAAACTATTCATTTATTATCTTATTTTACACTGATATTCGTGTTTTGTACGAGTAATGTGACACGCAATGAATAACAACAATGGCGAGAAAATCGTAAGAAATTACGTACATTTTACTCATTTCCTGTCTGTTATGATTTCTCGTGTGCTTTGCATGTATTTAAAAAATATTACAATACTTTTTGTTTTACTACACAGGATTTTGATTTGTGTTCTGACTAGCGATCTACCCATAAATATTTAGGCACTATTCAAGACAAAATTTATTTCCCTTTTCCCAAACTGATTCTTAGTTTTATGTTTTTTCGATTCATGAAAGTGATGTTTCCGCCTGTTCAAATTATTACATACCCATCGTCTTAAATGACAGATTCATAAAAGGTTGTACTTTTGTCCGCTTAAACCTGGAAAGCAATGACATTAACCTTGCGTAGCATATTTTATGATCGAATCATTCTAAAATTTCTATTTTACTTTTGCTCATGTTAGAAACAACACCGTATTTCAGTTATTGCTTTGGCAAGATGGCAGGCACCCGACTCCGACAGACCCAAACACCTGGGTTTGGAAGCACTTCAGTTGGACAACAGGTCTTGATAGGTATTGTGTGTGTTCTTAGCATCTCCCTCTAAAACTCCAGTGATTGTGTCTGAACGATATGCCTCCCAGACATATTTATCCATAAGGCTGGTTCAAAAAGGGATTAAAAATGTTGATATTTAGTGCCTGCTATATGACGAAAACAAGATTTAGCCTACTGAATTGCTCTATGAAGTGCTGCCCTATAGTTCTCTTTTGACCATGGGGCCAAGACTAAGAACAGGGGATCATAACCGTTCCGTGATGATGATTTTTCGCATGCACACATGTTCTGGCAATTTATGGTGTTAAATTATTACGAGAAAATACAACCAGGCTAACAACAGTGCCATCGAGTCGTCGTCATTAAGAGTTCGAATGTGTCACTTAAGAATGGTCATGAACTATATTCCAAGTTACATATGGAGAAGACTTTTGCACTGTATCCCCAGTGGCACTCATAGAAGATTCTGAACAGTATTCCAAGTTGTATTCGGTGATGACTGGGAAAGTTTTAATGCGGGGCTGGGTCAGCAGCCTGCTTTGTACAATGCATCTAATATTTTTTTACGACCCTGAACGAGGAGTGGTGTGTTGCACGCAAATTGGTCGTTTCGAAAAACCATTGCGCTTGTGCTGTGTTACTGCTGGCAGCAGATATGCAAGGTAAGTGTAGATCAATAATTGTTTGCTGTTTCATTTGAAATTTATATTTCTACCATGTGATGTATACCTGACGAATGCCCTCGGAATTCCAGTTATATTTGAATGTGTGTAATAGTCACTAGTCAAATTTAGTCAAGGGAATAAAAATGATTATTTTTTCAAGGTGGGCTGATAACAGGAAAGCTTTGTGTTAACTATGAATTGCTACTGAATGATGGATATTTTACGTAAAACAAAAGGCTTGGACTGATATTGGAGGTCTGACAGTAGGAGTTTTAAAAATGTAAATGCGATATGCGGTTAAAAATCATTCTTCCACGGTTGGGACGATCTCGACACTGAGTGTCTATTGATGTTTCGCCACATAAATAACCTAATAATAAATAACTTAACGCAGTCAGTTAGGTACATATTTCTTGGGCGTAGCTTAGTTGGGTCAATTGGGTAATGGCCGTCCTCCTTGCAATAGAATGAGTCTGTTCTTAAGTCACTCAGTTATCAGATTTTTTTTTTTTTTTTTAGAATTTTGTGTAAGGAATGTAATGAACAAAACATTGAATTTCATCACTGATCTGGAGGAAGGATTGAAACAAGAAAATTAATGAAATTCTTGCGTGTTCTTACACCACCTCAGTGTCAGGTGATACAAATATTCATAAATAATTGCCGTTACCTCTGTGGCAACAATGCATAGGAATGCAAACTACACTTACTGTATTTATAAATAAATTGTCCAGAAGTATTATTTACTGTCAGTTCGTTCAGTTTATACATCCTTCGGCTGCTGTTAGCCAATTCAACATGCTTTTTCTTAAAACACGAATCAATGTTCGGATTTTTATAATGTCGCTACAGTACAATCTCTTTAGTACTTTTTGCAGATAATAGCTTGGTTGCACTCATCCATGTACTGAAAAAGCTACTGGCTCAATAACTTGTTCAAACGCTATGTTTGTAGGTTTTTAATCGTATTTCGAAATCCTTATCACTTTGTCAGCTCGGTGTTTACAGACGTGCCAGTAGATGGACTACTTGAATTTTTGAAGAAGAAATGGAAAAATATGCTATTTACTGTGGGTTCTGTAGAACTTTGTAACGATTGCATATTTATATTTGGAGATAAGTATTAGGAACCAAAATTATATATGACACTGGGCAATTTGTTATTTCCATTACTATGTAACATATATTATATACTACCTGACCAACCCGACATTGCCCGGGAAAACTCTAAATGACAGTCTACATATAGGGGGAGGGAAAAGGGAAAGGGTTGTCCCTTTTATCCAAGTATTACTGTGGTGACTGCCCCTTTGACCTAGGTATTACTGTGGTGACTTCCTTTTATGCAGGTATTACTGTGCTATCTGACACCTTTAACCAGGTATTACTGCGCGGTATGTCACCTTTAACCAGGTATTACTGTACTGCCTGACCCTTTTATCTAAGTATAACTGTAGTAACTGTCCCTCTTATCCAGTATTACTATTCTGTCTGCCCCTTTTAACATAGGTATTACTGTGCTGTCTGTCCCCTTTATCCAGGTATTACTGTGGTGTCTGCCCCTTTTATCCAGGTATTACTGTGGTGACTGTCCCTTTTAACCAGGTATTACTGTGCTTCCTGTTCCTTTTTATCCAGGTATTACTGTGATGACTGTCCTTTAATACAGGTATTACTGTTGTGCCTGCCCCTTTTATCCAAGTATTACTGTGGTGACTGTCCAGTTTATCCAGGTATTACTGTGGTGACTGTCATTTTTATCCAGGTATTACTGTGCTTCTGATACCTTTAACCAGGTATTATTGTACTGTCTGACCCCTTTTTCCAGGTATTACTGTGGTAATTGTCCCTTTTATCCAGGCATTACTACTGTATAATGTCTGTCCCCTCTAACCAGGTATTACTGTGCTGTCTGTCCCCTTTAACCAGGTATTATTGTGCTGTCTGGCCCTTTTATCCAGGTATTACTATAGTGACTGCCCCTTTTGTCCAGGTATTACTGTGCTTCCTGTCCCTTTTATCCAGTTATTACTGTTCTGTCTGTATCCTTTATCCAGGTATTACTGTGGTGACCGTCCCTTTTATCCAGGTATTACTGTACTTTCTGTCACCTTTAACCAGGTATTACTATGCTGTTTGTCCCTTTTATCCAGGTATTACTGTGGTGACTGCCCCTTTTATCCAGACATTACTGGGGTGACTGCCCTTTTTATCCAAATATTGCTCTGTTGTCTGTCCCTTTTATCCAGGTATTACTGTGGTGACTGTCCCTTTTACCCAGGTATTACTGTGATGACTGTCCCTTTTATCCAGGTATTACTGTGGTGACTGTCCCTTTTATCCAGGTATTACTGTGGTGACTGTCCCTTTTATCCAGGTATTACTGTGGTGACTGTCCCTTTTATCCAAATATTGCTGTGCTGTCTGTACTTTTATCAACGTACTACGGTGGTGACTGAAAAGCATTTTCAATAATATATTCCTATGGTTTCAAGTACATGAAATGGGGTATGATAAACCCGTAGAGTTTATTTACCACATAAGTGCCCAGGGGAAGGGGGAGGGGGTACCGGTTTGAAACCTACCCTACTGTAAGGTTGGGTCAAATGGTGGCCACGTGCCAAATTTTGTCTAGATCGCTCAAGCGGTTTGGATTTCTATAACTCACCAACATACAAACAAACATACAAACATTTACTTTTATATATAAAGATGTGAAGTTTTTCCGAAACGAAGTGCCTGTCCAGGACACTCCGAAGGGTATCCTGTGGATTAGGTATGTTGCTAATGCATTTTATGCTTGGCTCATTGATAAAGACGAATAGGGCTTCCTAACAACATTAAATGTCTTGGTAGCTTCTATCAAATTTATATACCTCAGAAACAGAAGTAGGTGACACGTTGGCATTTTTTTGCATGTTTTAGTTTCGAGAAATGATAGAGATATCTTAAATTTTTTGGGGCACAGGAAGTCCATGAATGTAAATACTTATTGTATATCCTTGTTCATTCAAACCAACAGCCCACAACAAAATTCTCATTTTCATCCGCGTTTCTAACGTCAGTTGGCCTGAGTCTTGCGAGGCTGAGCTCGGGAAGTACCAGGAAGTTGTGAAAAACCATAAATCCCATACGATTTTATTGACTGAGTTTTTTTTTTAGGAACAAGAAAAATCTTGTTTGAACTTATACCTAAAAAAATATCTTAATATAAATAACATTAAAGTACCATTCGTGACCAATTCATGTCCATCCCCAGAATGCTGAAACTGTTTAATGTTAATGTTACTTTTAAGAAATGCACTAAAGAACATATTAATAACGAATTTCCCCTTACAAAAGAATGATTGTATTTGTGAGATACTTTTAAATCAGTGCAATTAGAAATATGTGGAACAAATTACCACGGATCCCCAAATACAATTGAAACCTCATGATTGTAACTTTCGAATAGGAAACAGAGTCAGTAGCTTATTTCAGTAACGTTCAAAATGTTCTCTTAAAAATGAACTACCACAACAGAGCAATGCATAAAGCGAAACCATGGTACATCAAAGAATTTGTTCAAATTACGTGACACCCGATAATACAGCAATTCATAGCGACAAAGGCCTTTTAAATGTTGCATTGTTCTAATCGTTACATTTTTTTCTCTCGATTGTTCTTCGTATACAAGAAAATGAATAATCATAAGTAAACTTTCTGTATATTCCTAGGGGAATACAAACCATCGCCTTCTTTGTGGGAGTTGATATCGGTTGTTGAAACTTGATAACCAGTAGGCGGGTAATTAGGGGAAAATGCCCCACTCACTGCTGGAAGTAAACATTTTCTCTTCGGTCGAGTCGAGACTGACCACCAAGTTGGAACTACTTTTTATATCACCTGTGGTTGTGTGTGTGTGTGTGTGTGTGTGTGTTTTCCAGCGTCATTTTGAATAAGGAAAGTGAACAATGAAGGGTGTAATTCCTCGTTGCCCCCATGCCCAGGTACATCCCGATCAACTATCTCTATTTCGACTAGTATTGTAGACTGGGGCTCTCTCCAGTTAGAGCTGCCTCTGACTTACTCCTCCATCTTCACTGAGATAAGTTCTTCTCAGTTCCTGCAGTGAGTCCTATTGCCCTGCTTTGAGGCAGGTTTCAAACTGGAGGGCAGGGATCTCTCTCTCCTCCAGTCCATGCTCATAGGAGTCAATAAGTTTCGTCCATCTTCTGCTTAAACCCTTCAGAGTGAGTTGTGACTCTCGTCCTCCGCAGCCTAACTCAGGAACCTAGAACCATAGGGAGAAGCTTCAGGTCGGGACCTGACCCTCAAGGCTCGTTCTGTTCACCTTAGCCTCCTTATAACCGGCTGCTCATGAGTTTCTGGTGAAAATTAAGAACCAGTCAGTGACCGGCGAGGGATTTGTTTCCGGGCCATCCCTCTGATAATTAATCATCTAATGGAATTGCAAGATATGTTAGTTTCTTGCCTGCAATCCTAATAATTATTTTTTTATCAGAATATTCATGGCTGCATACACAATGTCCTTAAATGCATTAGTGTGAATGTTAAACTTCCGAGTGGTGGCTCGAATGACAATGAGCATATGCGGAAATATTGGTGGGTTTTCTGTATGCAAAAAACTTGAACTAGCATTTAAACTTTGCATGTGTGTAGATTATTACTTCCAAGAAAATATCAATATAAAAACGAAATGTTGAAATTGTTTTCCATCTTATTATGAATTTTATCAGTGACAATTCTTTTAATCCTTCAAAGAATGTGTTCCCATTGTCGTTACCCGGTTAGATGTGTTCCCAGTGTCGTTACCCGGTTAGATGTGCTCCCATTGTCGTTACCCGAACAGATGTGTTAAAAGTGCCGTTACCCGGTTAAATGTGTTCCCATTGTCGTTACCCGGTTAGATGTGTTCCCATTGTCGTTACCCGGTTAGATATGGTAAAACTGCTGTTACCCGGTTAAATGTGTTCCCATTGTCGTTACCCGGTTAGATGTGTTCCCAGTGTCGTTACCCGGTTAGATGTGTTCCCAGCGTCGTTACCCGGTTAGATGTGTTCCCAGTGTCGTTACCCGGTTAGATGTGTTCCCATTGTCGTTACCCGGTTAAATGTGTTCCCATTGTCGTTACCCGGTTAGATGTGTTCCCATTGTCGTTACACGGTTAGATACAAACTGCGTCTTAGTGTATATAAATCATTTTACATTTTTTGGAATATCGTTGGTTAATATTCCTGTATAAAAAAAATTCCACTGGCCGAACCAAAATTTGAGTTGAATATTACCAGTTAATTAAAAATTTACAACTTTCCCCCAATCACTAATCATTTCTAATAAAATATTTTTGAGAGAATAGCATGTCCATCTGTTCTGTCATCTGTTTAATATAAAAATTACAAAAAATCATCATTGAAGACTGGAACCACTATTAATCTGTACATATTCAGTTTATTTACCAGTTTGCATTATTTCTTCTGCTAGAATCTAGAATTGTATCCATCAACGAATTTATATTATCAACGAGATATTTTAATAAGTTGTCTGCGCAGAACCAGCAGAACTAATTATTGGCCAAACGGAAAAATTTATCTTATGCGTTTCTGAAATAGGTACGTCTGCGGTCAAGTTGGAGAAGTCACACAAATTTTCATTGAGAAGTTCATTTCCCTGCAGCAATTCTTTCACCTTTATGTTGAAATTATTATTAACAGTGTCAGCGGGACTTCTTTAGCTCTGTATGTATGTTCATCACCCAAAATATATTTATTTTTGTTCTGTATTTTCTTTAAAGGTTACCAGTGCAGCTTTTGTCAGGTGTATATTTTTATCAGCTTTTAATTCATTTATTGGTCCCGTTAGTCTTCCAGCGTATTTAGAAACTTACGATACATACAGTTGGCTCCCAACCTTGGCAGAATTTACTTACACGTATTTGAATGTACGGGAAAGGAAAATATAAGGGCAAAAATCCAAGGGGATTACATATGGAAAAAAATTATTTGCCAGATGCCAAGTATGTGTGAAATCCAGATAGATACACTATCTATATCAGGTCTAGACCGTGAGCCAGATGCTAATTACAGAATTCCCGCAGGATTCCGCCAGGGTAGCATCACATTCTTGTCTAACTCTGGTAAAGGCAGTTTAAATTTTAAAGTGCTGTACTGCACCACACTAATTTGTAATGCATCCCCATACTGCGACCGGAAATAATCAGTGAGATTCCGCAATTATGTGTTAAAGTAGAAAATTTATTTGAAAAAATTCATGTCAGAAAATTTAAAAGTTTAAAAATGGAAGCTTTCCACCTTCTGCACTAGGCCCTTCTCAACCAACGCACATGTAATAGCTATTCCCGCTATCTGTTAATCTGATCTTAATTGCTGCCTTTCGTCCGTAAGCCGTGATTCGTAGATGGTAAACCTGTTGCTGTGACATCTGCTACTTCGACAACCTGTACGTGGAGAGATGAGTAACACAGTATCAGAGGCCAAGAGAAACTTACTTAAATCTAATTTATGGAATGCCAGGCTAGCTTGTCTGTATGTCTGTCTTCCTACATAAAGGCTTAATTGTCACCTAGCTTATTGCAAATATTCCACCTTCATTGTCTGTATGTCTGTCTTCCTACATAAAGGATTAATTGCCACCAGCGTATTGCAAATATTCCACCTTCCTTGTATGACCTGCTCTTTTGCTCCCCACTAACCCATAATATGGCCATTCAACTGCACCTCTCAAGAGAATTCCCTAACCGTTTTTTATGTTCTTGCAGTTTTACGTACCCACGTCTACCTATCTCGTTGCTACTGTTGTTGTTTGTGATGTAGCTAAAGTTACGCAGCAAGGAAGGGGTTCTGCTCATATAGCAGCCCGTAAGAGTCATTCGGTGATTTAGAAGTCATAGAATTTGTCATGAATAAAATTAGTTAAGTTAATGGTATCTTTCCTAGACAGTGACCTCCAAGGGTTTCAACCCATTATGTATCCACCTTTGTGGCGCGTTGAGTACATGTCCATTGGGGTTGACTGTTAAAACATAAACAAATGACTGTAAATATCAAGTTAATGACCCTCAAGAAATATTAGTCCTAGATAACGACCCCCGAAAACCCTTGGGGGTCACTATCTAGGAAAGAGCCAATCAATTCTGTAAAAGTGATAAAGGGTCAGGTGATATGAAAAGTTAAACAGGCAGGATTGCAAACCCATTAAACCCTCAGGTGACCTGACCGAAATTAGGAGAGAGAATGACAGTAGCGAGTCCCGGCCACTCGTAGAGGGCCAGCAAGGAAAATCGGAAAAAATTTATCGTACGAGAAAAATAACAAAAATGAAAAACTACGGATATTCCATGTCGTATTTAACTTAGAGAAACTACGAAATTAAAAAGCATCATAAGAATCGATGGAGGAAAAGGAAAAATTCTAAATGGGAGAAAAGGGTTTTTTCGCCTCGAGTGAAGGGAAGACGTGTGGTTGCGGGTGTGTCGAGGACAACTATGCTGCCAGTATATTTTATTTAGACTTGGAATTTAATTTTTTGCCACCCTAAAGCGTACTGTAGAATGTAAGTGTATAATTTTGTTTTTATCCCCTTTCAGCAAGGTGATAAAAATAAATTGTGACAGCTTAGGTGTAAGACATGCGATAGTTAAAGGACTCGTTCGTTAGGAATTAAACGTCCGAACAGGGAAAGGGAAAGATTTAATAAGAGAGACGGGGCAACTCCAAATCAAAGCGATTAACAACTTCTGGAGTGCTGTTCACCGAGTTCAGAAAGCTCTCTCTCTCTCTCTCTCTCTCTCTCTCTCTCTCTCTCTCTCTCTCTCTCAATTATCTATTTCCATCTAATTTGGTTAAGGAATGGGGTGCGATCTAGGAATATGGTAACCACAGTTGCAAGGTGTTTTTGAGTTCCGAGGTAAACGGGTGGAGTTAGGAACGCGGTGGTGAGGAGTGGTGTGGTCGTTGGTTGGGGGTTTGTCGTTTCTTGACGAGAAACTGGTGTTGCTTCCACGGGTTGTCTGTTTTCGGTCGTGTTTCTTGCTAAGTTGATTGCTGGGATGCAGGAGCAGGTACTGGTGCCGGGTCTTGATGGGTTTGATCTTGCCTTTAACTGTGCAGTGCAAGCCAATCTTGCAACTGCATCGTGGGATCAATGCATGTGATTCTAACAGCTGGGGGACTTAGGAGTAGTGGGTTCGCCGTAAATTTTTCCTGACACTGTTGGGCTTCGTACCTTTTGCTGCATATTGCACAAACAGTGGGTCCTTCGCAACGGTCCTGATGGTGGTCGCAACGGAAGCACCTGAAGGGTTCTGGTGTGTATGCTTCCTCTGTTGGGAGACATCTCATATTTTAAGCCATACTGGCTCGGATAGGTCCCCTGAAGGTGGCAACAATCTTTCTTGAAGGTTTTATGTTTGATTTCACATCTCCCGGCTTCGTTGATGCATGGGAGTTGCAGCAATGATTCTTCAGGGAGGTCTATTGGGTAAGAACAGATGTTGTCATCATTGAATTTTTCATTAGGATTTTGTTATTGAAAGTCCGTGTTGTCCTTCAGTACGCCCACTGTTACTCTGTCCTGCGGTGTAACGGTGAATATTCTGACTGTAATACTATTAAAAATGTAACATATTGTATATTTTCTCTAATAAAAGATTAAAAAAAATAAACTAGTTAAGTAGCGAGTGCCCAACCCGTGAACAGCTACAGACGTGACCACTTACGAGTGGGGGAGCCTATATTATATGACAACCTATCTCCCCAAAATAAAATAGACTGTAAAGGTTGCATTTTATAGCATGTACCCCGTAGGGGGTTAGTGCCATCAGTGCGCCTCACGCGGTGCACTGTAGGCATTCTTTGCAGCGTCCCTTCGACCCCTAGCTGCAACCCCTTTCATCCCCTTTTACCATACCTCCGTTCGTATTCTCTTTCTTACATCTTACTGTCCACTCTCTCCTAACAATTGTTTCAACATTATTCTCAGAGCTGAATGATCTCATAGGTCCCAGGGTTGGCCTCTGGCCATAATTTTTTATATTCCAATTTATCTTGAATTTAATTGAATTGAATATAGAATTTAGGCCAAAGGCCAAGCACTGGGACCTATGAGGTCATTCAGCGCTGAAACAAAAATTGACAGTAAAAGGTTGGAAAGGTGAAACAGGAGGAAAACCTGGCAGTCGCGCTATGAATCAGTTGTTAGGAGAGGGTGGAAAGTGGGAAGTAAGATGGAAGAGAGAGAATATGAAAAGAGGTACAGTAAAAGGAACGAAAGGACCCTGTAGGGCGGAAGTGCCGTCAGTGCACCTCATGCAGCTAGGGGCCGAAGGCACGCTGCAAAGAACCTTAAGCAATGCCTACAGTGCACCGCATGAGGTGCACTGACGGCACTGCCGCCCTACAGGGTCTAATTTATATGACAATACAGCGTATACTCTTGTGTTCTTCGCATTGCTGCCGTCATTACCAATACTGCAAATATTATTCGTAGTAAATTTTGATATGATTAAACTTCCATATGTAAACTCTACTTGTTACAGTACCTGTGTTATTAATGGACTAAGCTGCTGTTCAGTGCTATAATGATGCGGAAATGATCTCTTACTTTGACCAGGATGCTTGTCTGCTGAGTCATAAAACTTCTTTCTGGCCTTAGGGCCTCTTCAATAAAATGGGAAGGATAAAAATTGTCTAAGTATTCCGGATATGGTTACCTTCATCAACTAAGTATTGTGGGTCACAGATTTTAGGGGCTGACAGCCAAGTTAACGATATGCTTTTCTCTGTCTCGGTGCTATGATAGGAGCACGAATCATCAAGTCACCATTAACGAGCACCGTCTGGACGAAAGGCAGGAATTGAGATCACAACGTTTGGCAAACTGATATGACCTCTTGGCTTATCGTGGCCACTGCTGTAGAAGGAGCATTATATTTCAGCAGTTTAGTCAATGTGTCCTACCTGATAACCCTGCAAATTCTTCCTAAATTCGAAATTCATAAAGACATTATTCACATGGAATACAAACATTGACGCATTTTCTTCAATTCATAGTTATCACTTTTGTAATCCTTAATCTTTTATTTTACTATTAAACGTGATATCCTTTTGCCTGTGACATCACTGAAATAATAACAAACTGAGAAGCATTGCATTGTAAAGTTTTCAAACTCCAGTGACTATTATTATTAATATAATGCACAAACAGAAAATATATTTAAATCCTTCTAAATATTTAGATAAGGATTTTATCTTGTTTTAGCGGATTCCTTTTCATATTCATAGTATCTGGTGGCGCAATGAATACTTAGAATTTCAACAACTTTATTTGTGAAACACTGGATATTATTATTACTGCTGTTTTGCATGTTCGCATGAAAAAGGAAATAATGCCATGATAGCATTATTTTAAAGATATATGCCCTTTTTGTTATGTGTATGTTGTATATATATATATATGAAATAATGCCATGATAGTATTATTTTAAAGATATTCCTTTTGTTAATATATATATATATATATATATATATATATATATATATATATATATATATATATATATATATATATATATATATATATATATTATATATGTGTATATATATATATTTTTTTTGACAATTGTAAAGCAAGACATTTTTCTTCAAGGGTAAACCATTACTAGCTCTACGAAAATCGCCATTACCTTCCCCCTATCCTGATGAGAAGGAATTCACTTATCTTTTGAAAAGTCCATCCATGTGATAACGTTTCATGGAAACAGACCATCGGGAAAGCAATTTAATAAGCCATTCATGTCCTGACACTATAACGTAAGCACGCGATCTCGAGGTCTTACAAGAATGCTGGAACCGCCCAATACATCACCACCCCTCCCCTCTGTGAAACAAAATGGAAATGTTACATTGACATGAATTGTCAGGAGCAATATCGGGGACACGTTGGTGCAACAGAACACTAATGGCTTTCCTTAGCTCCCTGGAATAATGCAATGTTTGATGCAGTATTTTCTGCCATTCATGTTTATGTCTGGTCTTGCTATTCGCAAGAATGGAGGTTCGGCCAATGGTGTGTATTCTCAGAGAACCGAATAAATTGTTTTGGTAAGATACACTGAATATTTTACTGAACTTTTTGTATAAAAAAGCACTGCCAGACTCGTAGTTGTGTGAGAGCAGGGACACGTCACTGGAAGGCCTGGAGAACTGACGTCATGAGCCATAGAGGATACGTTGCTCATGAAGCTGAATGACGTGTGATGAAAAGAATTTTAATGAGTTTTCGTCTAGAAAGATTTCTTTTCCCTCTATTTACGGTTAAATCCGTACCAGAACTAGTTAGGATTCCTCGCATTTGTTTTTTCTTTATCTAAAGGCTACGTTGGTAAAAAGCCTTTCCTTAGATCAATCTTACTGGAGTATCCTGTCGTATGCATTGAGTTTGTCACTTTCATAGCTTTAAAAGTACTTTTTTTCTCTCATTTTTCTAATGAATAATATCTGGTAGTTTTCCAGCTTGTCAAATCCAAAGTAAATTTTTACCTTTCTTACCTAAAAATTTTTAAAAATCACTAGTCCAACAAAAACCCATTTGAATGAGGCTGTTTGGGGATGTTTTGGATTAAAAGGGTCAAAATAAAACCAGTGAATGAAATAAATGTTTTTCTCAGCATTTCCCTGTTAATGATATCCATCATTTGTCTTCACGGAGAAATCTAGCTTATAACCAGTCATGTAGGGTAACGGGTAAATGGGGTGGAGCAAACACCTATTGTTAAAGTAGAGGAAAACTAAAAATGATGACCAAGATGTAAGTTATTTTCAAGGTACAGTGAATTAGATATTCAACGATTTTTGTGGCGGCTTAACTTTTGTGAATATAAGAAAATCGAGCTCGTATTAGTGACAAAAATTCAGAATCAGCTAAGTGTTACAAGTTTAGCAGTCAGCTGTCATGGTGGAGATGGGATGATATCGATTTTAAGAACAAAGCCTGGATTCGGCAGGCAGATGTACAGCAGAATCGACATCAACTTATATACTGTTTATCTTGATAGTCGGGTGGTCAAAGAAGCAGTCTATCGTTGTTCCTAAGCCACGGGGCGAAGGTTCGAATGCTGCCCGTGACGAGGCACTTAAAAATTATAATTCCTCGTCGGTGTAAGTTATTTCCAAGATATAGAGAATTCGATATTAACCGATAAGATAGATATATATATATATATATATATATATATATATATATATATATATATATATATATATATATATATATATATATATATATATATATATATATATATATGAGTTATATATATATATATATATATATATATGTTGGTACCCATTAATTTAGTGAATGCGATACTGTAATGAACGTCAGCGTTCGCCAAGCTATCATGACAGTCAGGTGTTTGATCGTTTTTGTTATATAGCATCTGAAATGTTTAAAAGGTCATCAGGCAGTTCATGCATGTACCAGTATACATTTTTAAATACAGTATACTAAGGTAGGAGCTGCCGAGTCTTTTTGAAAATGATTAGTGTCAAAACTGATCCATGATGTAATCATTTCCTCCCTAACAAGAGCTCACATTACACAACTAAGTTGCGTTATTTTTTATGGATTGCATCCCAATCTCACTGCCTGTGTTCATGAACAGTTCCACAACTTACTGTTCAAGGAAGCATCACAGTTCCAGCTTATGTTATGACCAGCCCCACAAAGCACTGCCCTTACTCAAGGATAGTATGAATGTTTCAGTGCCTTGTGATCATAAACAGCATCATAATCATTGTGTCGATAGTACCATTTGCTCACTGTCTGTGTTCATGGATAGCCTAACACGCATTTGGCAGGGTTCATGGAAAATAAATTCATTGCCCATATTCATGGATGACATCACAAAACTGTTGCCAGTGTTCATGAGTAACATTACAAACTCATTGCCAGTATTCAAGATTAACTAACAAACTCATTGCTTGTGCATGAGTATCAAATTTATTTCCTGTATTTATTAGTAACAAACTCATTGCTCGTGTAAATAGAGTAAAACTCTTTGCTTGTGTTTATAGAGTGAAACTCGTTGATTGTGTTCAAGAGTAAAATTCGCTGCCTGTCTTCATAGAACAAACTCATTGCCTGTTTTCAAAGAGTAGCACACACATTGCCTGTGTTCATAGAGTAACAAACTCATTGCTTGTGTTCATAGAGTAACAAACTCATTTCCTGTGTTCATGAGTAACAAACTCATTTCCTGTGTTCATAGAGTAACAAACTCATTTCCTGTGTTCATAGAGTAACAAACTCATTTCCTGTGTTATAGAGTAACAAACTCATTTCATGTGTTCTAAGAATAACACACTCATTGCCTGCATTCATAGAGTAACACACTCATTGCCTGTATTCTTAGAGTAATAAACTCATTTCATGTATTCATAAACTAACAAACTCATTGCATGTATTCATAGTGACAAACTCATTGCCTGTATTCACAGAGTAACAAATTCATTTCCTGTGTTCATAGAGTAACAAACTCTTTTCCTGTGTTCATAGAAAGTAACAAACTCAATTTCCTGTATTCATAGAAAACAAACTCATTGCCTGTAATTAATAGTATCAAAACTATTCAACATGCCTGTATTCAATTTTAACTTGACAAACATCCCTGTATTCAAACAGATACAAACTTATTCTATGCAAATATAGTAACAAACTTAAAATTTGCCTTTCAATTAAAAAGAAAAATTCTTTCATTGCCTGTGTTAACAGAGCTACAAAGCTATAATGTTACTGACAATCTTCATAAAACTAAATCCATCTTGTTATGCAGAAATCCAAACATAACTCTAATCATCTCTGTCAAAATTTTGCATGGTTTTGATGCTTTTCAAGAGATTAAGTTATTGACAACAAGCCCTATTATCATAACACATTTAGGGAGCTTCCTATAACCCTATAACCAGAAATTTTCCACGAGAAAGAAAATTTACACTTGAAAATTATAAAAAGAAAAATTGCTTTCAGCTTTACGTTTAAAAATTTAAATTCGGGCAAAACCTTTAGGAATATTAACAGAAGTTTCTGACAAACCTAACCAAAACTTAATCCATCTGGTAACTAAAATTCTAAATCCAAACATACTCAAGACATGATCTCAGAAATTTATTTTTTTAAATTTGAATATTGGTTTTGCATGCACCCTTTAATTTCCTCAAAGGTTAGGGAGTTATTGGGTAAAAACTGAATGGGATCGTAAATTTAAATACCGAATACATTTAAAGGAGCAATTGATTAAATCCCTATAACCTGAAAGAAAATTTTGATTAGTAGGCTTGTTAAAAACCACCCAAGGCATCGTAGGTCATATGACCTCTTAAACATTCCCCACTGTTAAGCCGCCCTAACGCCAGTGGAGGAGAAGGTGATGTTTTCAAGAAAATTTAAATTGAAAAGTGAATTACAAAATTAATAAAGTAAATTTATGAAAAAGTAAATTTTTACAAAAATTTAAAATAAATTTCTAAGCTAAATTTATTACAATAAATTAAATTTATTACAAAAATGAAGAAAGTAGATCTGACAAATAAAAATTAAATTTGTTTTAATGAATTGAAAAATATTACACAAATTTTTTAAAGTAAATTTAGACAAATTAAATCGTCAAACTTTATTTTTAAAAATTAAAGACTGAATGGGTATTAAAAAGAAAATTTATACAAAAGAATGAATTAAAAGTAAACTTGAGAAAAACTACATACCAATTGCTAAACAGCACCTTTAAGAAAGAGTTTAATTAGAACAAGAATTGTTAAAGTCAAAGTTGAACCAAAAACATCCTAGGAAAAAGACAAACCCAGCTATGCAAAACTAACTCTAAATCTTGTAATTTTGGGCGCCCCGTCAGATTATGGGTAAATGTTGACAGAAAAGATATGATGTTGTTCAAAGACTTGAACAGTAAACACGCAGCAAACTGAACAAGTAGATTACACAAATTAATCAAGTTCCAGTAAATTTATGAAAAAGTAAAATTTTTTATTATAACTTTAAAATAAATATATGAAATCTCAAGAGTAAAGTTTAGTTATGAAAAAAGTAAAAATTTTTACAACAAAAATTAACGATAAAGGAGGAATTGAAACGTCTACCGCCCAGAACGATGTTACGACTGAAGGTCCAAATGTCCGAATTCGAACGATGATGTCATTTGCCAAGAACTCTAAAGTCTTAGTAGTGTCTTGCTTCTTGGAACATGACCGAATGCGATCTATGGTATCCTTGAAATCGCTAATTTTGCAAGTATTATTTTTATTTCCTACTCCCTTCTTTTACTTGTCTTTCATGGAAGTTTAAAATACAGCACTTGATGAATAGATTTTCCTGAACGTAACCCGTAATTTCTTTTAGGGCTCACGAAATAATTTGTTGCATAAGCCTGTCGCATATTTCTTTTCATCACTTTGATGAAATAACTTTTAATTCTCGTGGACATTTTGTCATAACGATATAATGAAATATTCTATATATACGAAATATATATTATATATACTGTATGTACGTACACATATATATATATATATATATATATATACACACATATATATACACACATACACACATGTATATATATATATATATATATATATATATATATATATATATATATATATATATATATATATATATATATATATATATATATATACTTGTTACTTTGCAGCCCTTCGACAATAGATTAGGGAATTTTAGATACCCTTTCTAATGGGGCCACAAAAGCATAAAACAAGAAGGGGAAAATGGGGATAGGGTCGCCAGGGTGATTGCCTTAATAAGTAAATATAAATTTATTTACTTAAAATGCATCATTCAAATGCATCATTCAATTTAATATCAATGTAATTAAGGGAAGGCTGTGATACTGTGGTAATCTGTCTCCTGATAATCAAGTCATTGATGATGGCAATGGGTTCTTGGTGTTAACTTCATGCAACTTGTGTCAGGAAAGAACTTGCACTAATCACATGACACTGAACATGGACTCCTGAAAGGGAGAGAGATGTCTGATTAGTATACCTTACCTCAAATAGGCCTATTATATGGGCATAGATAAGAGCATACTTTTCCTTACCTCCATGAAGGTTTTGTACTTCTCGACCGGCACGTTGCTGATGCTTAGGGCGAGGTCTAACTTCCCCAAGAAATGCTTAAAATTTTAGGTTAGGATGGCCACGCAAGCAGTTGCTTGGAAAAGGTAATGGCACTCTGAACTAAGCAGTGATTGCAAAATAGTGATTGCTTTAAATGGGAATGCACTTGGTAGAAGCTACACTGGGATGGAACCGTCCCTTAGGATAGATAACACTTGTAACTAAGAGTGCCCCTGTGATCAGGGTAGCACTGGCACTGATGTGCAAGGTGGTTCCAAAGAACTAGAATGAGCTGAGCTGATTATAATCACGGAGAAGCCACATAAGTCTAAGAAAACTATGTTTGGCTAATTATAACCCCCGTTCCTTTGTTATCACATTTTCTCGATCTAGGGCATTGAATAGGCTTCGGTTTCAACGAACCACCGCTGATCATGTGAAAATTAATGAAGATCGCCTGATTCCAGTACCACCCAACACTGACCCGGCCCAGGTTTTTGTTGAACATTACTATAGTCTCCGCAACAGCAACAAGCAGAATGAATTCGCCAGTATTATTCTCGACAACAAAGAAGAAAAAAAATGTTACCCACAAAGAAGCGTTGCGTTTATATGATCACACACTTCTGAGTGGATACATTGGCTATATGTCTTCAAACTGTATTGCTTGAAGAAATGCCAGCGTATGTTCCTTCAGGTATGGTTAGCGTTGTGCATATTATAATAGCATTTGCTTTCTACACCAGTTGATCAAAGACTCCCACTTCTACTTTTCACTTTCATCATAATTTATCAGGTTGCAGAGTAAAGCCCTACGGCCTACCCCTTCCACAGATTACATGAGTGTTGCTTAGTAAATATGAAGGTATGCTGAAAGTCAATTGGAAAGTTCATGACTTTTTCATTTTCAAGGATAAGAACGTAAACGGGCATCACAATTTCTCAACGCCTATAGGCATACTGCTTACTCCGAAGTAGATTCCTGTATTCAGGGTAATTTTATAGGATCCTAATCAGTTTCTCGAAGTTCATAAAGATCACAGAAATACAGACTGGTCAATAATAATTGCAAGCTACTCTTTTGCAGCCATCTAAGGTGGGAAAAACAATACTTATTTTCTTCACATCTTGAGATAAGTAATTTGCCAAATTGAGAAAAGCCCTCAAAGAAACCTTTCTGATATTTATTACCCCAGCAATATTCTCAGTGAAAAGCCCTCACTTCAGTGTACGGAAACCTTTCTGGATATTTATTACCCCAGCAGTATTCTCTAACAGCCTAAGAATGAGAGAGAATTTGATCAAAAATGGTTCAAAATAATATATATAAGCATATGAAATGTCCCCTAAAAGCTTGCCTAACCACTCTGGAGTGATCCAGTCTTAAAATTCCTGAAGGTTCCATTTTGTTAGATCTAATAGCGAAGAGACAGATGCGGGTTCCAAAGTTGTTTTAGACTGGGCTCACCAAAAACGAAGCAGACTTTTTCATTACCTAATATTTAATTTTTTATATTTCCAATGTTTCGATAATTCATGGATGGAATTTTTGCTAGTCACATTTTGAACTCTGTTGAATCCATTCACTGGTTTCTAGTTCTCCCTGTTAAGAGGTTGAATCTTATCTTTGTAGTTCACATACTTTTTTCCTTAATGATTATGTGGGATGCATCCATTACAATTGAAGAGGTTCTTTACTAAAATCCTATTTGATAGACTTGACTATTTTCTTTATATCAGACTGAAGATCCAGTTCTTACTTTTACCTGGGGCTTCCTTGAATTCCATCATTTCCTCATCTGTGTTATATGAAGCAAGCTTTGCATTATTGCAGATAGTGTAAGTTGCAAGTGTAAGTTGCAAGGTAGAGAGTCGAGTTGTTTGATGGTCTCACTACATTGTTTAATAGAGCAGGGAACTTTGGTTTGTGTCCCATTATCTGAATATTTCCTCTTGCCTCTTGTCAGGAAATGGGTATGTTACCAGAAGGAAAGTTAAGTAACAATTCGTTTTCTAGCAGCGGCCGAATATGACTTGGGTTGGTATGTTCAGATGTCTTCTTAACGGCAAATAATTTTCTCCGGATCTTCAGCGACAATCAAAGACCCAGGTATTTCAATTAACCATCGATGGCACAATAAACAAGAGTGCTTAATTATGTCATTCCAGATTGCTGTACACTACGTGTCCCTATTATCTTCATCGAGATCCCCTTCTTGACTAAACGATGACTTAAGAAACGATTTGCCGTAAGAGACTGACGTAATTCCTAATCATTTTTAAGTTAATCATATGAAGTGAACCTACACGGTATAATTTTTTTTTATTTTATTTGTGCGGGAAGTTTGAAGTATGAGCATGGTCAGATTGGTGATCAATAATATGTTTGACTTTTAGCACATACTATAATTTTACGTGTATGTTTTTTTGTTTGTTGTAAAGTTGCAATAAGTGATTGGACGTTACGATTTTGTCTACCGTGGTAAACCATAGGGCCCATGTCTTAACTTATGATGGTGTCAGTTTTGAAGTGTATATTTCTTTACTATTATAAAATGAATATCTCGACCATTAGGAAACCAAAAACAGCTAATGGTGTGCGTACCGTATATGCAAATCATATAATAGAAAAATTTATCAGGGCATGTTAGGGCATGATCATTAATGCATTTGAAAGGAAAGACACTGATATTCATAGAGCACACAAGTGAACGTGTATAAACCAGGAAATCTTCATATTAATGCCATGGCAAGATTCGCAAGAGCCAGTTCTACCGGTTATGATAGTCCTGAGGTAGTAAGCAGTAATTTTACTTCGTTCGCCAAAGTCCATTCGTATCTCTTTCCATATTACATTACATTGTTGTGATTCCATTTCACACTTTCCTGCAAACAAGAATTATTGTGCATAATCCTGCTTGTGCTGAGATTCTTAACATGATGTGCTTTGGGATGGAAAAATTAATCATTTGTTAAATTCTCATTTCTTTCCAGTTCTAATGCTTTGAGGTCAAGGTTGTCATATTCATCTGCTTCTAGCTTTTGAGTATTGAGTTGTTGTTTTCAGAGATTTGTGAGATGTGAGTTTGTTTTTTGCCGTTCTTGCTCTCCCGCGGTTTGAAAAATGTGATCTCAGTATGATATCGTGTTGATATGATGCTCCGTTTATCCGAAACCACCTTGTTTGCTGAAGCCCTCCTGTTGATTTTTCCCTGCGGTTAAATACGCGTAACTATGCGTGTTTGGATTGCTGTCTCGCTATGTTTGTGATCAACTTTTTTATCAGTTTGTTTGCTTGCATACATTTTTAAAGGCAACAGTTCCATCCTTATTTGTTTAAATATATCTTTGGTAAAATTTTTCCTGTGAGGGTTATTGTCTTTTGCTACAATTTTTGAAGATTAAAATTTAAAACTGTAAATAAAAGTGACAAAACTTTTTGCTATAGGACCATAACTTTTACTAAATATAAAAGTAATTTATATTTTGAAGATGTATGTGCTAGTTACACGCTCTCTCTCTCTCTCTCTCTCTCTCTCTCTCTCTCTCTCTCTCTCTCTCTCTCTCTCTCTCTCTCTCTCAACAAAACTTTATTTAATTTCTTTGTTCCATTTAAGTAATAGGATTGAAATTAAGAGTTAGGAAAAATAATTGTCACCGCCGAATTCATATTATTAATCGTTGAACCTTGGGTGAAATTCCGTGTGGAAAACTTCACCCCACTCTCTCTCTCTCTCTCTCTCTCTCTCTCTCTCTCTCTCTCTCTCTCTCTCTACTCATAAAGCCACTCAACGAAGAAATTCTAAAGATATTGCCTTTTTTATCCATTGGCATTTTGGTGTGTTGCTTTTGTGAAATCACCAAGTAAAATGAACTGGAATTCATCAGACTACTTGTGTAAGAGTGACATGTAGCAATATTTCTGGTCAGCTGTCGTGGGTGGATACTGGAATACGTCAGAGATATTAAAATTAACTTCATTATACGGGAAGGAGGCATCATTTATCCTTACCTCGCGTATTTTTAGCAGGACGAACAAACTTGACCATGAATGACAATGAAGTGCTGAGGTCGTTCGAATATACTAAGGAAAGGAGTGACGACAAGATGGAAAAAGAGGAGAGGGAGACTTCAGAGTGGATACAAAACAGTACAACAGGCATTCTGCGTGAAGGGAGGAACGCTTGGTTTGACTGTACTTGCATTGGTGATCATATGTAAGCGCCAAACAATAATACGATCTCTGCATAGCTGGTCCCTCCTTCAGCTAAGATGAGCAATATTGGCGCATAAACCCCAGTGACAGCTTATGGCAGCATCCTCAATGCATTCGTGCCGGTCCAACAGCCCAAAGACCAGATATATCGCTGAATGGTCTACCTACTCAAGTGTCTGGTTTCTAGGACAAAAATCTCATTATTCACTCCCGTCCAGTTCAAAGACCGGATAAAATCCCAGGGCTGAGTGAATGATTGACGCCCATCCTCTCGGCAATGAAATTACCATCCGAGGCCGGTGTAAGTGGCAATGGCTCAGAATAAGGCCTAAGGAATAAACCGTTGGTCAATACCTCTATAATACCAACACAAAGCAGTACATATCTCAGTCCAAAATGATAAGTCAGCAGTGTTCAGTTCAGATTTAAGTCTTTTTCCGCACAGCCAGTTAAGCTTCAGTTTGCCCTTATCTGCCAAAACCGATTAGTTTGCACTGAATTGATGGCTTTTCCCACAAGCCAGTGTGGTATGAGAGCGGCTGGGCTTGGATATTTTTTTAGTCTGCTGTACTGAATGGCAAGTATGGAAGAAACTTTGTCTTCTGCTGTTGTATGACTTATTGTTAAAAGTGAAAAACAAAATTTGAGACTTCAACCCATGTTAACTCAACAAGCATCAACGGTGGACTGGCTGTTTTGACTGTCCTCCTGTGTTTCTCTCCCCATGTATCAGTTTGGCTTGATGGTCCCCAACACTTCACTCTCCACTTTAATGGAAACCGTTAGTCCTCCAGTTTAGACGAAGCGGTTGGCCGTGCTATGCTACGAACGCTGGTTCAGACAGATCATTTTGGAGTAATCAGTTTAGTCAGTTTGGACTTTACATATGTGCCCATAGATAAAATTTTTCCTGGCGAAATTTTGCTTGTAACAATATGCAAAGATTCTGTTTACAAACTTCTCTTCATGTTTTCTGTACAAAACTCTGTTTGCATTTTATTATTTTTGTGTGTCAGTATGCATCTTCATGTTTATCATGCTCCGATGAAAGCAATGTTTCCCATTCAAATTCTGACCATCTTCTGTTCCCATATTAAATTATATTGTTTTTCAAAGGGAGTTTGTATTTATTCAGTACAAATAACAATTCTCATCCAATACCTTCTTATCATTTTACCACAGCAATAGTCATTGTTGTTTATGTTTTTATTTCCAGATAGTAAGTACTTTCTGTGTTCATCATTTTTTATGTTAGATAAAGTTTCAAGCCCAGCTTCCACCAATTTCTTGACCCCTTACAGGAAGAGTTACATTAGCCCACCACCAACCTACCTTCACCCACCTGTAAAAAAAAAAAAAAAACTGAGAAAGCTTCGAACGAACAAAACCTCTCTCAAAAGGCTGCCCTGCAGTTTCACTAGCATTATCTCTATTATCATCATAAGGAAAACGAGGTGTTCAATACTCCTCCTCCTCAGGACTCTACCACTCTTGTGGCCGTAGGATAATTTAAGGTGCCACATTTACAGCTCCATGAAATATGATGAATGTATCACAAAATTCTTAAACTTTGCACAAGTGCTACTGTACCGTGCCCCTTCGATCTTGGATTTGAATTCACTTGCCTAGGTACACTCAGGCACACTCGTTTCGTTTGCTATTTTCCTGGTTTTTCCATAGGTGTGTTAAAACAAACCAATTGGAGAGCAAAAGTTTGTTGAAGTATCTGGGTACCCTATTCAAGTAATTGATAACCAAAGCTAAGAGAAAACTGAACCAAGGCTGCTCATTGGATAAAGCAGCACTGATGAGAGTGGAAAATTATACCTCTTCCTATTGTAGTCTTCTATACCAGCAGCCAGTTAAAATAAGGAATGATTTACAAACTGATGGAGTAAAAATTAGCGTAAAAATATGGTTGTTAAAGAAAATAAAAGTTGATTTTAAAGTTTAGTAATAAGAATGAGCGACATTAAAGGTCATTGCAACCGCACAGGAGTTTTCAATAAGCAAGGTTACAAATGTGCCAGATGTATGGACTCGTGTTTTAAATATTGGTTATCTGCATATTTTTATTATTCTGTATGTGAATGTTATCTTTCATTTTACATAATTTTTGTTTATCACTTGTGTCCGACTTCATGTCGGGGAAAAACAAATTCGAAAATATGTTCGATAACATGATGTTTCTCTCTCTCTATCTCTCTCTCTCTCTTTGTGTGTGTGTGTGTGTGTGCTTAGGATGTTTTATTTTTATAAACAGCTTATAAACACTCAGATTTAGCTTGGAAAATAAACTAACAGAGACTACGGCGTGTTTTTCCTACTCGAGTAGATAATCTATTAGACCTAAGGTAAAGTGCGACGTTTGAAGGCCAAACAGAGCAAAGAAGCGTTTTTGAAGTTTATGTGAGAAGTAAATATATCTAATGTAAAATATTAAGATATTTTTTATATTGACCCTAATTAATTTATTTCCTTGGTCCGTCTACATGTAAATAAACCATTAGATGGCCAGAAAAGTAATGAGCTTTGTTAGATCAGGCTTTAGTTGTGCGAGGCAACTGCTGTAGACCAGATTGACTGTACAAGGTAATCTGTTTAGTTTTTTGTTTTAATGATAATTTCCTACCACAATGACATTGTTACGATGCTTTAAAGACATTTATAGAATAAAGTAAAGAATATAACTGATTCAGAAACTGTCCATCCCGTGACCAGGTCAACGGTTTAATCTGATATGTTCGCGCAGTGGCCAGTGATTTTTGTCTTACAACCAAAAGTATATTCCTTCTCCACACGCAATCCTAAACTGATTGTGTCCATCAGTGCAGCTTAGCTTTGTGCTAACCCAGTAATCTGATCTGAGTGAAGAGAGTATAGGACATTGAGCTTGTCTTTACTTAATCTTTGCCTTTATCAATACCTTCTTTTTAAATTTCATATATAGCCTAAATCCCTTGGCCCAAGCCGGAGGGACGGCCCAGGAGTAACGCTTTGTCTTGCATAGAGTCCTAGTTCCACATTGTTGACCTGGTTTACTTCTTGAATTTTTTATATCACCTTATGGGAATGCCTAACATTTTTTGCTTTCTGCAACACGCAGTGTTAGCACAGTAATCAATGATTTTTAAATATTTGCTTACATTTGGTTTTAGCTTGGTTCCTGAGCTTATTTTCCCCAACACTTAGAAAACATATACTGCTGCTGAAGAGCTGGGCACTGTTTGTCAAGGCTTGTCTGTCTACACAGATAGTGGTATTAATGCTACATCCTTCAAGGTTTTAATTTTCAAGAATATTAAAATCCTTTACCTTACCAAATTTCTTGAAATGGTTGCCTTCATTGCAAAAATGGCTAATTATTATTTGAACCGTTGTCAGATGGCCTGCTTGGCAGTTGTCTTTGGTGCCTGTGGCTCTAGAGCTTCAGTGTCATTAGGTTTTCAGGTTTTCCTTTATAGACTTCACAACAGACGTTTTGTTTGAGTGGACGGTTTGCTGACGGAAATAACTTTTAATGGTCATTACATCAGCTCAAGAGACAAGTGGTCAAGCAGTGGTGAGTAAGAATTAAAGAAATGTTACAGATTTATAAAACTGTATGGCAATTTTTTCTTCAGCAGCCATATATCTAAATTAATTGACAGTATTACCAAGAGGCATAACTGTTCTCTTCCAGTCACATTAAAACACGGACTGTTCAGACAGTACTTGAAAACCAGAAGGATTGCATGAATATTTTTATTGAAAACTGAGTTCCACAGCTCTCAGATAACAAGGCCAGTCATGACTTATATTAACAAATCTG
>NC_089746.1:34446511-34484011 GCF_040412425.1 Macrobrachium rosenbergii
TCTCTCTCTCTGTTGGTCTGTGTATGTTTTTGGTAAAATTTTTCTTTCGGTACAATTTCCGAAATGAAATTTCCTTTTGAACCACAGATATATGACCGCACTTAACCACGTAAAATAGGAGGTCATTAGCGGAAGAGGTAAGAACCAGGACGGCCTTCACATTAAGCACCGCATTAACAAAATTACATCAGCTACTTTCGTTTTATTCTCCTTGAGATGATGGCTTAGGACAGGGTCTACCAACTCTATCCTGCTATCTAATTGCTTCGCTTATCCGATGATTTTTTTTTTCTTCCTTTCTGTTTGTTTTGGGGAGATAAAAGACTCAAAGTATTTTTTGCAATGCTTTAATAAATTTTTATCTCTTTGCATTATAATTCTTGCTTTTATATACTGGGTTTCATTTATAATTTTAGGATTCAAATGCTTTATATAGAAATATATACTGTATTATCATTTACAGACACAAGTTAATTTTAGTTTTGCAGTAACTAAGTTTGTTAAACATACTTCTAATTTGACCTTTCTAATGCAGTCTGACTTAAAGGTTCACAGTCTAGGGTGTTGCAGGGTCGTAGCAATTGAACTGGCCAAACTGATGACAAGACACAATCAGTATAATATAACGAATGTTAATAACATTCTGTTGTTGGGAAAGATAAAGAAAAATGGATTGATGATTGAAATGATCTTTTAATTTCTGCATCAATTTTTATAGGATAGTCATGCTTTTAGCCATATAAATCTTGTGCATTTTCCAAAATAACTTTTCACTTTTGCAAAATAACTTTTCACTTCTCCCCCAAAGAAGTTGCCTGGTCATGACACTTTGATTGATGTTAAAATGTTGCAATGAAATATGTTAGCAATGTTTTTACTCGGAGGTAATTCGAGATATCCTGAAGGCATCCCTTGTTATTCCTTATTTCATAAAATCCCACATTTCTCTCTCTCTCTCTCTCTCTCTCTCTCTCTCTCTCTCTCTCTCTCTCTCTCTCTCTCTCTCTCTCCTGTATACATTTGAAGTTGATTTCTAGGACAAGCTTTTCATTTGGACAGCTACATTCATGACGATTTTCCATCATAATCTAAATTTCTTTCCTCAACCTGTCAAAATAATATCTACTTAAGCTTAGTCTTTTTTCCAGAAGAAGTTTCTTCAAACCTGACAGGTTTTACTTGTGTGTGTCTAAGCCAAAAATCATGCTATTAATGCCTTGTAAATAAATCTTCGTTATTTTTAAACCTAAGCTTCATCGGCCATTTTGGAACATTTGTTCTTTAGGTCTTCGAGGTAAATCATCCACATTTGAAACATTTTTCCTCTACTTTTGCTCTTCCCCACTTTTTTTTCATCTTCTGTTTTCTTCTTCCTTTGTTATTCATTATTCTATACCCTCTTTCCAAGCTGTTTATTAGCAGCCACGTGTGACTGTAGGGTTGGAGTTTCATATTCCGATTAGAGATAAACAGGTTCCAAGGAATACAAATAGATTATCAGTGAGAATAAATTGAATACTTTTGTCACAATCGTCGGCCGCTGTCGTAGCTAGTTATCAATGACTTCTCCTTCTCCTGATGTCCAGAGATACGGGCAGGTATGGACCTCTGGTGACGGGGCTGCTGCCTTGACCCCATCTTATTAATTATGTGAAATGTCTCACTTGGGTTGATGGTTTAACCCTTTCCCTCCCTTTCTTCTCTATCTCACTCTCTGACAAAATGGCTGCAGAGGTCTGTCTTATTCCTCTTGACTTCATAAACATCATACATTGAATAGCAGTAATACTTACGTCACTGTCCTTAACATGAGATTCCATGTGTATCGGCCTGCCTATACCAGGACCCATAACCAGCTTCCAGTTATCCGGTTAGATATTCAGCAGAATTTAATATCACCATCATTACATATATACAGTGAAAAATTGGCGAGTTGTATTCAGCTGTTTTAATTCAATTTGTCCTGAGTGCAGCCTGCATTGTACACGACTTTAGATATCCAATTAGATATGATGAATCTTCACGATACAAATTTTGGTGGTTCTGGAATCGAGGTGATCTAAATAGTTACTCTAAAACTGGTCTCATTTTTGCCTTCCGTCCCCTACCCCAATAACGTGTACTGAGTATTTCGGCTAATATTGTATTTTCTTACGTACAGAATTTTATCTTGTTAATACACTTTATTTTCTTACAGAGTTTTATCTTTTTCCTCCATTGTTTGCGTCCATTGGATATTCTGTAAAGACTGAGTTTCCACTTGAGTATTCTTTCAAAAGGTTGAGGTTTTATTTTCGACGTGATATCTTTGGGAATGAGCGCAAGCTTAGAAATACAGTGCCATTTCCAAAGAGCTCTGACCGGTGCTCCTGATCCTTCAGAGGATGCATCAACTGTGTCTGACACTTCCACCTCTCCTCAGGCAGCGTCAGCTTTGTCTGGTGCTCCTGAGCTTGAAATTTCCTTGACGAAACCGCCATCAAAGGTGCTCAGCAGCCATGATATATGAAGGCTTTGCCATCTGTGGCAGGTTCCTCCTCCACGGAAGCAGCACCATCGTCGACCTTAAAACAGAAGGCAGCCACAAATCAGTCTCCTTCCGGAAAAAAGCTAGAGCAAGGCGGTAAAGCAAAAGCATTTAAAAGGGGTTCCAGTTAAACGGCCTCAAAATCTAAGTAAAATTCGTCCATTTTCTCCAATGGGACTATCGGGAATGAAGGGCTAAATGGGATTAAGAAAGGTTGTTCATATCAGAGGTGTCTCATGTATGTATAGCTTTGCAGACGACTATGATTGGTAATAATAATATGTGCCTGAGTCCGTGAGAGTATACAGCCTATCATTCTCCATATAACATAAATATAAGAACCCATGGGGGTGTAGTTTTATATAATCATAATAACGCCCAGTAAAATCCTATTAGTATCCAATCTACGCTGCAAGTGATAGCTGTGCAGATCCAATTGCAAAGGTAATATACAGTATGCTCTCTTATCTGCTACCTAGTAAAGTCTTTCCCACTGATGATTGTAAATCCCTTATTCAACAGTTACCACGATCTTTTATTATTCTAGGCGATATGAATAGCAGAAACACTCTTTGGGGTGATATCATTGCCAATCCAAAAGAAAATTGCCTCTGTTCCATGATAGAAAGTGAAAATGTGGGAACCCTAAGCACAAGGGAGTCTAGACATTTTTTCATGTTTAAACAGGCACATTGTCAGCAACTGACTTATCTATATGCAGTGAAGACTGCCTTTCTGGCTTCAGTTGGAGAATGATAAATGTTGGATTTACCAGCGACAATTTCCCAATAATAATGAACGTATCTTCAATTCCTCCATCTTCAAGGTTACCTAATTGGAACACTGGTAAAGCTAGCTGATTGGGCAACATTCCAGGAAAACAGTTCAATAGATGACTCGGCAGATGACCTACCCTATGTAGGTGATGTTCTTAACTTTTTCAATACAATTATATTCTCGGCTGATCTTCAATACCCAGGACTTCAGGTATATTTATCAGCCAACCATTTCCCTGGTGGACTCGCAAATGCCATGAAACTCATAGAGCTAGAGGTCAGCTTTTACCAGATATTGCAGACAAAAATGTGAGTATTACTGTATTGAATTTCAAAAGGCAAGAGCTCATTTCAGCATAGAAATTAAAAAGGTATGAAAGGAATCTTGGAAAACTTTCATATTGTCATTAAATTCAAAAACACCTCTGACTGTAGTTTGGAAGTTAGAAAAATGTCAGGAAAATTTACTCCTTGTCAACCTCCAGTTATCTAGATCAGTGGCTGTGAAGCTGCAGATCGCCAGTTAGTCCCAAATGAGTTTCCTCATTATTATGCTAATGTTGCGAAGAAAATGACAACAGATCCTATTCAGCTCAAAGAAGGCTAACGGAACAGATAGAAATTGATTTTAATACATCAAGGAATGAACAATACCATGTACCCTTTACTATGAGGGAATTTGAATCATCCTTAGGTAAGTTTAATGAATCGGCTCCTGGACTGGATGATATAACATACTGAATGATTAAGTATACATGTACCAAGAAATACCAGTCTTCATATTGAGCCTTCTTAACAGCATTTTTCGAGGACATATCTTCCCTAAACTATGGGAGATGTTGAAATTACTCCGATTTGTGAAACCAGAGAAAGACCCCCTCAAGACAGGGAATTATCGTCTCATTGCACTGGCGTCATGTCTGTGTAAGATCATGGAAAAAATGGTGAATACGTGTTTGATGTGGTACTTCGAACGAGGCTCAGTGGCTCAGTGTGGTTTTCGAAGTATGCATTCCACAACTGATGAGTTGGTTCGAATGGAACCTTCAATGTATGAAGCTTTTGCTAACAAACAGCCTCGCACAACTGTTTTCTTTGATCTTGAGAAGGTCTGTGATAAAGCATGGAGATATGGCAATCTGAGGGTTGTTTAAGAATGTAACCTGAGAGGCAATTTGCCTCTTTTTATAGAATAGTTATGTAGGCCGTCTCAACAAAAATTTAGATCATTAGGCCTACATATGCAAAGCGTGCGTTTGTATGAACAAGATATATGCATTTACAGATATGACTATATATATATATATATATATATATATATATATATATATATATATATATATATATATATATATATATATATATATGAATGTCTTTACTGTAATACCACAGTGTAATATGAATGTAAGAAGGCCCATAAAACACTATTGAATGTTGCAACGTCCAATAGTGTTTTATGGGCTTTTATATTCATATATATATATATATATATATATATATATATATATATATATATATATATATATATATATATATATATATATATATATATATATATATATATATATATATATATATATATATATATCCTGGATTTCTTTGGTTTATTTACTGTAAAGGAGAGTTAAAACACTTAAAATAAAGTCTGGGAGAATAATACAATTTCGAAACATTAAAAATAACCTCCACTGTTTGAATACGATGAGCTCTCGTTGTCGAGTTTTTACCAACCTTGATGAAAAAGAGTCTATGGCTCCTTAACCAAAGAAGCAGCTTAACAAATACCCACACTTGAATTGAGATTGGTGATCGAATATAATTCAGTGAATGCCACGTTTCCTTTTATATGACTGAAGAATAAATTAAAGCATTAACTATTAGGAACTGTGCATATTGCTCACAAATAAAAGTCTTTATATTCAGTCTATAGTCATCAAATAGCTTCGGTTTTCGCATTGCATTTTCCATTTGGTGGATAAGTTTGGCACCGTTCGTAAATGGCGCCAATCCAGTTTCAACCCTCACGCTAGAGCAGTCATAGTATAATTACGAAAGGCATAGCAAGCAGCCGGTGCGTCACTGAGCAGTTATTATTAAAGTCTGACAAACAATCCTCAAAAAGTGGGAAAAATTCTTGAGACATAAAATCTGTTTTAGAATATCATGCGTGTGAAGTACCAGAATGTCCAGGTTGTTGGACCATTCATGAAGTACAGTGCTGGAACCTATGTGTCATACCTCACAAGACCAGTGCCTAGTGCTAATTGGCAATAAGACCCTTCTGAGCAAACTAAGAAAGTATTATAGAATTTTGTGTAAAAACCATGAAATTCAGTGTTTTAGTAAATTACATTATTATTTTCAAGCTGATAAAATGATAAAAGATATGTATCTAATGCTCTGATAAGGGAGCAGTTCTAGTGCTTGTGATGAGTACCGTTGCTTATAGATACTCCCCTGGTTTTCCTCATTATGAGCCTTCAAGTAAAAAAGGAACAATGTTCTATCTTAATGAAAAATTTTAGGAACAAATACATTTGCGTTTATCAAAAGAATGGTTTAAAACTCATCGTAAGAAACCTTTACAAAACCAATTCAATTCTTGGTTTAAGGCAACATCAGTTATTTATGGCGATCTGGGTAAAGATCAAACTGAAAACTTTTAGAGATCGCTGCTGATTTTTCATCATATCAAGGCACCCTGCAATGTCACTTATTAGCAGTTTCTCTTCTGCAGTGCAACTGTATTTTTACCACAACTATCAGTCATTATTTTTCATCTCTCTCTCTCTCTCTCTCTCTCTCTCTCTCTCTCTCTCTCTCTCTCTCTCTCTCTCTCTCTCTCTCTCTCTCTCTCTCTCTCTCTCTCTTTCTAAATCTAAATCTCAATCACCATTGTAAATCAATCATTCATAATTTTCCATCACAAACCTCTCTTATTCTAATTTTTGTCAAATCCATTTTATTTATTTCTTTTTACGTTTTACTAAACGACATGCACCGTCTCAACTGCAGGTACTGGATGACTGATTTGTAATATGATACTTATATTAGTTTACCATTTGACAATTCGTTTTCTGTAATAATAAGTGAATGCAAATAGAAAACGTGACCTTTTAATGGTTAACAAATATTTATGCTCATTTAATTAGAAGATACTCAGTTGCCGATATCTTCATTATGCTCGACTTAATTAATTTAAGAGTTATACAGTTCCAATATTCGCTGTGTTATCTTATCAGAGAATTAAACTGTTATAGTTAGCTGTGTCCATTATTCAATTGTCCAGCCTGACTCCCCCTCTCTCTCTCTCTCTCTCACACTCACACACACACACACACACACACACACACACACACACACACACACACACACACACACACACACACACACTCTTAAATCTCTCTCTGTTTCTCTCCTCTCATAAATCTCTCTCTCTCTCTCTCTCTCTCTCTCTCTCACCCTCTTATGTTTCTCTCTCTCTCTCTCTCTCTCTCTCTCTCTCTCTCTCTCTCTCTCTCTCTCTCTCTTTCACGACCAATTGCTCATCCATAATTCAACGGGATTCATATATTAATTGGTCGTCTCGCCATATCCTATTCCCTTATGGTAATTATGGAGATGTTAGCCCCTACGTAGTCTTTCTATATCAATGAACACGTTAACGGAGCCCCTCCTGTATTATCCCTCTCATCTCCATCTGCTGTGAACGTCTTTCTGACGTTGGGTTTCGAAAGCAGATCATGTGCTGCCCAGCAGGAGCATTCAAATTTTCTATTGATTTTTTCTGCGCTCGTTGGAACCATATATGGGTATTCATTCACGAGTTCGTTCTTTTTTCCTGTTATTATCTAACGTATTCTGCATTTGACCTATTTCACACACAGTAAATTAAATTCAGATAGCTTGTTTGCTTAAGCTGCCTATTAATATTTCAAACATGCGATCAATAATATGGAACAAGTCTGATAATTTATTTACTGGCACTGAAACCCTCCCAAGGATGAGTGTTCATAAGCGCAAGCAATGACAGACGGGAATCATTTGCTGCTGTTTTCTACATCGAATTAAGTAATTAAGCAAAACTCTTTTTTTTTAGAACTCGTTCTTAACCTGTTATTCTGTTACCGAGAAATTTCTTGCAAAATTCATTTTCTATAGCTTGTTTGTTTGTATAGAAAACGGACGCTATCATAGAAACCGGCTCAGAATTGACTACGTCCAGGTCTAAGGGAAGTTTGATTTATTGTTTGAATAACATCATATGATGTCGTCAAAATAACAGACGTACATGCACACACATACACAAACACAATATATACTGCATATATATATATATATATATATATATATATATATATATATATATATATATATATATATATATATATATATATATATATATATATATATATATATATATATATATATATATATATATATATATATATGTATATATTATATATATATATATATGTATATGTGTATATATATAAATAATATATATATATATATATATATATATATATATATATATATATATATATATATATATATATATATATATAATGTATATGTATACATATATATACAAATGTATATATGTATATATACATATACAGATATATATACAAATATTCAAATACCTGTACGGATCAACATCTTCCATTCTACTACCAACCATATTAAAATTCATTATTCGATGTTTTGGTTTCCATTTACCATCATAACCTTATATTTGATATCAACTTTCTTCTCTTGCAAACACTTTCAAAACTCTTCTGTTCAGCACTTTATATTCAGCATCCTTAATAAGAACTGTATCATCTGCAAAAATCAACCATTCACACTCCATTCACGACTAACGTTCTTATCCTGTAACTATGCACTTGCATCTGCTGTCTTCCCTCGTGACTTTTCGGATCACTTCATCTAGAAGATATTGAACAGCTATGGAGACAAGTAACTTCGTCTAACAAATAGTCATGCTCCTACATGTTAAAATACAACACTTCACTTCCATTGTAACTAATTTTAGTCACACTCAGTAACTTAGCTTCTGTCTAAATTATCAAATAGTCCACATTTCTTTTTATAGAATTTATTTTAAGCCTATTTTCAGTCCTAACAGTCCACATACGGGTTTTTCACATTTCAAAATTCTCACTTAGCTGTGCCATAAGTACTTGATTCACACTCATTCATCATCCCTTATCAGCCTTCTGTCATGTAGATGAACTTTTTGTTCTTTTTAAAATTTTAGTTCCCCTTCTCCCTGTTATTTTTTATTATTTGCCCTCTTTATCTTTCTCAATTGCATACGATCTGTCATACAACTGCACTTCAAATAGCCTCATTTTCCTTCACTGAACTTTTTATATCTTCGACCCACCACATAATATTTTCATTCTCTCTTCCTACCACCCATACCTCAAACATGTCTTGATGCACCTATAAGGACCCCATCCTCGAATTTTACATACTCCTCACCTAGTCCTTCCACTTCTGTGATCTCTCTTGCCTACAACTGGTCCATTTTCCCTTCACGTGCTCTTCTCACCACCTTGTCAAACTCATTTTTGTTAATTACATTTACTACCACGTTACCCCTTCCTTTCCAACTCATATCTATCTCAACTTTTGCTTTAACCAGATGATAACCAGACATACCTCCACTCGCTCAACTTCTCACTACTGCATCCATTTACTCGCTCTCCCATGTTACCTGATCAAACACAATTTAGAAATCTGTTTTCCTCACAATTTTCTTTTTCCCAGGTATGCTCTCTCTTCCCTCTCTCTTTATATATATATATATATATATATATATATATATATATATATATATATATATATATATATATATATATATATATATATATATATATATATAATATATCTATAATATATGTGTATGTATATATTTATATGTATATATAATATATTTTATCTATACATATATATATATACATATATATACAAATTTAAGTATGTATATATATATATATATATATATATATATATATATATATATATATATATTGCTAGATGTAAATGCAGGGCCTTGAGTTTATTGGCACAAGGAGGGGAAAGGTCTCATCTGACCATGCTTCCACACATAGCAATATCATTCAATCAATCAGTTATAAAGGTAATAAGAGAAAATCTCAAGACAATGACAAGAATGTATTGACAATTAATTCAAGGTTGTGGAGGGCCGCTAGGGTCCTGATACATTACAGCAATGGGTGATACTTGAGAAAACGCTTGATAACAATTACTTTAAAAGGGGACAAAACTCAAGGAGAACGTGAACCTGCACTACTGAAAGGGGACTGGCGGGATACGTGAATTACTTCTATGGATGAGAGGGCCTTCTTGCCACTCGATGCAGGACGATTCTACAAGAAGGCACCCGTCTTAGCAGGCGCGATGGGAGCATACGATCGGGGCAGAGTCGGTTCACAGCGTCAGGTTTGATCTGCAATGATACAGTCAAGAGATTGCCGGATGAATGGAATTTTGGCACTGAAGAGGTTCTGCTGAAGGCAGGGGATTCCTCTCTCATAAATATTCACAAAACAATAATAACACTTCATCAATGCGAAAATAATAATCAACAAAGAGGTCACTAATAACACTCCAGGTTTGGAAAGGAAGATATGATGAAAATTAGTATAGAAGAAGGAAAGGTGACCTGCAATGTCAACGTCTCGCATTACCTTGTCCTCAAGGACGTCTCCATAGGCTATTGACGACGCACTATGGCACTTGTGGAGGGAGGCAATACTATGACTGGCGGACGCTAGGGGGGCGAAGGAGTGAGGCTGTGGCGCCTCTCGTGACTCGTCAAGTCGTCTGGTTCTCTCGGAATCTCGAGTTAGTCTCTCTTGGTCTTGGGCGCCGGTCAGTGGCTCCCTTTTACGGCCGGGGTCTGACCCACGGGTCAGAGATGCATGATGGAAGTTTGGGGCCATGTGGTTCCCACGGTCACAGATGCATGATGGGAGTCTGGGCCATGGGGTTCCCACGTGGTGCAACACCTTAATTTCTGGCGCCAATCCTTTGAAGGTAGGGTCCGTCCTTGTACCAACTTTCTCTTGGCAAATGGTGTCCTCTGGCTATGAGGGTGGCCATTAATCCGCTAATCCCAACACCAGGGTCCTGTTAGAGAGGAAGAGAGAGCGAGAATCACCGTTTCTTATAGGAAAGGAGGACTAAGATCTGAGGGTGGGGCGGGGGTGCGGAATAGGGAAACTCCAAATCTGGGGGGTCTAGTTGACCTGATAAACAAGTTCTCTGTGCTCTTTGGTCATTTTGTTTCATTCTAATTTGAGGCAAGTGGACTGGCTTTTTACGAGATATGCAGGTGCAATCATGCCGTCTGCATAACCTTTTAGCAATATATATACATATACATATACACACACACACACACACACACATATATATATATATATATATATATATATATATATATATATATATATATATATATATATATATATATATATATATATATATATATTTACATACATACATATATATATATATATATATATATATATATATATATATATATATATATATATATATATATATATGCATATATATACACATTAAAGATTGTGAAAGACGGAACAGAGGTGGCTTGAACAGAAGTCCTCAAAATAAGCAGTTTCGAACAGCAACACCAAAAAAATGGAGTAGACCTTCTGCAAAATGGTCTTTTTAAAAAGGAATTTGCTGCTTTCTTGAAGAAGGAAGTTAGGAAGGAGCACTTTGCCACAGTGATTCATAACAAGATTGTTTATGTTTCCCAAGGTGGGAAGTGTGTTAAGCTGTGGGTAAATTCAATGGGAATGTTGCAAGTTGCAGAACCAGAAGATTATCAGGCAAATCACGAAGAAGCAGATACTCTTGTAATTTTTCGTGTAACAAAAACTTCAGGAAATGTCCTAGTTCGTTCGTCTGACATCGATGTGTTGGTTCTTTTAGTTTCATTTGCTGAAAAGAAATCGGATTCATACTTTATGATGGACTCTGGTTCTGGAAATACTCGTCGCTCTATGGATGCGTCAGGCATTGCCAAAATACTTAGAGTCAAATCATCCTGGTCTCTGTGAAGCCTTGATTCCATTCCACTCTTTAACAGGATGTGATTTCACATCAGCACTCTGTAATCTCTGCGCCAATAATGTTAACAAAACTGCAGTTTTTTTTTTATCTGCATAATCTATGGTTTCAAACACCTGAACAACATCGATGAAGCCAAATATCAAAGCTTCATTAAAATGACCTCTGGTGGAAAAATAGCTGAAAAGGTGAGGAAAATCAGCTGTGCATCACAGCATCCATGTCAAAAAACCATTGAACAACATATAAAGCGAGTAAACTATATTTCAGTTCTCTGGAAATGAGCTGGTACAAATAATCCGACCAGTGGTATCCATCCATTAAACTATGGGTGGGTTAATAATGATGGGAGCTTCTTACCATTCCCGTTTGAAGGAAATGCACTTCCAACTAGTGTGACTACTTGTCAAATGGAAACAGGCCAGAGTTCTAGAATGTTCTTGAGGTTCTAGAATGTTCTAGAAGGTTCTAGAATGTTCTAGAGTATTTCAGAAAGTTCTAGAGGGTTCCAGACAACAGAGTTCTAGAAGGTTTTAAAATGTTCCAGAAGGTTCTAGAATGTTCTAGAAGATTCTAGAATGTTCTAGAAGATTCTAGAATGTTCTAGAAGATTCTAGAATGTTCTAGAAAGTTCCAGAATGTTCTAGAATATTCCAGGGTTCCAGAAAACAGAGTTCTAGAAGGTTCTAGAATGTTCTAGAACATTCTAGAGAGTTATAGGAAGTTCCAGAATGTTCTAGGATATTCCAGAAAGTTCTAGATGGTTCCAGAGAACAGAGTTCTAGAATTTTCTAGAATGTTCTAGAATGTTCTAAAATGTTCTAGAATGTTCTAGAAGGTTCTAGAATGTTCTAGAAGGTTCTAGAAGGTTCTATAATCTTCTAGAAGGCTCTAGAATCTTCTAGAATGTTCTAGAAGGTTGTAGAAGGTTCTAGAGATTATAGAATTTTCTAGAAAGTTCTAGAAGGTCTAGTGAGTTATAGAAAGTTCCAGAATGTTCTAGAATATTCCAGAAAGTTCTAGAGGGTTCCATAGAACATAGTTCTAGAAGGTTCTAGAAGGTTCTAGAGACTAGAAAGTTTTAGAATGTTCTAGAATGTTCTAGAATATTCTAGAAGGTTTTAGAATGTTCTAGAACATTCTAGAGATTATAGAAAGTTCCAGAATGTTCTAAAATATTCCAGAAATTTCAAGAAGGTTCTAGAATGTTCTAGAAGGTTCTAGAACATGCTAGAGATTATAAAAGTTCCAGAATGTTCTAGAATATTCCAGAATATTTTAGAAAGTTCTAGAAGGTTCTAGAATATTCTAGAATGTTCTAGAGGGTTCTAGAAAGGTTCTAGAAGGAACATTCTAGAGAGTTATAGAAAGTTCCAGAATGTTCTAGAATATTCCAGAAATTTCAAGAAGATTCCAAAGAACAGAGTTCTAGAAGGTTCTAGAAGTGTAGAGTATTTTGTAGGTATTATTACATCAATTTTTTGTTTCTCGTTATTATTCGATATTAGAAAATTAATATAATGAAAAATAAAACTTTGTCACTGTGCAAAGAGGGGTTTCATTAACTTCTTATAATGGTGCATTACTCGAGATATCCAAGCAAGAAGACTGTTATACATTAGTTAAAGAATATGAAGAATTTTTAAAATCTGTTATTGAAGGAAATCTAGGAAACAGCTGCTTATTATGCTATCTATATTTGTCTGGTCAATCATGTACAGAAATCCAGCGAGCTGTTAGGACGAATGATGTCGATTTATACATAAAGATTTTACCTGTTAGTTGAAATATTCTTTGCCCTGAATCGTCCTAACTATGCTCGGTGGGGTACATGGTTTCTGTCAAAAATGCATAAGCTGGATCCCTCAGCACTGCATGTATTGAAGGCAGGTGCATTTTGAACCAAACGAACTAAGAACTATTCAAGATCACCAGTTGACATCACACTAGAGCAGACTCTGCAACCGTGATGCTGCTTCATCATCGACAGGCATTACACATTCATACGATGGTGTATTACATTTACACAGCGAATTCTTGCTGTTTCTGAACTGAAGTCAATTAGTGGCTTCGAACCAGGAGAGGATTCAATGAAGCAGAGGACTCCACATCGAACCAGACGTGATAACAGGGACGTGAAGGCATTTCATGATACTGTGGAGGCAATATGCAATCCATTTGACATTAATTCACCACTCCAATTAGTCAATCTGACAACAGGAAAAACTGTAAACCAGGCAACTACAGACTATTTGATTGGAACACTAACTGAATGTAGAGACAGCAATGTAAGAATACTAAAAAGGATCAAGCAGGTTAGGGTGCAGAATTTTACAGCTGAAAATATTAGACCAAAGACCACCAAGGAGAAAAAGGTGTCCGAGATGAATGAATATTCAATTAAAACCGTCCAAAAGAATAATGCTCCTCTTGTGTACGTAAGCGAAGAATCAATTAGATGTGATTGGTCTTAGTAGCACTACAATGAAATATAGTAAAACTGAAGTTTCCTGAAATCTCAGCCTGCAGTAATACCGCTAACAAAGGAAAATCACAGTAATGTAAACCAGGTCTGTACACACTTGATCCCAGTGCAAAAAATGTTCGAAGGTGATTTAAAAGCGAAACTGAAGAATCTCAGTAAAATTGTTAAAGTCATGTGCCACTCCTTGGTTTATCCCGTACCAGAGTTAATCCTAAGCAGATATTCCACTTGCTGAGACCTCCTTCGAATATAATGATCTTTGTATAAATTACAATGGTTATTTACTCCTTCCATCTTTGTTCTTGTTGGTAAAACTGAGTCTTCTTTGTAATCTACGGCTCCATTGCGTGTAGTTTGCTAGGAAATGTCTCACAATACAATTGAAAGATCTTGCAATCCGTTGTTTCAATTTCCTTATGGCTATATACTCGGTTTATATTTTAATATATTGTTATTCAAGTGATATACATATATATATTGTATATAATATATATATATATATATATATATATATATATATATATATATATATATATATATATATATATATATATATATATATATATATATATATATATATATATATATACATATATATATATATATATATATATATATATATATATATATATATATATATATATATATATATATAATGTATATCGAAATTTCTCCAATCAAGTTGTTAGAGAGCCAATCCCACTCAGCATAGCCCCTCTTGGGAAGCTCCTCTTGAAATGACAGGGACAAAAGTAAGCTATCTCGGGAAAGGTTTCGTCATATCATCATTATCGCCTTCGACGCCGTGTGACGCGGAGGATCTATGATTAATTCTGCCAATCGTGACTTTACTGTGCTTATACTCCACACATCTCCTCTCATCTCTAGCATTCAGTCTCATAATTTTCATCTAAGTAGGTGTGGGTCTTCCATCTCTTCTGGCGCTTATATTGTTCTTCGCATGAACATAAAGAGCTTATATGGTATCTCATTCTTTGTATTTTTAAAGCCTGCCCCTCTAATCGATATAGTTTCTTTCTATTGCCATTATGCAAGTCCGAAGAAGCGTACAGATCGTACTGGACTGATGGATAATCTAACTTTCGTATCAGTTTCAGTCCATTTAATATCCAGATCTTATACAGCCTGCCCATTGTTTGATTTGCGGATTTCAGCCTTTCACTAAATTCAAACTCAATAGAATTTTTATTCGATACCATTGTTCATAAGTATTTAAAAGACTCGTCCCTATTAATCATCTCTTTGTATTGTGTTATTTAATCTCTTTGTGCTTACTCTGCCCTCGTTATATTCATCATTAGTCCCATTACCCTAAATATATGATGCATTTTATAAAAAAAAATGTAAATCGTGTAGAGTTTTTGTAATTAAAACCGCAGCATCAGCTGCGTATTCAAGTCTGGTAGGTTTCTTTAGTTAGTCCAGTCAAAACCTTTTCTTCATCACCAGCCACTATTTCCATTATAAAATCCATAACAAGGACTAACTGCAAGGTGAAATATCATCACACTCCAGCACCCAACTGTTTACTGCCAATTGACAAGAACCTTTTCATGCATATTTCGGTTAGCTTTGTATAATTAACCTGAGTACCATAAAGACCTTGATTCCTCCATAATACTGGTCTATGGACGCTGTCGAATGTCATCTCATAATCACCAGGAGCCATCAAAAAGGAATTTTTAAATTCTACGATCTGCTGCAAGATATGTTTTCAAGCAAATGTTTAATCTGCGTAACTTCAGCCTTTTCTGAAACCAGCTTGTTCATCTTTAAAGGTTTCGATATTACTGTTACTGATAAAACATCGTTCTTGTCTGCCTCCAATGTTTTTATTCAGAAGTCCCAAGAAGAGTGATCTTCAGACCGCAACAACAGATACTGATATCATGTAGTAGAGGACAGTTTTGTTTATAATAAACGTATATATCGCGATCTTTTGTGACTATAATGAACGCTTTCAGATTCATGAATTTTTTTGTACTTATGCATATATATATATATATATATATATATATATATATATATATATATATATATATATATATGTCCTGTATATATGTAATTTATATATAATTTATGTATTTGTGTAGGCTATATATGTATGTATATACATACATATATACACATAAATACATAAATTTATGAGAGAGAGAGAGAGAGAGAGAGAGAGAGAGAGAGAGAGAGAGGAGAGAGAGAGAAGTGGGATGGCAGTTCTACGTTAGTTCACAACTTTTTTGAAGAATATAAAGTTAAATATATGGCGATGCACAAAATTTTAGCTGTGGTGGCATTTACCAGCAATTATGTAACTGTTGGCAACTGTGGCCTGCTTCTCTTAGAAAAATATTACGAAAATATTGCAAAGAAATAGTTATAATATTGTAATGAACAGGAGTTTTTAAAGGCAACATTATTCGTATACTGAAAAACGTCTATAACATTAAAATGTCAGAATCTGCGCTTTTTCTTTAAGTTCATCTGTTTTGTTCGCTTTAATTCACTTTAATGCTTATCTTACAGTCTGGATAAATAATTATAATACCATTTTATATGTATCTTTGAAATAATGCTGATATATATATATATATATATATATATATATATATATATATATATATATATATATATATATATATTATATATATATATATATATATATATATATATATATATATATATATATATATATATATATATATATATATATATATAGATATATATATGTGTGTGTGTGTGTGTGTGTGTGTAATAGCCACGATTACATCTTAAGCTCATGCTTTCATTACCATTGTGGCTATAGCAAGTACATCCGTATCTGGTGACTTATTTATTTATGTAATTGCTATTTATTTACAGAAACTTCGAACTGTTGCTGGAACATCAATCATTTCCATGAGAAACAAGCCGTCTTAAATTTAGGTAAGTGGACATTTTCTGTCTGTAGTGTAGTTTTTTTTTTAATACAAGTATATTCGGAAATGTACGTCATCGAAGATGGAAAAGACGAATTTTCAGTATCAAGAAAGTTTTTTTTTTTTTTTTTTTTTGCCCAAACATGGATTTCAGTAATAACCGACTGAAGCGTATCGTCCTCTGTATTCCGTCACGAAAAGCTGATTCAGAATCGTATTTTGATGTGTATTGTCGTCTCTTCCACTTCAAAGTTTCCTTACAATCACTTTCTCTTAGTATTTGCGTACAAAAATGAATAATGAATAACAACCAGAAAAAACATAAGTCTTAAAAATATGTTACTTATACGTAATACGTAATAATACGTACACAGAATCGTAACTACGTTAGCCGAGTAAATAAATTAAAACGGAGGTAAATCGATAATATCGGTGGTGGTTGTCAAGACCTAACTCACGCAGATTCGTACACAACTGACTAAAATTGAGAGGAACGTTTACCAATAAGTAAAATTTCTATTTCAAAGGCTATTCTGATAAGTAGATGGCCATCATATTAAACAAAGTTTCTGGGGAAGTATTGTAGGAGAGCATAAAAAACTGAACAGCTAAATCTTGAAATTGAAGGTGAAAAGATTTTTAAAAGGACTTGGTCGTTTCACAGAATCCGAAGCAGAAAAAGAAAACCTATGAAAGGACACTATGTTAAAGGCGATGGAGTTCGTTAAGTGATGACTTTGGGGAAAACAAAGCAGGAACCAGAGAAAGAATTACAATAAAAATGTTATTCCACCTGACTGAACCCGCTTTAGGGGTGTGCATTGGTGCAGAATTTTCTTGTTGATGTAGATGAGAGGGAGCCGCGCGGGAGGAAGCGGAGCTGGGACCCAGAGAGAGAGAGAGAGAGAGAGAGAGAGAGAGAGAGAGAGAGAGAGGCTTGGGAAAATCCGATGGTAAACAGAACGTGCATTATGACCGCTCGGGTATTACTACCACTGGGAGGTAAAATGGAATAGTTCCTTGGAGAAAGAATAAAATAAAAAAAGATTACTTCCTTCGGGAGTCATATTATAAACATCGATTATGAGAAAAATCGAACTGTTGGCGGGTTTAGGTACGGTATTCTCTCATTTTTCAGGAAGGCGTGAGTATTGTAACTCATATAAATCAAGCTGAATGAGAAATAACTGATAGTTCACACATTGTCAACATGTTTTTCATACAGAGCAAATTCTACATCTCTTACCTCTCCAGTGCAGACAAGTAAATATAATGTAAATAACGTAAATGATTTCCAAACTAACAAAGAAGGGGAAGGGTCAATTTTTTAATGAAAGGAAATGTTTGTAAAATTTTGAAAACAAATTTGACGACGAAGAGGATTTTTTCTCGTTAAATCCAGATTAGTTTTATTCTTGCTCTGTCTCTCTTCCTTATTATTTTACTTGGACATCATTACATCAAGAATAAAAGGGTATGCCACTGTAATGTCATATTGAGGAACGAAGGTAAGCTTATCTTGTCTAACTAAATAACGAACAGACTGTCATGCATGGTAGGACATGCTAATTTTATTTTCATGTTAGACAGTCAATGAAATATTACTTTACATTCATTGTAGGGACTATACGATACGCCAGCCTAATGATGATATTAACCAACCAAGAAACGCTAATTAGAGAACAGAGGGTTTAATATCTTGTTATGTTAGGAAAAGGAGTATAATGTATTTGGAAACAATGGATATAATAACTATTTATTAAGAAATAGATAGTCATATGTAACAAATGTAAATGAGCAACGTAAAGAGGCGCAAATTGTGCGCTTGATTTAATACCATGCTGATAGGTGCGTGCTAACATAAAAATATCGGGAAATGTAAGGCATGAGAGAACAAGTTTAGAGTAACTTGGCGTCATTGTTGAGATGAAAAACTTCGACCATATCATTTTAGGCAATGAAGGATACGATAACTTTGTTATATCAGAAGATAAATGGTAAGCTAGCTCTATTAACGAAGGAGGGGTATGCAAACTTTATATAATATTTAGATTTACAGATGAGGCTAACTTACTGACACAGTCGGAGAAGGAAGATTTGCTATTTTAAACAAATAGAGAAACAGTCATTCGTTCATATACAGGCAAGAATGGTATTCTATCTTAATATGAAATTAGGGAATGAACAGTATGCCAACTTGTCACGCCAGCGCGCAGTGGGTATGTTATTAACTACATATTAGGAAGCAAATGATATGTGGCTTAGGCATCAGTCTTAGGTAATCAAAATTACGCTAATATAATGTTAAAAGAGGAAATGGAGAACATACTAACCTGCTGTAATAACAGAGAACGAAGTGTAGGCTAACTCGTCCGATGGAAGGTAATCTTGTGAAATTACTTTTGGTGGCTATTTTGTTATTATCATTATGAAGCGTATGTGAATTTAACATTTTATGGACTGAAGATTGTGCTAATTTACTGTCTTATTATTGAATGAGGAACTTGCACTCTCAAGTGTCTTATTAGGGAATGAATGACATGTTAACACTACGTCATATTAGGAATTTGGTCGTAGGCTAACCAAATTTACATTAGAGACAAAAAAAAAAAGTGTATTCAGTTTTAGCTGTCGTACGTGATAATGGAAGTTTTGATAATTTCAGTACAAAAGGTTTGTTAACCATTAAAAAAATAACCTTCACAGTATATATAATCAAAAGAAGTAAACAGATGGTAATTTGGCCAATTATAACCGTCTACACCATCGCTTTGGCTTCAGAAGGAAAGCCTCTTCAGAAATAGACATTGTCAAACAACTTTTACAGGAAACTCGTTGAATTAATTTCTTGGTTAATGATATTCCAATAATAACGTTTCGGAGAAATGGTACTCAATTCCTGTAAGATGACGCGATGAATGACATATCTGTGACATTTACACTTTCGTCAACGACTCTCCCCAAATAAATTAAGCTGATTGTGTGGATCAGTAGATAATGAAGATTCTTTTAGGTAGTCGGTTTTGTCTGATCTGCTTTTATTAATTTTACTCTCTTGGCTCTCAAGCTTCACTGTGATCAATTCCTTCTTGCACCGTACTGCTACGATTTATCAACAAACTTTTTCTTATACTGTAATAATAATAATAATAATAATAATAATAATAATAATAATAATAATAATCCATAAAAAGTTCATAATAGCATGAGTCCCTAAAATGGTGAAGAAATCCACTGTGGTGTAAATGTCAGTATATTATTACTAGAAATATATATACAAACGAGAGCCTTCGAGAACCTGCTCGATTTCTCCTCAGTCTGACTAAAACACTAAAGCAGCCATCGAAGTAAAATTGTTTTGAAAAAATAAATAACAATTTCAAATGTGTTGTTGATAGAAGAAAACCGGTCGTATTTGAAAATAGTCAGTTTCGTAGTTCAGGTAAAACCACCGTTCTGGGTAGCTAAAGCAACTAACCACCTCGAGCCTCTAAAAGTGGTAATTCATCCAAAGGGTCATTCCGATGATCGTCCAGAGCAGCTTGGGTGCCTGAAGCTGGGCTGCTGTAAGCAGCCGTGTTACCTGAACGAAAGGAGAGGCAGCAGCAGCATGAGTGGCTATATGACTGTCAGCTGAATTAAAAATACCAGTTTTTGAACATTTGATATACTGTCGACATAACAGGTCATTCGTAAATTTATCCTCTTGCGCGAAAGATTTGTTACTCTCCATACAACGACAGCTGCTCATAACAGCCCCCTCGACCAATCTCCTAATGCCTGTATCTTTTTTGTTACAAATGTCTTTCGAGCCGCTCCAGTTTTTTTGAAGGTCATGTTTCCAGCTATGATTGACAAGGGCATTATTTTACATTATTTTCGGCATGTAAACCATAGGCTCTTCTGTGCTCGCTGATTATAATGGGCAATCCCCTACCACTTTCTGCGTAATACTTTAGTTCACAATCACCACATAGTATTTCCTAAACGCTAATATCTTTGCCATTATTATTACGTGAGCTATTGTTATGAATAAGAAGGTTTTTAAGTGTTATTACACTTGAAAACAATATCTATCTCGTCAGTACAATGCCTTTTAACTGTGTTTTTGATGTTGTGTAAACTAGGGTTGTGTGGCAAGGATAAGCAACTTTTTAATTCCTTTTTAATTTTGTTATTAAGAGCCTCAATGTAGAAAATCCGTCTAGCTTTGACATATGCTTTATTAACGAAATGTTCGAGGTAACATGATTTAAAAAACTTTGATATGTTCAAGTTTTTCCTTTTAAATATCAAAAATGTTTTAGACGCTCGAGGAGGTTAGCTGGTTTATCTACGGAGAGCGGTGGTACTATTTTCAAATTGAGAGCGGCCTTCTTCTGTCAACACGTTTTAATTTTTTTTTTTTAAACACCTTATTTCCATGACTGCTTTAGTGTTTTAGTCAGATTAAGGAGAATCGAGTAGGTTCTCGAAAGCTGCTTGTGTATATATATCTAATGTATATGCACTCCACTGTGGACTTCTTCACCGGTAATAATAATAATAATAATAATAATAATAATAATAATAATAATAATAATAATAATAATAATGAACCAAAATTCATGTGAACATATCAAATTAAATGTCTGGGGAATCATGAAAAAGATACACTTATCTTCTTACTTGTTGCCAAAAGATAAAATTAAATAATTCATAACAAAGCTGTCGAGTTGCTGAATCCCCAACCACTATTTTATGACCATAAATAAGCTATGAGTTGTATCATTAATTTTGCAAACAACACCTTTTTCCTTGTTTGCTCGTTACAGTTATCCGATTACCATTATCATCTGTGAGCAATATTATTTGAATAAGCTCGCCATTTTAATTCTTGGAAACAAGGCCTTTCCTTTTCTCTTCCTCTCTTTCTGGCAGGTGAAATAGAAACTACGGAGCCCTGAACCCGCATAGACTAACCCGGCAGAAGCTGCTTTTGTAAGGGGCAATTCCCTTGCCATTTCGCAAAGTCTAGCACCACGGTAAAGCTCACGGCAAAAGCAAGGCATTTCTGATAGTATTTCATGTATTCAGATATTCCATATACTGAAAAAGGGAAAATTTATAACACCTTTGTTTCACTTTTTTTTTGAGAACTGTTTGAACTGAAATTCAGAGGAGAATCATGAAATATACAATGGTGCAATTGGCGCAGGATATTTTCATGATTTAGGGATTGCTAACATGGATTAATTCATAAGTTCATTGTTAAAAATGAACCTTAATGCCAGGATAAAAGGCTACACGTTGCAACATTTAGGTTACTTGGAGCAGCGAGCGAGAAAAGCCTGAAACCTAAGACTTGGAGTGTATTTCAAAGTGAAATTAAACACAAGTATCAGCATCGGGCTTCAAAGCCCTCGCCAACAAGAGTTGGTTTATATTCATAAAGTAATCCCCAATGAGACAGTGCGGTCTTTTCGAGCAAGAGTCAACTTTAGCCATCTATTTGTTTGTGCGCGTTCGCGCGTCTGTGTTTTACTTGAACACATTCTGTTTACAGTATTTCGTTCACCCGATAATTTCTAGTATACGGAAGCAACATTGAGAACTTTAACTACCACGCTTCCTAACTTTCAATAGTCTAAGCTTTGCAAAGAAAATAAAACACCAAGTATTTTTGTATATTTTATCATCAAGCTTAAATGCCGTTTAGTCTTTACTTGGGTTGTCATCGTACGTCCATCATTTCAAGTTTGTTGAATTCAAGTTTAGCTGAGAAAGTATCGAAGTTGAACTCTGTGTATCAGTTCCTAGGATTTTGAATATACAAATCGTTCAATTATTTTATAATTGCAAGACTTGGTCTTATTGCTTATATTCTCACCATTTACTGATATCAGTAGTAGCACGACACACTTGGGTGATAATTTTAGAAAATGGAAAGAAAATTCAGCGCGGGGACGCTGGCTCTTCCTCAAGCTGATAATTTCAACATAAGTTTGGTTTATTTTTGAAAAACACTTCGGCCACTATTTGGTTGTTGTGTGTATGTGGAATCGTAAGGAACTATCCTTGTCTTCTCATTTTTCATCAGCGCATACGAGTATCGAATACCATTCATTATCCACCTCATTGTTCACCAGTTACCATCTGCTGAAGTTTTGTAAGCGCTTAAAACTTGAGTTCCACCACAGATATTGCAAGCTTGATTATTTTACTCTTAAGATTTGCACTCCAGTACTTTCCCAAGATTCAAAAAAAAAAAAATAATAACCTGAAAATTAATGTTCACAAACACGAATGCCTTAATCTCTTAATTTACTTCAGTTTGAAAATCTGAAGATCTTCCAGATTTGTTTAAAACCTCCCGTCACATCAATCACGAATGAATACCTTTTAACGACTTCATGTATTATCTAAACCATCACTGGTATTAACAAATTTCGTTGAGAAATTGGGCTTTCCAAAATCAAGACTATTGCCCAATTTAAAGGTTCTGTTTCCTGGCATTTTCCTGCCTTAAAAAGATGTATGCTAATAAGAAACTGGATTGAATTCATAATTGGAAACATGCTAGTTACACACAGACTCGGGAGCGATCGAAGGTTTAGACGTTTCCATTAAATCTAGAAAAATAACTTTGAAAATGTATCAAGTTGTACGATTCTGGTCGACTAGTTTTAAATTGTCTAGGCTTCCACGTATCCATTAACCTTTACGAATGATGTCATATGTCACTTCGTATAAGCCTTTTAATGTCCTCTCAGAATACCAGATGTTGTAGTCTTACGTCCTAGCTATTCTCGATTTCTTTAGCACCAAATAGAAAACACTTCTTATGCAATTTGTGTAGTCTTCTTGAGGAGTCTCAGACGACTAGACTTTTATGTCAGTCTTTGGCATTTGAGGTACATAGGTAATCGATTCATGTACTTGATGTTCAATTCTTTTAGGACTCAAAAAGACAGCGGTTCATTAGCCTTTGTCCAAGGTTATCATTAACCTTTAGTCCCAAATTACAGACTTTAGGCTATGTAAACATAATTCAAAAAAACTTCGTAGTCACGGTGTCACAAAAAATATATTTTTCCCTCTACGATGAGACCCACAAATATATGCTAAAATATATACAAACACAATACATTACATTATAAAACGATAACGACTGCCGTGCTTCTGATATTTGGAGATACGTTTTAACTGACGTTCATTTGCGTTTTCTCTACTAAAAGAAGGTGAAATAAAACCACAATCAAAGCTGTAACTCTGTGTATTTACCAATTCTTTAAAATCAATAGAGTTTGTTTTGGGATTACAATGAAGAGGCCCCGTCCTCAATTGCCCTAATAATGTAGATCGAACGGTAGAATAACAAAGAGGGGGATATCGTAACCAATATAAGGAACACTCATTCAAAACCATAACAATTCACTGTCTACACTAACATCTTCCATTATTTATACTACAGCATCACAGTAGAGAACATAACAAAAACAATCCAGCTCTGTGGTAGGACCATTTTTTATGTTTGAGCTTATATAGCGAAATTAAATCTATGAGTTTCACACAGTCCTGTATAAAAATGCTAATATTACTTCACATAGTTATGACGGAATATGTTTCGAAACCAAAGTTAAAGACGACAATGACATAAATAATAATCATAATTCTCACTTACAACGGGGAATGGAATAGTCAAGTTAAAAGGGACTTAGGATGGGAGCCACTGAGGGCAGGGCACATTTGGGACATTGACCCTGGACTGCTGATCCAAGGTTTTATAAACGGGATCAAACAGATCATCCCTGTACATCTGGCAACCACGATTGGGAGTCTGGCAGCGTGGAATGATTGGTTAAATTCATGACGTCACGGCCTACTTTTTAACAGCACTGAAACAACAGACTGCTTTCAACAACGTTCAACATGAGGGGAATGAATGACTTTCAAGTGCTTTTCACTCTAGAATGATGAAATGAGAACACACAAAAGGATGCATTTTCTTTTCTCCGAAGAGGACTGTCGGGATGGGTAAATGTATTTAGAGCTGCTTCAGTGCTCGTTATGTTTAGTGGTAGGAGTAGGCCTAGGCACCACGAATGAGAGAAAACTCCCTTAGATACTGTACAACCCTAACGTATTCAATCTATAGTACTTTTACTACATGCTAACATTATGACTTCGATGTCTAACAGGGAGCCGCACTCACAACCGTGGTTGTCTGGCTACAATCATACATAATAAATCATACATAATACATTATACATGGTCAGGGTAATTGAACTCTATTATAATCTCACCATTATGTAAGAATACAAATTCCCTTTCTTTAATTACTCCTAAACAGTTTGATTTTGATTTTTGTGTTCATTAAGTATGTGCCAAAAATAGACAATATAACTCCTTCAGTACCACACACAAAAGTTCCTCTAAAAATATTTTCAAAATAGGTACAAAGTTCCCAAAACATAATATATATACTGTATATAAACAATTCCATGTTCAAGTATATAAAGGACAACCAATTGGCAAAATATATAGATATATTTATACATATGGCAATCTATAACCCCCCCAAAAGCCTTGTTGGGACTGGCTACCACAGGATTTAAAACCGTAACCACAACAAGGGCTTGCGATACTTCACGAACAAAAAGCATATAACATCTTCATCTGAAAAAAAATCTGAAGAAAAGAGGGAAAAAAGGACCTGAAATAATGAGAGGGGGGAATTTCGGGAAAGGGCAGAGATATAAAGGAAAAAAACAAAATCATGTATGAGAAATAGGCACCTGGGGCCTCATAGTGCAGCAAGCAATAAGATTAGAAAGTATATTGTACCTATATGTATAATATTTACAAGCCAAATTTATACATCTCAAAAATCTTATTTAATGCTAGCTAGGCTAAGGCTTCTTAGTCTCTTTTGAAACACAGGACAACATATTTTGAAGTGAGCAGAGGAAAACATTCATTGACAATTTGCCTTCCAAGACCACGAACGAACGATATACACAAACGGCGCTTCACAAACACTTTCTTACATCCATTCCTGTTTTTCTTATTAAATATATTTCAATAATATATATATCTCCACTATCGCATAAATTATACACGCTAATCCTATAAATCCATCCGCGAATATACAAAAAGAATGCACCACAAAAACATCTCTAACGTCATCACTGTTAGGATGGTTTATTGAACCAGTGACCAGTGTACATTTGTTTCATATTTTAAGGATTTTTATTTCTTAAGCGTGGTTTCCAGTTAGGAAGATATTTTTTGTAGGGGGATAAATATGACCAATATAAACTGCAGAGGGTTAAGTGTAAGGCACCCTGAAATTAGAAACCACCACATTTTCCCCTCCCACAGAGGCAGGTAATCTTGACTTATTAATTTTCTCTTCTCTAAATTAACAACATAAGGTTTTTTCCTTCCAGTAAACTTAACGTTTTCTAGCTTCAAGAGGCACGGGATTAACACTGACAAAAAAACTAGCCTCTTTTGTCATCTGCCAACGGCGTTGGAAGAAATTGTCCTTGAAAATAATACTTTCTTTTACTGTGCTCATAAATCACGCACGGGACACAGGATGAGGATTAGATTCCTTTACTAACATCAGCTCCGGTAAAACTCAAATGAACGAATTTCCTCCTTCTAAAAACAGTAGTCCTCGACTAAGTAATTGTGGTATTTTAACTGAGAATGAATGCCAAATACGACAACGTAAACGATGACTGCACTAACAAGATCTCAACGATGAAAAATTTTGTTATAAATAAAGTTCTTGTGTCCTGCCAAGAATATGAAAAAGTTTGCAACAAAAAATGTCTCACCCTTCTAGCTCTCATTCTTACCATCCACTAATTGGGATTGTCAGCTTTCAAAAAACATTTGATAAGTCTGGTCCCATGTCTCCTAACGCCAAAGACTGTTAATATAATAATAATTAACAAAAGATATCTATAGCGGTAACATCTGTTCATAACGATTTAATAGAGAAAAAAGAATATGCAGCTTAGTAAGTTACATAAAAACAAAAGGAAAACGTTTAAATACCATTTCTCATCCAAGTTCACGGTTTATACTCTCAGGGTAAATTACAGCACAATTTTAGCATTGATGCTTGTGCATTTGATGCATTTGATAAAGCAAACAAATGAAGTAACAGACTTAATTAGATTCGATTAAAAGCTATTACTTAATGCTGCAATGATCCCAAATACCGGAGAGTAATTTTTTGTTAAAGCTAATTAGTCTACTTATGGAATCCTATTAACAAGATCATTACTGTTTTTTTTTTTAGTTCTGAAACAGAAATTCATAAGAATTTTTTTCTCTGATAAGCTTACATGAGTAAAGAGTAATAAAAAGATATGACCTGCTCAATGAGGAAGTTCAAAATATGGTGGATAATAACTACATGAAACATGGTCACTGAAAACTGACAATTTTGCTTTCACGGTTTAACTACTCACTTTCCAAAAGTCCAAATCCCATAATAAATCAAAAGCGAAAAAAAAAAACGCTTTTCATTCCTTTTCACGTATCACATATTAATCAAGTAAACACAGTCAAGACTGAGACTATAATCATGTAGAAGTACCTGTCACCCACGTTGGAGTTTATTGGATTTGTCAAATTCAGCTGAATTTGGTATTTTAGGCAATAATCTATAATACCCTTGTATTTACTGCTATAACATATTTTACTCTTGAATTTGTTCAGCTATACTAAATGTTTATTCACTGAAATGAGATTTTCCTCGACTTCCAGGATGGGTGGCAGGAATATACTTTTTTTAAAAGTAGATGATAATGATAATCACATCAACATTGACGGCAGCAATCCATTTTATCATTGTGACCTTCGAAAGAAATGAACTTTAGTTGTGGGTGGCAGCGCTGACGAAGGAAAACAAAATCAATGATGTGGATCTGGACGAAGGCTTGTACATTTGAGCCTTGGAGCCCTATGGAGCAACGTTGAAACACACATTGTCGTTGCTTCCCTAGTTCGCTACTGAGGAACAACATTTGAGCGACTCTGAGAAAGAAACCTCACGAATGTGACTCAATCTGCGCCGTGATCGAAACTTATTCTAGACGTGAATTGAGAATTGAGAACATCATCTCTTACTCGCCAACGATTTCTCGTGATTTTTTCCTCAAAACCGGCGATCGGAAGAATCTCTTAAAACGCGCTCATCGTGAGGATCTCAGATAATTGTGCCCTCGTTTAATCTAGCCCTCAAGCCTTCATCGGACCGAAATAAACAGATATGGAAATTACACACGACTGCCACTTTTCTAACGAACTCTAATAATCAATGAAGACGTACCGGAAAAACTATTTCCCGGTAAGTACAAGAAGTCTCTCTTCTTATCATCTAGCCCGGACTTTGCCAAAAAAAAAAAAAAAAAAAAACATTCTCCATTTAGCTGGGATTTTCTTACAGTAGGGGGCAACTGCCTGAGCAACTGCCATGGTGTGACGCAAGATTATCAAATGATTCATCGAATACGGTTCACAAAACAAAACTCTCTGTAGCAAAAGCTGATCATGACACACACTTACACACATATGTCCAAGGGAGTTTACTCGTCAGATGGCCGAAAGAACCACCAGTTTCCACTTTGCGTGAATACATTAAACAAATATCACAACACGTCATCCACCTACAATGTGGGTGGGATTTTTCTCCTTGATACAAATATCAAAGTATATATATCTATATTTATATATTTCTATAAGCTAAAGCATTAAGGAAATATTTACTCTTTCTCCAGTATGTATTACAATTCTGAAAAACGGCTTGCAGAAGGTATGTCGTCAGTGAGGAGTGGAAACAGTTCGAATATTGTGAAGTGGGAAAACAGCTAATAGGATTGGAGGAAAAATACAAAATAGGCTTTCACCAAACCAAGCCGATATGATATAAACATCAAAACAAACGTGTGAAAAATGAAAAAGCGAGACACATAGCAAACCCAAAAACAGTAAAACGTTTTCTTGGGGCAAATAAGTGCAAAAATATACATAAAAACTATGAGAGAGAGAGAGAGAGAGAGAGAGAGAGAGAGAGAGAGAGAGAGAGAGAGAGAGAGAGAGAGAGAGAGGAATCGGCAACTCATCTCGCAAGAGCCTCCCATGGGCGTCTGAGGAGGAGGAGGAGGAAAGGTATGGAAGGTGCGTGAGGGGAGGGGTGGGAATAATGCAAGAAAAGAAGGGGTGGGGAGACAGAGGGGGAGTAAGAGGAGGGGAAGGAGGGAGTCAAGTTTGACAGGTGTCTGAGGTTAATGTAATTCTCTGGCCGGAAAAAGATGGATGTCCTCAAAAAACGATGATTGAGCGATAAAAACACTTGACATGTAGAACACACACACATAAACTTTATAACGTGCATGGTATTAATAATAATTTGCCTTTACCTATTCAAAAGACTTGCTTTCAGAAAATATATGTTATATATGTATATTTATGTATATAATAATAAAAGAGACTTTAAAATACAACCACTACATCGACTCTGAGGGTGATTATTATAAGATACAATAAACAAAAACCTCAATAAGGAGACCTGACAAACTTCAGAAGGGAAAAAAAGTATAAAATAAAGTAAAACTGACATCAAGAACAGAGGGATAAGAGAGGGAGAGAAGATAAGAGAGGGGGGCTTTTGATACAAACTGACACCGAGACTAGAACCTTCCATGGGAAAGTTGACGAGTGCCGCCACCATTTGTCTTTTTTGTCATTTTCATAAATAAGAAACCTACTTTCCATGCAGTCTTTCTTTTTTTTTAATTCTTTTACAAATATTGTAAAAGAGAGCGTCTAAATTGAAGCACCTTCCTACCAGCCTTGTACGCTAGGAACCCAAGAGGTGTGAATGGATATATGATGAAAAGATAGAAAGCGTTTGTTATCATTAGGATGTGGTGGAGGAGGGGTAAATAAAAGGATAGGAAGGGCCAAGAAAGTGAGAATTGAGGAATAGAGAAAGTCAAGTGAAGGGAAGGATGGTCGGTGCTCGCAGACTGATGAAATTTTCCCCTACGTCCAAATTGTACATAAAACCAAATGATTACTTTTTAACTAGGAATCCAAATGATGCACAATCACGCACACACTATCACACGCTTTCCGCCCAACCCCCCCAAGCATGACAACCGCACACACCTATACATATATATACATCCACATGCACACTTCTAAACTATCCCCGACCCATTTAAAACTACAAGGGGTGTACGCTGGGCGGTAGAAGTCGGACGACCAGGAATGAGGTTAGAAGCAGCATGATGGAAGGGATGCCCATCGCACCGCCGCCCACGCTGCTACTGGTGATTGCTGCTTGCATGCATTGCTCTGCAACAGAGAATAGCACAAGATTAGTAATGCTCTGCTCTCATCATTTCTATTTCGAGAGTGACTGTACCACGGGTGTCGGACGGGTGTATATCTTTCATCACTGTGAATTTGCATAGCAATTAAATGCTACACTTTTAATTTATGATGCATTTAATTATCTATGTTTCATCAGTTAATTTATTTTCAACAACACATGCCCAGCTTTTCTGAATTTTTTTCCGGTTGAAGACTTCTGCCTCTTGACTTTAGAATTGGATACTAACAATGACAACATTCATTTATTCTATAGCACATGATACCGAAATCTAGTCATACCTGCAAGCGTTGCATTGAGAGCGATGGGCGCGTCCTGCTGCCGTTGGATACAAGTATCGTGCCGTGCCGTGAGGGAGAGGGTATGGGATGGGTTTCCGGGGGAAGGGGCCGTCACACTGTAGGCAAAGCAAACTCTTCGAGGAGCCCACGATGCTCTCGACATGGGGGACGCCACGACGTATGTCACTCCTTCGGACTTCCACTGACCATGGCAATGATAAGCTGGGGAGGGAAAAGGAATAGATTTGAAAATTATGAAATGCCAATTCCTGTTTTCGACTTTGAAGTGTAACCCAGAAACGTACTCAACCTAGCTTTTGAATTTCCTTAACACTTACAGTATCGTCTGCTTTTGGAGTCACTATCACTCTGATACGGTTTTAGTTTTATATTGACGAACACTCGTACTCAGTTTTAGCTTTATAATTCAATTCAGTATTTCTATCTGTTCATGAAAAACCCATCATTTCTATTCGGCCACAATATGGGAGACTCTACAGCGTCAAAATAGTTTACCAGTTACCGGTTTGTTCATAAGAAGTTTTTCATCAAGAGTGCTGTTGTAACTATCCAATGTTTTATTTCAACATCTAATTTTGAAAGTTTTTTAGCATATCAACAACTGAACTTGCAGCGCAAACCAACAATAACAATAATATACTGATCTGTCGACAGACATTAAGCCTTCAATAAACAATCTGATTTGTGAAAAGGTAATTCTCATTTAAAAGAGGTAATTGAAGACTTGTGTTATTAAGCTTTTAAGGGCTCGAGATTTCCAAAGTAAAATATACGATGCTACATTGAATAATTTACTTGAGAAAAAGCCAAGTATCAGACAAACATAAATCTAGATCCAACCCGAATCCGCGAGGTATAAAAGACAATTATTTGTAGTGTGCCTTTGTAATTTCTTGTGTGAAATTTCAATTAGGTTCTGTCGTGATCAAACACCGCTCATACGATTACAATTAAGTGATACTAATTAGATTTCCGGACTCGGGAATAAAAATAAGCTCTCCCTAACCATGAAACACATGGAGCTGCAGGGCACTTTCTCGTCGACTACAAAGACAACACAGTTAATTGCATCATATCCAACAACCCCTTTTCTCCTCAGCAGAGAAATCAAGGAAAAAATGACGCAACTCGTATTCACAGGGCAGCTCGTGTAAAGTGCTGATGAAGACGACGCACACAAGAGTAACTACGAATGTATCAGCCTAAGACTCTCTCTCTCTCTCTCTCTCTCTCTCTCTCTCTCTCTCTCTCTCTCTCTCTCTCTCACACACACAAAGATCCTGGCACTGACATTAGTTAATCTTGGCCAACAAAAAGAAACTCACTTAAGAACACAAGCAGCAACGAAACCACGACTTTGTTACGTCAGAGAAAAAGTGGAAAGCCTTTGAGGTGGTGCGTCCTGTCCGTGACAGCATGCCTTAGGGACAGAGCAAACTGAGGAAAACAGCAACATTAAGAACCTACAGGCGTTCGGGGATGGCCGGGTGGGTGAATGTTGTGTAAGCAAGAGGGTTACATCTCGAGAGTAGGAGATTTATCGCGTACTTTTCTTTTTAGCTTATTCAAAACTAAAGACAAAAATGATTTTTTCTCGGAAACTGCTTTCACGCCTAACAACCCAAGTTCAGAGCTGGTAATGAGTTTAACTTTACCCGAACCACAACCCACTTGGTTATCTTCAGGATTTTTTAAATCAATAACATTTTCTTTCTCGTGACAGCAGCATTTGGTCGTCTAAATAAGTCACACAAGATAATCATATTGAAATTTCGTTAGTAAACGATCACCAAAGGCCTTTAATCATTTTCTTACACCTTTTATCATAATATCGAAAATAGTTAATTTAAATGCCATTAAAATTAAAATGTTTTAAGATCATTATAATAACGAACCAGAACAACAAAACGGACATAATGACTTGGCATGTCAGTAGGAAGGTTGTGTCAGGAATTAGTAGGTGTTTGAGTTTCTGACTGTTGGAGAAAAATAGAGAGAGAGAGAGAGAGAGAGAGAGAGAGAGAGAGAGAGAGAGAGAGAGAGAGAGAGAGAGGCAGGCGTTTTAGGCCACAAGAATTCTAAATCTTCGAAGATATCAGATGGTAAAATAAGGAAAATAAAAATTCACATTCACCTGAGAAATTTATACTTAACGTAATCTGATCTGATAATGAAAAGCAGCTTTGGAATTTTCATACTTACAAAAGACTGATTCCTGTGGACATCGCGAGCTCAGTTCCAGGGTGTTGCCGCTGTCGCACCCAACGGTGACGTGGGTGAAGGTGGGCGACTTCTTTCCATTGCAGGTCGGATCTGGGTCCCTAACTCTGTACCTCCCATATGGGCCACACGGACCAGGGGGACCCCCGGCAGCTACCAAGGTGGTTATGTTTGCCTTTTCCGCAGACCAAAAGTGCGTGTCGCAAGCTTCGTCCGCCGTAATGGCCAAGATTCCAAACTGGACTTGGACAACGTGCTCATCTCGCCGGTAGATTCGCATGCACTGGTATCCGGTTTTACTGCAAAGAGAAACAAGAATGGTCACAACACTGACTTTGTTAAGCAAAGGTGAACTGTAAAATTAAATTCTTTATCTCATCGCTATCCAAAGGTAAGGAGCCGGCTGCCGTGATGCGTTTTATCCAACTATTTCTAACGAAAGCATCTTTCTCCGCAAAATCGTTCTTCTCAAGGTCCTCCTTCGCCTTATCACGCCATCTAATCCTCTGCTTCCATTCTGATCTTCTATACCTAATAAGTCCCACCCAAACCCACTTCACTCCTTTCCCCTCACTCATCCTTACCACATTCCCATTACATCTGAATTTCCCTCACCTTGCCAGTAATCTTTTCTAACCCGGCACTTCTCATTTCTTCGTTCTCCAGTTTCTCGCGCGGCGAGATCTCCAAATTCACTTCAGCATCCTCATTTCTGTTCGCTCTGCTGTACTATATGATTAAATTTAACTACCTAGCTTTCTAAGTCCTCAAGATCATCAGTTAGGACACCGTCAAATACCATCTGACCTTACATGGGATATGTATTCAAACCATCATACTTGGATCCACTGGTATACGCAACTCAGTGCTTTCATATACACGAAAATTGAAAGAAAAAGAGTAAGGAAAGGGAAATTTGTCAGATGTTCGTGCGTTTACCAAGTGCTTCTTTAACAAAGTCATTTACTGCTACGTATGTGCGTGTGTTTCCTTTTAGAAAGTGAATACCACAAGACGAATTTCTCGCTACAAAACTCACCATCCTACAGTGACGTGTGTCACAAAAGTAACGACATCTTCCTCCGAGTGGTCGCTGTTACGGTGCTCTCGGTGATCTCGATGGTGGCCGTGATGGTTCCCGCCGTGGTGTTCGTTATGGTGGTGTTCGTGTGTCTCGTGGTGTTCGGTAGGTGATCTTTGATGTTTCAGGTCTCGATGGCACAGCAGACGGAGATCAGTTTGGCCACGAGTCTGGTGGAAAGCGAAATATAGCTTCTTCACTTCACTTGTATTTCATGGAAAATACCGCTAAGAAAATAAACTACAACAATACAACTTCAGAAAGTAAAATGCAAACCGCATAATTTCGGAAGTTCAACCCTACCTCCAAATCCTCAGGTGCCTGTGTACCATTGCTTATCCGGAGAGTGGTGTCTTTGTGATACAGGTAATAGCTCTGCGTGTAGTCGAGAGTATGCCAGTGCTGATGAGCCGTCAACCAGGAAGGAAACTTGCATCCCCTTGGATGTGTCACTGGAAAGAGGAAAATACTTCACTGTCAAATCTACACACTCAGTGACATATCTGAGAAAAAAATTAAACTCTGCTGACTCGGCCTATGTACACATTAGTTACGAAGTGATACAAGTATCGTTTTTAAACACGGTAAACACAGCTCAGATATCCGTTAAAAAGTCAAGAAGAGGCATATAAAATGGTGTAGCTGACTGGAAACTGTAAGGAATATAAAATGGTCTAGCTGACTGGAAACTGTAAGGAATATAAAATGGTCAAGCTGACTGGAAACTGTAAGGAATATGAAATGGTCTAGCTGACTGGAAACTGCAAGGAATATAAAATGGTGTAGCTGACTGGAAACTGTAAGGAATATAAAATGGTCTGGCTGACTGGAAACTGTAAGGAATATAAAATGGTCTAGCTGACTGGAAACTGTAGGAATTTAAAATGGTCTAGCTGACTGGAAACTGTAAGGAATATAAAATGGTCTAGCTGACTGGAAACTGTAAGGAATATAAAATGGTCTAGCTGACTGGAAACTGTAAGGAATATAAAATGGTCTAGCTGACTGGAAACTGTAAGGAATATAAAATGGTCTAGCTGACTGGAAACTGTAAGGAATTTTAAAATGGAATATAAAATGGTCTAGCTGACTGGAAACTGTAAGGAATATAAAATGGTCTAGCTGACTGGAAACTGTAAGGAATATAAAATGGTCAAGCTGACTGGAAACTGTAAGGAATATAAAATGGTCAAGCTGACTGGAAAACTGTAAGGAATATAAAATGGTCTAGCTGACTGGAAACTGTAAGGAATATAAAATGGTCTAGCTGACTGGAAACTGACTAAGGAATATAAAATGGTAAAATGGTCTAGCTGACTGGAAACTGTAAGGAATATAAAATGGTCTAGCTGACTGGAAACTGTAAGGAATATAAAATGGTCTAGAAACTGAATATAAAACTGCTGAAACTGTAAGGAATATAAAATGGTCTAGCTGACTGGAAACTGTAAGGAATTTAAAATGGTCTAGCTGACTGGAAACTGTAAGGAATATAAAATGGTCTAGCTGACTGGAAACTGTAAGGAATATAAAATGGTCTAGAAACTGAAATATAAAACTGACTGGAAACTGTAAGGAATATAAAAACTGACTGGAAACTGTGAGGAATAAAATAGCTGAAAATGGTCTAGCTGACTGGAAACTGTAAGGAATATAAAATGGACTGGAAACTAGGAATATAAAATGTCTAGCTGGAAACTGTAAGGAATATAAAATGGTCTAGCTGACTGGAAACTGTAAGGAATATAAAATGGTCTAGCTGACTGGAAACTGTAAGGAATATAAAATGGTCTAGCTGACTGAACTGGAAACTGTGACTGGAAACTGTAAGGAATATAAAATGGTCTAGCTGACTGACTGAATTTAAAAACTGACTGGAAACTGTGGGAATATAAAATGGTCTAGCTGACTGGAAACTGTAGGAATATAAAATGGTCTAGCTGACTGGAAACTGTAAGGAATATAAAATGGTCTAGCTGACTGGAAACTGTAAGGAATATAAAATGGTCTAGCTGACTGGAAACCGTAAGGAATATAAAATGGTCTAGCTGACTGGAAACTGTAAAGGAATTTAAAATGGTCTAGCTGACTGAAACCGTAAGGAATATAAAATGGTCTAGCTGACTGGAAACTGTAAGGAATATAAAATGGTCTAGCTGACTGAAACTGTAAGGAATATAAAATGGTCTAGCTGACTGGAAACTGTAAGGAATATAAAATGGTCTAGCTGACTGGAAACTGTAATGAATATAAAATGGTCTAGCTGACTGGAAACTGTAAGGAATATAAAATGGTCTAGCTGACTGGAAACTGTAGGAATATAAAATGGTCTAGCTGACTGGAAACTGTATGAATATAAAATGGTCTAGCTGACTGGAAACTGTAAGAATATAAAATGGTCTAGCTGACTGGAAACTGTAAGGAATATAAAATGGTCTAGCTGACTGGAAACTGTAAGGAATATAAAATGGTCTAGCTGACTGGAAACTGTAAGGAATTTAAAATGGTCTAGCTGACTGGAAACTGTAAGGAATATAAAATGGTCTAGCTGACTGGAAACTGTAAGGAATATAAAATGGTCTAGCTGACTGAAACTGTAAGGAATATAAAATGGTCTAGCTGACTGGAAACTGTAAGGAATATAAAATGGTCTAGCTGACTGGAAACTGTAAGGAATATAAAATGGTCTAGCTGACTGGAAACTGTAAGGAATATAAAATGGTCTAGCTGACTGGAAACTGTAAGGAATTTAAAATGGTCTAGCTGACTGGAAACTGTAAGGAATATAAAATGGTCTAGCTGACTGGAAACTGTAAGGAATATAAAATGGTCTAGCTGACTGGAAACTGTAAGGAATATAAAATGGTCTAGCTGACTGGAAACTGTAAGGAATATAAAATGGTCTAGCTGACTGGAAACTGTAAGGAATATAAAATGGTCTAGCTGACTGGAAACTGTAAGGAATATAAAATGGTCTCAGCTGACTGAAACTGTAAGGAATATAAAATGGTCTAGCTGACTGGAAACTGTAAGGAATATAAAATGGTCTAGCTGACTGGAAACTGTAAGGAATATAAAATGGTCTAGCTGACTGGAAACTGTAAGGAATATAAAATGGTCTAGCTGACTGGAAACTGTGAATATAAAATGGTCTAGCTGACTGGAAACTGTAAGGAATATAAAATGGTCTAGCTGACTGGAAACTGTAAGGAATTTAAAATGGTCTAGCTGACTGGAAACTGTGGAATATAAAATGGTCTAGCTGACTGGAAACTGTAAGGAATATAAAATGGTCTAGCTGACTGGAAACTGTAAGGAATATAAAATGGTCTAGCTGACTGGAAACTGTAAGGAATATAAAATGGTCTAGCTGACTGAAACTGTAAGGAATATAAAAAAGCTGACTGAAACTGTATGAATATAAAATGGTCTAGCTGACTGGAAACTGTAAGGAATATAAAATGGTCTAGCTGACTGGAAACTGTAAGGAATATAAAATGGTCTAGCTGACTGGAAACTGTAAGGAATATAAAATGGTCTAGCTGACTGGAAACTGTAAGGAATATAAAATGGTCTAGCAGACTAGAAACTGTAAGCAAAAGTAACATTGGAAGAATTAGTTTTCACTCAGAGAAGGG
>NC_089746.1:34489011-34519011 GCF_040412425.1 Macrobrachium rosenbergii
TAGAAGAGGGCTCATCCCAATAGCTTCACTTTTTTTCTTTCAGCAAAACAATGTACACTTTATTTCAATAAAGAAAAATCTTTAAATCATTCATGCATTCTGGTCACTTCCCTGTGTTCCGGTGAGTTTTACAGAGCTGTTAGCGTTATTATTGCCTTTCCTCCTCGTTAATTCTAACCCTGAAGGTGATATTCACCCTGGAGCTATCATTTTTCAGCCAATCATGCCAACTATTATCACTTCAATCTTCGCCAAATATAACGTCATGATCTTACGTTGGTTTTTTTGTTTTTCAGCTTCCTCTCCAAACACGATCTTTAGCGTTTTCTTGTCTCTCCAAATGCAATGTATTCTTCGAAAACATCAGTAATCCAGCTTCCATTCACAACCTCTTCTCTTTCATTTTCGTTTATGTAACCATGGACCGAAAGCGGTATTTTGTCTTCATTCCAACATATTGGGAGACTGGACTCATAATTTGGTGCTTTATCTGTCCTTCTGCTCTTCTACCAGACTGAATCAAAATCAATTTGTCTACACATTAATCCAAACTTAACTCTCCCCCTACCGCCAGCCGTTGGAATTCTCTAACTGAGAGGCTAACCCGGCTCTTTTCAATCCTAATTCTTCTTGTTATCGTGCCTAAGCTGTTACAAAGAGGCTATTTCATTCACTTTCAACATTTTGCTGTTTCCCATCAGTGAGTGTTTCCAGAGTTAATGATAAAACAAGACAACATTCATACATTAAGCGCTTTATTGTGGAAGAGCCGCCTGTGTAGAAAACTTCCATAATATTAGCCATTTCATACACCTATAGAGCGGGCTCATCATCAGATTTGCAAACTCGTCCCCTACCCGTACCCACGCTGAGCCATTCACCTCTGCCTTGCAGGTATACTCTAGAGTATTATATATTTATAAGTATATGTATGTATGTACATATATATTATATAATACATATATATATATACATACATATGTATAGAGTATATATATACACATATATATACACAAATATATGACAACGTGTACAAAGATTTTTATGATTTCAATTGAGCCACAAATACCCAACTAATACAGGATTCACTTTAAAATGCGAAGAGCTTACACCCAAAGGTATTCAAAAATCACTATCACTCTAGTTCCAACTCACAAAGGCTAGATAGATTCGAAATCTGACCAGGTTTGGAACACTTCGGTTGTTAGTTTTTTCCAAGGGAGACTGAAGTCGATATATGTTATTTGCTGTTTAATACTTGAATATGTATGTATGTATGTATGTATGTATGTATGTAATAATATCGGAAATTAAATTAATTTGCTTCATACATGCAGAGAGATAGCCTACTGTAGGTGCTCAAGTGAAAAAGTCAAGGTTCTGGATATAAGATTTAGGGGGAAATTTATATTCTGTACGTGCGTACAGGTTACATAAACAAAGAACCAAGGAAACTATTATTGTGGGGAGAAAATCAAGGACTCTCACTGCCAGAGTTTATTTACAGAATGGACTTGGCATGTCCTTTAACGTTTCCATGTGGACGCGTTTAATTATGCACCACAATTCTCCCTCAGAGCCCATGGCAATCTCTTATCTAAAACGAGCCAACAGGTCTTCAATGGCAAACGTCCTTTGCGGGTGACGAGTCAATACCTATTTACTTTTGACTTGGCTCTGCGGTCGCTCGTTTCAGTTTGCATGCGAAAGCAGTTAAGCTTTTTCTCTCCAAGAAATTCATAAACGTTCTCCGAAAAGCAGAACTCTCCATATTACTTTCCAGGAAAATTATGAGTATTTTGGCTTCCGTAATTACATGGCCACGCCACTGCAGAGCACAATGGAGCACTCGTGAAGCGGGAAAACTTTGATTCAGTATTGAAGCTTTCCACATATCACGTTATTTTCTTGGATACTTGGTGATATTTATCATTTTCATGACTTCAGCAAGGACAAAGCGAATTGTTTGCCATGCAAACGATAGCCAAACACGTCAGGCAGGGATTCAGTGAAAACTTCTGCTTCGCTTTCAGAATAGGAAATGATATCATGTTTATTTTATCGCTTCTATTCTGACTCTCATTCAGTTCGCTCCCTGATTTTGTTAAGGTTTTTATATAAATACTTTGAGCTGTTTTTTTTTACAACAAACTAAAATAACAGAAAAAAATCGTGTCAGAGGAGTATAAGGATTAAATTTTAATATACATAAAAAGCATTGTCTCATGTCCATATATATATATATATATATATATATATATATATATATATATATATATATATATATATATATATATATATATATATATATATATATGTGTGTGTGTGTGTCTGTGTGTGACTACTACGCTGAATAGAAATATATATACACGCATATTTTTCTTTTAATAATTTTAAAATTAGAAACCTAAGATCTAGCCAATATTACCGTGAAACTAAAACCACAAGAAAATCCGAACTCTTGACAGACCCATACAAAATTTTGCACACGGCCTCATGTCACCCCCAGAAAGGTTTATAATTCAAAATTCCGTGACAGACATACACAGATATAACAAATAAAATTTTCGTTTTTAGTCCACCTTTTCTTCAGTAACGTTATGGGAGTCACCAGTGGCTTGGGTGGAAAGCTCCAGGTTTTCTTCAAGGACTCACGATCCATTGGGAATATCAAAACCTTGAGAAAATTAATTTAGAAAATTCCTTATTTACCGATATTAGGCATCAATAATAAAGTAAATAATTATTATTAGTTATAAATGATTATTATTAGTTGATTAATAATGTCAGGGAATGTTATAATGGGGATATAAGCATTCGGTTTTGCTAATAAATCATTAAAAGTATTACGGGAACACCTACAACAGACTTCACTTCAGACTCCATTCCTCCACCAAACCCTATAATCATATCCACTCAAATTTTTAACATCAGCGCCAGGTTAACTTAAGGAAACTCCTACAATAAAGGTAAAATAAAGTATCTGTGCATGCAACGTCTATATATGCAATTTTAGTAGTTATTTTTACGATCTTACTGAAATGGAAGTTTAGGAAAAAGCCTACGACCTAAGACCAGCACCCTGGCTTAAGGGTAAGCTCAAATTCGGCCATTTTCTTAGGCCATTTAACCCGGTAGGTATGCAACTTGAATATTCAGTTGCATAGAATTGCATGCATTACAAATCTTGGATAAAGTGAAATGTGAAGGCACTCATTTTCATGGATTTACACGAAACAGAAAAGTTTAGGGTAAGAGCCTAGGACCTTAGGCCACCACCTTAACTTGGAGGTAGTTGAAAAACAGCCATTTTCTAAGGGGATTTCCATATTCAATTGCATAGGGCTGTATGCAACATTTACATTTGCGGTTATAACAAATTTTTACTTTAGGTAGGTTGTCATAAACCTTCGGCTGCCACCATAGGTTAGGTAATTATGAAGGTGGTCATGTTAAATGTAATTTTCATATTCGACTGCATATAACTGCACGCAATATCCGTATTTAAAAGTGACAAATCTTAGGTAACATTAACTGTGAAGGCATTGTCTTTTTGAAAATACATGTACATTTAAGTGCACAAATTTAAATTATTTGTAAACCTTAAAATAACAATGATTCAATTGTTTTTTCCAGAAAACCTCCAACAGGCAATAAGACTGCACTCTTCCACCACACCCTATAATTTATAATATAACTTCTGGAAGCTACTAAAATAAAGGTAAGATAAAGTACCTGTATTTGAAGATGTAAAATTTTATAAAAGTTAAATGTGAAGGCATTTAAAATAAGCCCTCTTGGGCGTTGTTTAGGTTTAGGGGTGACTCCAGGGCCTCGTATATCACTTAATTTCAGCCACTTTCTAGGCCACTTGCATATTCAATTATATAGGATTGCATGCTATGCATATATATGCAATTTCAGTAATTATTTTCATGGTTCTACACGAAATAGAAGAGTTCAGGGTAGATCTAAGCAGTAGCTCTGTGGTGGCGATTTCCTTCTAACGTGACTTTAGATTTGGCTGCTAATTATGGACTGACCTTCAGTTTTCGTTGCTCGAATGTAATTAACCTGTAATTAACCCCTGAAGTCCATACAACAAGGGGTTTCCATACATGATCTTCAGAAGACAGAGCACGGGTAAGTCTGTTTGGAATGGTTCATATCCCGTCCGGCAAGTGCAATAACTTGTTAAACGTCTGGGTACCCCCCGGGCCAGTACTAAACACGGCGAAGGGACATTCCATCCCCCTGATGCCAGTACTAAACACGGCGAAATGCATTAAACTCCCTCCTGTTGGCGAATGGCACCCTCTTGTTTTTCCCCTCCAGAGGGCGCCGCCTCAACGTAAACATGTCCGCTCCATTTATGTGTTCTCCTCCACCCAAAACCCCGATTTCCCACAGTACCCCTTTACTGTTGAGTAGAGTCAGGGGGCAAATAACAGTTGGCCGACAACCAACAAACTCACCGCCAGTATCAGAAGCCCTAAAAGTGTAGAAAAAACCAGTTTCCAAGGTAAAAACAGGAGCAGAGCTACTACTTAGAATTACAGAGTTCAGGTAAGAACCTACGACCTTAGACCAGCACCATAGTTTAGGGGTTAGTTCAAATGCGGCCATTTTCTGAGGCCACTTGCATATTCAACTGCATAGGATTGCATGTGACATCTATATATGCAAATTCAGTAGTTATTTTCATGGTTTTGCATAAAATAGAGTTTAGGTAAGAGCCTAGGAACTTAGGTAAGCACCATAGCTTAGGGGTTAGTTCAAATGTGGTTATTTTCTGAGGCCACTTGCATATTCAACTGCACAGGATTGCATGCAATGTCTATATATGCAATTTCAGTAGTTCTTTTCAAGGTTTTATATGAAATAGAAGTTTAGGTAAGAGCCTAGAACCTTAGGTAGGCACCCTAGCTTAGGGTTAGTTCAAATGATGCCATTTTCTGAGGCCACTTGCATATTCATTTGCATAAGAGTGCATGCAATGTCTATATATGCAATTTCAGTAGTTATTTTCATGGTTTTAGAAGAAATAAAAGAGTTTAGGTAAGATTCCACGCCCACAGGCCAGCACCATAGCTTAGGGGTTAGTTTAAATGTGGCCAGCCTCTTAGGCCACTTGCATATTCAATTTCATAGGATTGCATGCAACATTTATATATGCAATTTCAATAGTTTTTTCACGATTTTAAGACCATACGACCCAAGGCCAGTACCCTAACTTGGGGTTAGTTCAAATGCGGTAATTTTCTGAGGCCACTTGCATATTCATTTGAATAGGATTGCATGCAATGTCTATGTATGCAGTTTCAGTAGTTATTTTCATGGTCTTATACTAAACAGAAATAGTTTAGGTAAGAGCCTAGGACCTTAGTCCAGCACCCTACCTTAGGGGTTAGCTCAAATGCAGTCATTTTCTTAGTCCACCTGCATATTCAGTTGCATAGGGTTGCATGCAATGTCTATATATGCAGTTTCAGTAGTTATTTTCAAGGTTTCACACGAAATATATAGTTAGGTAATTGCCTAGGACCTTAGGTAAGCACCATAGCTTAGGGTTTAGTTCAAATGCGTCCATTTTCTTTGGCCACTTGCATATTCAGTTGCACAGGTTTGCATGCAGTGTCTATATACACAATATCTGCAGCCATTTTCGTAGTTTTACACGAAATATAAGTTTAGGTAAGGGCCTAGGACCTTGGGCTAGCACCATAGCATAGAGGTTAGTTCAAACGTTGTCATTTTTTGAGGCCACTTGCATATTCTATTGCATACGACTGCATGTAACACCTATATATGCAATTTCAGTAGTTACTTACCTGGTTTTACACAAAATAGAAGAGTTTAGGTAAGAGCCTAGGATCTTAGGTAAGCACCATAGCTTAGGGTTAGTTCAAATGCGGCCATTTACTTAGGCCACTTGTATATTCAATCGCGTGGGATTAAAATTAACGTCGATATATGTAATTTCAGTACTTACTTTCGAGGTGTACCATCAAGTGGAAGAGTCCAGGTAAGACCCTACAACCCTAGGCCAGCAACCTAGCTTTAGGGGTTAGTTCAAATGCGGTCATTTTCTGAGGCCACTTGCATAGGACTATACATGCAATTTCAGTAGACATTTTCATGGTTTTACACGAAATAGAAGAGTTTAGGTAAGAGCCTATTACCTTAGGCCAGCACCCTAGCTTAGGGGTTAGTCCAAATGCGGCCATTTTCTTAGGCATCTTGCATATTCAATTGCATAGGATTGTCTGCAATGATTATATATGCCATTTCAGTATTTATTTTCATGGTTTTACACAAAATAGGAGTATAGGTAAGACCCTACGACCCTAGGCCAGCACCTTAGTTTAGGGATTAGTTCAAATGCAGTTATTTTCTTAGGCCACTTGCATATTCAATTGCACAGGATTGCATGTAATGTCTTTATATGCATTTTCAGTAGTTATTTTCAAGGTTTTAATGAAATAGAAGAGTTTAGGTGAGCCTAGGACCTTAGGCCAGCACCATAGCTTAGGGATTAATTCAAATGTGGCCATTTTCTGAGGCCACTTGCATATTTAATTGCATAAGATTGCATGCAACATCTATATATGCAGTTTCAGTATTTATTTCCATGGTTTTACATGAAATAGAAGAGTGTGGGTAAGAGCCTAGGACCTTAGGTAGGTACCCTAGCTTAGGGGTTAGTTTAAATGCGGCCATTTTCTGAGGCCAACTGCATATTCAGTTACATATGATTACATTTAGCGTCAATTACATGCTATTTCAGTAGTTATTTTTGTGGTGTTACATGAAAAAGAAGAGTCCAGGTAGGACCCTTCATCCCTAGGTCAGCAGCTTAGGTTTAGGGGTTAGTTCAAATGCAGTCATTTTCTGAGGCCAATTGCATAGGATTGTAAGTAACATCTATATATGTAATTTCAGTAGTTATTTTTATGGTTTTACATGAAATAGAAGAGTGTACGTAGGAGCCTACGACCTTAGGTAGGCAACCTAGCTTAGCGGTTAATTCAAATGTGGCCATTTTCTTAGGCCAACTGCATAGGACTGCATGCAACAAATATATATGTGCAGTTTCTGTACTTTTTTTTCATTGGTTTTACACGAAATAGAAGACTTTAGGTAACAGCCTAGGACCTTAGGCCAACACCTCAGTTCAGGGGTTATTTCAAATGCGGCCAGTTTCTTAGGCCACTTGCATATTCAGTTTCATAGGATTGCATGCAATATCTATATATACAATTTCAATACTTATTTTCATGGTTTTACTCGAAATAGAAGAGTTTAGGCCAGCACCCTAACTTATGGGTTAGTTCAAATACGGCCCTTTTCTGAGGTCACTTGCATGTTTTACTCGAAATAGAAGAGTTTAGGCCAGCACCCTAACTTATGGGTTAGTTCAAATACGGCCCTTTTCTGAGGTCACTTGCATATTCAATTGCATAGGATTACATGGTGTCTATATATGTAATATCAGTAGTTATTTTCCTGGTCTTACGGAAAATAGAATAGTTTAGGTAAGAACCTAGGACCTTCAGGCCAGCACCCTAGCTTAGGGGTTAGTTCAAATGCGGTCATTCTCCTAGTTCACTTGCATCTTATATTATTGCATGCAATATCTATATATTCAGTTTCAGTGGTTTTCTTAATAGAAGTTTAGGTAAGACCTATGACCCTAGGCCAACACCCTAACTTAAGGGTTAGTTCAAATGTGGTCATTTTCTGGGGCCACTTGCATATTCAATTGCATAGGATTGCATGCCATGCCTATATATGCAATTTCTTTAGCTATTTTCGTGGTTTTACACGAAATAGAAGAGTTTAGGTAAGAGCCTAGGACCTTGGGCCAGCACCCTAGGTTAGGGGTTAGTTTACATGGTGTCATTTTCTGAGGTCACTTGCATATTCAACTGCATAGGATTGCATGTAACGCTTATATATGCAATTTCAGTAGTTATTTTCATGGTTTTACACAAAATAGAAGAGTTTAGGTAAGAGCCTACGAACCTAGGCCAGCACAAAGCTTAGGGGTTAGTTCCAATGCAATTATTTTCTTAGGCTATTTGCATGTTCAATTGCACAGGATTGCATGTAGTGTTTATATACGCATTTTTAGTTCTTTTCAAGGTTTTACATGAAATAGAAGAGTTTAGGTAGGCCTAGGACCTTAGGCTAGTACCATAGCATAGGGGTTAGTTTAAATGTGGAAATTTTCTTAGGCCATTTGCATATTCAATTACATAGGACTGCATGCAATATCTATACATGCAATTTCTGCAGCAATTTTCGTGGTTTTACACAAAATAGAAGAGCATAGGTAAGAGCTTTGGACCTTCGGCCAGCACTATAGCTTTAGGGTTAGTTCAAATGCAGCTATTTTCTGAGGCCAGTTGCATATTCAATTGCATATGATTGCATGCAATGTCTAAATATGCAGTTTCAAAAGTTGTTTTCAAGGTTTTTACACGAAACAGAATAGTTTAGGTAATTGCCTAGGACTTTAGGCCAGCACCCTAGTTTGGGGTTAGTTCAAATGCGGTTATTTTCTGAGGCCACTTGCATATTCAATTGTATAGGATTGCATTTAACATCTATATATGCAATTTCAGTAGTTAATTTCATGGTTTTACACAAAATAGAAGACTGTATAGGTAAGAGCATAGGACCTTACGCTAGATTAGAGATTAGTTCAAATGCGGTCATTTTCTGAAGCCACTTGCATATGCATAAGATTGCATGCAATATCTACAAATGCAATTCCAGTAGTCATTTTCATGGTTTTACATGAAATAGAATATTTCAAGTTTAGGTAAGACCCTATGACCCCAGGTCAGCACCCTAGCTTAGGGGTTACTGTAGTTCATGTGTGGTCATTTTCTTAGGCCAACGGCATATTCAGCTCCACAGGGTTGCAACATATATATTTGTTTTTTTGATAAGAGGTTTTCTTATTTTTACTCTTTGGTAGGCTGTCATGAACCCTAGGCTACCACCCCAAGTTAGGTAAGTATGAAGGTGGTCATATTTAAAAGTAATTTTCATATTCAATTGTACAGAATTGCAAGCAATTTCTGTACCTGAAGGTGCCAAATCTTAAAGTGAAATGTGAAGAAGGCATTTAGTTATTTTCAGGGTTATACATGAAATAGAAAAGTTTACATAAGAGCCTATGACCTTAGGTCAACACCCTAAACTATGGGGTAAGTTAAAATGTGATCAAATTTACATTTGCAATTTAGTAAGTTTTTATTTATCTTTACCCTCAAAACTAGAGTTTGGGTGGCTGTCATGAACCTTAGGGTACAACACAAGGTTACGTTAGTATGAAGGTGGTCATATTAAATGTAATTTTCATATTCAATTGAATAGAATTGCTTGTAATATAATATCTGTATTTGAAGGTGCCAGATCTTTACCAATCGTAAAGTTAATTGTGAAGGCATTGTCTTTTGAAAAATACCTGCGCATTTAAATGCAAAAATTATATTTATTTGCAAACCTTAAAATAACAATGATGCAATTTTTTTCAGAAGGGAAAGACTAAAGGAGGTAAAAGGCATGTACCATACATGGCGGCGGAAACACCACATCAAAGGGAGGCCAGACTGGTAGACATGAGGGTGAGAGTAGCTGCATCCAGAGCAGCAGAACAACCAGAACAGAAGACCAAAAGGTCAAGAGCTACTGTATCCAGAGCAGCAGAAGTACCAGAACTGAGGGAGGCCATACTGTAAGACCAAAGGACAAGAGCTGTGCATTCAGAGCAGTCGAAGTATCAGAAGAAAGGGAAGCCAGACTGGTAGATATGAGGGCGAGTAGTTGCATCCAGAGCAGCAGAAGTAGAACTGAGAGAGGCCAGACTGGAAGACCAAAAGGCAAGAGCTGCATCCAGAGCAGCAGATATTCCAGAACACAGAGAGGCCAGACTGGAAGACCAAAGGAAGAGCTGCTGCATCCAGAGCAGCAGAAGTACCAGGCTGGAAGACAAGAGCTGCTGCATCCAGAACAGGAGGAGGCCAGATTGTTAAACCAAATGACAAAAGCTGCTGCATTCAGGGCAGCAGAAGTACCAGAACACAGAGAGGCCAGACTGGAAGACTAAAGGACTAGAGCTGCTGCATCCAGAACAGAGGGAGGACAGACTGATAGACCAAAGGAGAAGAGCTGTGCATAGAGAGCACCAGACTAGAGTGACAAGAGAAGCTGAAGTACCAGAACAGAGGGAGGCCAGATTGGTAGATAAGAGGGCGAGTAGCTGCATCCAGAGCAGCAGAAGTACCAGAACAGAGGGAGGCCAGACTGGAAGACCAAAGGCCAAGAGCTGCAGCATCCAGAAGAGGGAGGCCAAACTGACAGACCAAAGAAGAGCTGTGCATAGAGGGCACCAGACTGGAAGGACAAGAGCAGCTCCCCAGAGAAGTACCATAGCAGAGGGAGGCCACATTGGAAGACCAAAGGACATGAGCTGCTGCATCTAGAGCAGCAGAAGTACTAGAACTGAGGAAGACCAAAGGACATGAGCTGCTGCATCCAGAGCAGCAAAAGTACCAGAACACAGGGAGGCCAGACTGGAAGACCAAAGGACAAAGAGCTGCTGCATCCAGAGCAGCAGAAGTACCATAATAGAGGGAGACCAGACTGGTATATTTAAGGGCAAGAAAAGCTGCATCCAGAGCAGCAGATATACCAGACTGAAAGAACAAGAGCTGCTGCATCCAAGGCAGCAGAAGTACCAGAACAGAGGGAGGCCAGTGTAGTAGGCATGAGGGCAATTAGCTGTATCCAGAGCAGCAGATATACCAGAAAACAGAGGCCAGACTGGAAGACCAAAGGAAGAGCTGCTGCATGTAGAACAGGAGGCGGCCAGACTGTTAGACCAAAGGAGTAGAGCTGCTGCATACAGGGAAGCAGAAGGACCACACTCAAAAGATCTAAGGACAAGGGCTGCTGGCCAGAGAAGCAGAAGTACCAGAACAGATGTAGGCCAGACTGGAAGACCAAAGGACAAGAGCTGCTGCATACAGGGCAGTAGGCCAGAAAGACCAAAGGACAAGAGCTGCTGCATACAGGGCAGTAAAAGTTGCAGAAAAGAGGGAGGCCACACTGGAAGGCCAAAGGACAAGAGCTGCGGCATCCAGAGCAGCAAAAGTGCCAGAACAGATGTAGGCCAGAACTGAGAGACCAAAGGACAAAAGCTACTGCATACAGGGCACCAAGAGTGCGAGACTGGAAGACAAGAGCTGCTGCATCCAGAACAGGAGGAGGCCAGATTGTTAGACCAAATGACAAAAGCTGCTGCATACAGGGCAGCAGGAGTGCCAGACTGGAAGACAGAGCTGCTGCATCCAAAACAGAGGGAGGCCAGGCACCAAAGGAGTAGAGCTGCTGCATACAGGGAAGCAGAAGGACCACACTCAAAAGATCTAAGGACAAGAGCTGCTGGCCAGAGAAGCAGAAGTACCAGAACGGGGGAGGTCAGACTGGAAGACCAAATGACAAAAGCTGCTGCATTCAGGGCAGCAGAAGTACCAGAACACAGAGAGGCCAGACTGGAAGACCAAAGGACAAGAGCTGCTGCATACAGGGCAGCAGACGTACCAGACTGGAAGATCTAATAAGAGTTGCTAATCAGAGAAGCAGAAGTACCAAAAAAAAGGGAAGGCAGACTGGTAGACCAAAGGATGAGAGCTGCTGCATCCAGAACAGGAGGAGGCCAGATTGTTAGACCAAATGACAAAAGCTGCTGCATTCAGGGCAGCAGAAGTACCAGACTGGAAGACTAAAGGACAAGAGCTGCTGCAACCAGAACAGAGGAAGGACAGACTGATAGACCAAAGGAGAAGAAGAGCTGTGCATAGAGAGAGCACCAGACGTACCATAACAGAGGGAGGTCAGACTGGAATATCTCATAACAAGAGCTGCTGCCCATAGAAGTGGATGTACCTGAATTGAAGGAGGCCAGACTGTTAGACCATAGGAGAAGAGCTGCTGCATACAGGGCAGCAGAATTACCAGAACAGATGGAGGCCACACTGGAAGACTGCATACAGAGCAGCAGAATTACCAGAACAGATGGAGGCCACACTGGAAGACCAAAGGACAAGAGCTGCTGCATCGACATAAGAGGAAGTACCAGACTAGAAGACCAAAGGGACAAAAGCTGCTGCAGAATTCAGGGCAGCAGAAGCACCAGAATAAAGGGAGGTTAGGCTTTGACAGGTGGACAGTTCCAGGAAACAAACTCAAAGGAATTTAGCAAGTGTGAAGAAAAAGCATTTAATACATGTAGGTTCTCACGAGCCCCTATGTCTGCATTGGTTACATGCCCACCTTCAAAGTTCAAGGTCAGGTGTACTATGCCTTCATACCTTGCTTCCTTTGACAGAAGCAGACCAACGTTTTTTCAGATGCAGAGGTCAAAGTCAAAATGAGACAGAGCAAGATAATAAACCTTAAGGAAGTTAGTTCCTTCACAGGCACCATGCCTATGTCGCCATCTTCAAAACAGCCTTGGAGCTTATGCCCACAGTGAACCACAAGATTAGGATCAGGCTGGACACGAAGCATGAAGGAGAGCACTATAGATACTTCAGTGTCCCCACCTTCAACAAAGATGCCGTGGTGATGGCTGGCAATGGCTTGGAGCCCCATGACATCGTCCTTCACAAGGAAATCAGACCGTTCAGATGGTGGCTGACACCCACAAGTCCTAAGACACCCTGCTGTATCCTCTGATCTTCTGGCAGGGCGAGGACGGTTACTACTGCAACATTCCTTAAACCAATCTGGAAAACCAGTGGAGGAAAGAAAATGTCATCACAAGACTACTTACCCCTACAGAATCGTTGCAAGCCGGGGAAGAGAACCACTTTTTGAAGTGCGGGGTGCTGTTTCACCAGTTTCTTGTGGAAGTGTATGGCAAAATTGAGAGTGAGAGGCTTTGCTACATTCGGACCCACCAGCCACTGAGTATATCCATCTCCAGTGACACCAATCCAAATGAATTGGGAAAAAGCATTATCCTGCCCTTCAGTGCCATCGAAAGTCCCAGGCATATGCATGTGTACACCCAAGATGCGAGGACTTACGTGAGGAAGTACGAACTCCCGGACCTCTTCATCACCTTCATGTGCAACCAAAACTGGATGGAAATTCAGGAGCAGCTGTTTCCTCGGCAGTCCCCTTCCCACAGACAACTCCCAAGGGAAATTGACCAAGACAGTCAATGTCATAACCAAGTCACACATCTGAGAAACCCAGTGCTGGATGCATACCATCGAGTGGCAAAAGCACGGCCTTCTCCATGCTCACAAGCTGTTCTGGCTTCAGCACATCGACAAAATGTCAAAATGCAGAAATTCTGGTTCCTAGATTTTTGCCATAAGTCTGAAAAATAGTATGGGTTGATTTTTATAGTAAAGTTCTTTGTTGCAACATTTCCTACTCAAAATGTCCCTGGTAAATGCCAAACCTACTCTTTAATGGCTTTTTGGCTTTGGACTTAGAAAATTTTGTCTACATCTTCAAGTTATTTTTTGTGTAAAGTATGTACAGTGTTATTGAAAATTATTTTCTTTCCTGTGATTAATAATTTGTTTTGAATTTATTGATTTGAATAAACGTGTTAATAAAAACCACACCATGTGTTACTTCCTTGCTAAGGTAAAATGATCGAGTGTCAATCAAAGTATTCCAGAGCAGCATGTACGTCAATGAGGACTTGAGAACATACTCAGACATTACACTCCCATGGCCTGATGACATAAAAAGTATTTGCATGTTGGTGTAAACATAACTCCAGGTTAAAAAAAAAAAAAAAAAATTAATTTCAAAAGTTAAAATCTTATAATCTTACTAGCAGACCAATCCGGCACTGCCTGGGGAAACTAGCAGACCAATCCAGCACTGCCTGGGGAAACTATGCAGACCAATAATCTCTCCCTAACAACCCCCTCTTCTCTCTCTCTCTCTCCTGTTAAGATATTTCCTTCAATTTACATTGCCCAGCATTTTTACATTTCACATTTCACCTCTTCTCAGCCCCTCTTCCTATCGGTGCTGAACCTGGACTTAAGGGGCATTGAGAGTCACTATTCATCTTAGTGACTCAAAAACTGTGGATTAGACACTAATACCTGTCGTTTTTGGTCATTTTTTTGGTCATTTTTACATGTCGCCCCCTTCCCACCCTGACCCCCTTTGTTGCCAGTGATGACTTGCCCCCACAATAATCTTTTCTAGATAGTAAGTCATATGTATACCAAAATAAGTATGATACACCCATAGAATTTATTTAATTACTATGTCTAGGCAGAACCAGCCTGGTTTCAGGGAAACCCTTCCCACCCCCACCCCCTTTGGTGCTAGTGATGTCTTATTCCCACAGTATTCTATTCTAGATAGTAAATCACATTTATACCAAGTTTGGTAATTATTCAATGCATTTCAGAGTTATGCTGAAACACACACACACATACATACATTATATATTTATAGATTTCTTGTAATGATCACCTGGTGTAACGACTCCAAGAGTAGAATTTATCAAGTGTTATACCTGATATGTGAAACACTTCATATTATGCTACGATATACAATTGTACGCTAACATCTCACTTGATAATTTTGTGTCATGTATCATCTATCCTGTTCCCCGTTAAGTTGATTTACACCATATTCTTTTGGTGATCATCATATTTTTATAAGCTTTCGACTCCGTGATGTCAATTTGAAATTATCTAGCTTCCTACTGATGGGTGTAATAGAGTTGTTGTCCGGGACTGTAATTATTTTCTTCCCTAACAAATGTTCCTTTTCTATCCTTTCCCCTTTCCCCAAAATAGTTTTTCCTGGCCTTCATGTGTGCCCGCTCCCACCGATATTTAGGTATCCTAATGGTATTCCAGGTCTTCATCTAAGAATTTGGGACTGCAAATCCTATAAGCCCTAATGGCCAAACCTGTCATTACTCCTATTTTTATTTCTTTCCTATGACTGGGGAACCTATGTATATATGAATTGGTGTGTGTCTGCTTCCTGTATACCTTGAATTTTAAATTTTCCCCTTCCCTCTGGTCATGGTATGGATACTTGATAATATGGACTGTTTGTCCAAGAAAGCTTGTAACTTTTTCTGAATAAATACTCCATTAGATACAATCCAGTCTGAATGAGGTCCTTTTAGTAATTCTACTAATGCACAGAACAATTGTGTATGTGATAAAGTTAATATATATACATACATACACTGGCTGACCAACCCAGCGCTGCCCAGGAAAACTCTGCATGACAACCGATAAACATGACAACCGATAAACTCTCTCTCCCCTAACAACCCCTCTACTGTCTCTCACTTCCTCTCCCTCTAACTCTCTCTCTCCCTCTCTCTTTCTCACTCACTCTCTCCCTTTCCTGTCAAGATAGTTGCTTTAATTACATTGCCTAGCATTTCTGACATTTTATATTTCATCCTTTCTTAACCCCCTTCCTATCAGGGCTGAACTTGGACTTAAAGGGAATTGGGAATGTACTATTTATCTCAGCCACCTCGAAACTATGGATTAGACACTAATATCTGTCATTCTTGACATTTTATTTTTCACACCTCCTCACCCCACCTTCCTATCAGGGCTGAACTTGGGATACTATGGTATTGGGAGTGTCACTATTTATCTCAGCAACCTCGAAAAGCACGGATTAGACACTAACATCTGTCGTTTTTGGTTATATTTAAATGTCACCCCCTTTGGTGCCAGTGATGTCTTACCCCCACAGTATTCTTTTCCAGATAATAAGTCATGTATACCGAAATGAGGTATGATAAACCAGTAGAGTTTTAGTAACTATGCCTATGAGCAGAACCAGCCGTTTCAGGGAAGCCCTTCCCACCAGCCCCTTTGGTGACTTTTGGTGCTACTGATGTCTTACTCCCACACTATTCTTTTTGTGATAGTAAGCCATATGTAAACTGAGTTTGGTTGAAATTGCTCAATGCATTTTTGAGTTATGCTGGAACATACACACACATGCATCCATTTTTTTATATATAGATTATGGGCCCTCATTCGACAGAAGGAGGGTTTTGCAAAGGTTTCAAATCCCTACCTTAGGGGTACATTATGTACAACAGGTCCCGCAAAACCACACATAATGATCAGTTGGAACATCAAAGCCTTGACAAAGTAAATTGCCTTCCTTATTTAACGGTGTTCTTTTCATTAGTAGGTGTTAATAATAATGTAAATAATTTTTAGTTATTAATAATCATTATTGATAAATAATGTCAGGGAAAGTTATTCCATTCCATTCTCCTTCCCTATCTCTCCCCCTTCCCCCTCCCTCCTCCTCCTCCTATCTCTTCCTTCTCCCCTCCCCTCACCATATCGCTTCTACCTCCCCTTCCCTTCACTTCTCCTTCCCCTCCCCTTCACTTTTCCCTCCCATCCCCCTCCCCTACCTTTCTACCTCCCATTCCCCTTTTCCCCTCCCCTACAAGCTACTCGTAGACCGCCATTTAGTGTTTTCCTGGGCATCGCCTTGTTGGTCAGCTAGTGTGTATGTGTGTATATATATATATATATATATATATATATATATATATATATATATATATATATATATATATATATATATATATAATAGTACACTTATCTGCTGCGTGCATTTCATAAAATCGCAAATCTTTAGTTTATTTAAACATTAGAATTAAAAATCACAACCTAGTTTGTAATTTTAATACAAATTCAATTGAACAGCTAAACAGTTGCTGAAAAAACTAAGTGTACACCCAATTGGTTCTAAGTTTACCTGAGACAGCGGCTGGGCACACTCCCCGTACCCTTTGGAGTAGCTGAAGGTGAAAGTGCCACGGAATGGGCAAGTGATGGGCTCAGCGTTCAGTCGGAAGATTGAGTAGAGCATGGCGTCACCCGTGATACCCAAGCAAAGCGTCTTCAAATCTTGCCCTTCTTGGTGGCAGAAAGCTGAAAAAAAAAGGAAGGGTATTTTACAGTCAATTACCTGAGAACATAATTACACATACACACACAAATCATATATATATATATATATATATATATATATATATATATATATATATATATATATATATATATATATGCACACGCAAACATTACTTATTGTTACTTCTTTCGAATGAACACCATATTCTATATTCTTTGTAAGACTGTATTTCAAGTCAATGGCCCCTGTGGGCTTGTTCCATATGAATAAGGTTCACCTGAATAATAATAATAATAATAATAATAATAATAATAATAATAATAATAATAATAATAATAGCCGATTTAGAGAAAAACCTCATAGTTTATTCTTCTTCTACGAAAAAGGACTGAATATTTAGGGGCTTTTCTTCTACTTAGTAGTTTTTGGCGTTCAGCTTTACAATTTCTGCTAAATCATTATCATTATTAGTATCATCAATATTACTACTACTACTGCTGCTACTACTACATCAACATTCTTATGAAACAAGCCTAAGCAGCCTCTGAATAAAATAAATTAGATTTTCCTAAGATAAGAAAACAGAGAGGGAAAAAATAAACAAAACAATAAAGGGAATTTACAAATAAAAAATGCTGACTGTTAGAAAAAGACAAGCTTAAAAATATGATACTAGCGCACAACACAATTCTGTCTGGCCTTGGAGAAAAACCAGAATCAGGGAAACTGCTAATTATAACTAAAGATGAAGTTCAGGCCACATGAGGCCGGTTTAAATCAAAGGTTTAAGGGACGGAAAGCACAGGTCGGACATGTGACGTTTTGCGGATACTGTTAGGTGATAACCTGGGGAGTTTGGCGAACACGTTGTTAGGGTTAAGAACGAACAAAATATTTTTAGTCAACCAACAGTTTAATTCTATGATTAACGGCAACCCCATATAAAAATAGGAACAAGCTGGGAAGAAGAAGATGAAGAATTAAAGAATGTTGAACCAAACAAGAACGCAAACACTTAACAAATCAATAGCTGACCAAATAAAAAGTTCTGGATCAGTAGTCACGAAAATAAAATAATGCTGGTAAAATCAGCAAATGTAAATTTTATGCATGGATGGTAAATCAAAAGTTTGAGGTGCGAATGTCACTGGTAATGATTTAAAAACGGACGCGAATAATCGCATTTGGTGCAGAGGTTCAAGTGACGGCAAAATGACATAGGGGTTATATATATATATATATATATATATATATATATATATATATATATATATATATATATATATATATATATATATATATATATATATATATATATATATATGAAAAGACCGTGTTGAATAAATGTGAATAACTGTGCATGAGAACGATGAAATGAACTGGGTGAGAGACAAGAATGAAATAACATGGGATATTAGGGTAAATTAATAAATAACGGGTCTCTTACACAAACAGGTAAAGGAACCTCAATGGATCTACGTTTGTTGAAACGTTACGATTACTCTGATAAAAGAGGTAGGAAAACCTGGACAAAGGCGTACAACCTGAAATATTATACCTTCAAAAACATCTGACTAACGAAGAGGAAGAACTAAGGGTGTTATGAAATTGGATGTACAGATAGCTAACACCTTCGCTAACAGGTGAAGGTGAAGTGCGTTAATAATTCAATTACTCCGTAACTAAGAAAAGCGGCTCCCTGTAAAAGGTCAGGTTAACCTGCGACGGCATACGAAGGTAGATTATCTTGGCCCTGAAATGACAGTATAGAAGACACACAAGGCAGAAAACATCTACGAAGAGAGGGAAACAGACCAATATTATCCTATAACCAGGACCACCCAGAAAATCGCCCGAAAGTCACGCAAATCGCCTCTTTAGCATCGTTTCTGAACAACAGCACCACAGCGCAGCATGGACAGGTGAAAGTGCGTGTAGCGTGTGGGTTAAGGTGGTGCGGTATTTACGTGAGTGCAATGACATGTTGTGGATGATTAAATGTGCGTGCAGCAGTACAGATGACATGGAATTCGTCACCCAGCGGTTTCGTTCTTCATTTCTACAGTTAATAGGGTTAATTCTGCGAATGACCAGTATTTTTATCCTTGACGCTCGTTTTTAGATATCTTTGCAAAATCACACACACAAAACATGCAGGTTTCCTATCTGCAGAAACGCAGATAGATGATGTTTCCACTCGGAAAACCACCTGGTAAAAGATTCGACGTTGCAGTATCCAATTATGGGCTTGACATGCGTGCGATACTACGGGATAATAGTGGCCTACTCAGCACGTTACAGAAAGGCATTATTGCTACAGAAAACACAATGTTGTGCCAGTATGTTTCCTAGGTCGGTTTTTCCTAGCATTCATCCCATAATGTCTATCTAAATTCTGTAGAGGGTAAGTCAATAGAATTAAAATGGAGTAGTTTCATTTAAATATTATCTATTCAAATTCTAGAAGTAGTGGGTAAGTTATTTGAATTAAAATTAATTTATAAATATTTTTCAAAATTAAATACCAATACATAATATCAAAAGCATCTGCGATAATAAACTAAACTATTCCTGCAAATGAATCTCTTGTGCTGTAATTATAATTTTATATTTCCGAATTTTGTTGGCTAAATAAGATTAATGAAAATACGTTGGATTGACTTAAATCTGCGTTTACACATTTCATATATGAAAATCAAATTAAATTTACCTAATTTTCTATTCGAAATGTGTCCACACTGGTTACACATCTCCCTCACCTAAAAGAAGTTTGAATAAAGGTACGTCCGCACTACAGCAAAACACGTCATACACACTTTAACTTATCGCAGGCACATCACAAACAGGCTGAATACAAGTCAACAATTTATTGGTAGCACTAAGGTTCGTTCTCCACTGACGGTCGTTTTCAGCCTGTTTCTAATAAGAATGCAATAAGTTTCTAATAAGGATGCGAGAAGCGTCTCATAAGGTTGCGGTAAGTTACTGACGTGTGTTTATGGCATGTTTTCCAGCAAAATGGACGCACCCCATGGCACCATTCAACCGCTGAGATACTAACACGAGAAAGATAAAGTTCCCAAGAACTGGCCAGTCATCTGATGTTGAATCCCTCTCAAGGCATGGTCCTTTTCCTTTGTCTATACATACACTGCATAGGCATATTCTTTGCACAAGTTTTCCCTCACATTCAATTTACCACGCCATTCCTTTTCACCTCAGTGGGCAGTTACCGTAATTATTCGGTGGCTACTTCGGAGGAATGATCTGCCCATATGATTAGAGGAAAATCAAAATCTTTGTGTTTTAGTCTCGGATAGTGCCATGGCATTGTACAGAGGCCTTCCATTTTCTTGGGATATGAGTTATCTTGCTGAGCACAGTTTTCTGTCAATTTGCTCTTTTTTTTATCAAATGACTTATTAGGCAAGATTAGTGGAAGGACCAAGTCTGTCTGGTGGCTTATTAAGAAGTTATTTATCTTCATTTCCATATTGACTTGAATTCTGTTTCAGCTCTACAACGCCGACTAAATTCCATCATACATTCTGTCAAACTGTTACAATTTTTCTCTCTACAGTCATATTCGTGTTCACATTGTGATGGTTATTTTTTTTAAGCTACATGTAACTTATTGCTTTTAATCCTCAAACTGGCTGCAGACATGGAGCATAACCCTGCACCACGCTGGTCTAGGTTTCTGTTCCTTGTCTAAATATTGCCAGTGTCACATGGTAATATTAGGGACCTTGTAACTACTCCACAGAGTGTGACATTTCATTATGCACTCAAACTTAGTCTCTCAAATGAGGCACTCATCTAAGCTGATTCTAGGCTTCAAGAAACCAATACAGAGTACTTCTTAAAAGTCATGCCATTTATTTTATAAGCCAAGGGAATGGCAGGTTATATCAGATAAGAATACCCAGCTTCTCATACAAGTCCTGTTATGAATGTGAATGCTACGACATTCGGTTATGAAGGTTGTGTCAAGTAAAAATTCGTGTTCCATTTACTTCAATCCAGAATTCGAATAGAATGATGATAGTAAGAGGAGAGACCAGTTTTGCGTTTTCTGGCGAATTCAACACCTACCATGGGGACTGGTTTAATTCTGACTGTCATGGCCTAAGAGCTTTTGTGTTCGCGTCTCAATATGGCTTAGAGAAAATTATAATGGGGCAGCACGCGACAAAACTACTTACATAGATTCACTGAATCCCATGGCGTTTTAGCTGGCCCGTTTGGTGGTTCAACGGAAATTCTGTCAACATAAAAGACAGGCAAATTCCCTCTCGGTTGCTGGAATACTGTTTTTGTCATCATAAATTATAGGTTAGGGCTTCATGAAATTTAGGCTGTCAGCAAAAGAACTGGGGCACTTTCGGCCATTCAGCGCTTAAAACTGCGAAAAGAGTAATCAATCCAGCGGTTGGACAGCAAGGCTGAAGAAAGAAAGCGGGAATGGAGGTAATGCAACATACTGGAAAAGTGGGTGTAGCTGGGGTCGACAAGACACTGCCTCGGCTTCTGAATTATCGAATTAAAGACTAAACACACAACCTGGTTCAGTGGTGACAGTAGATATGGTTATTTAAAGAAACGGGAGGCTTTTCGTCTTTGAAAAAGGAGTCCATCAACGTTTATGCTTTAGCTGAAAAGAAATAAAATTTAAAATTCAAGTATAGGAGAAACTGTTTTGAGTACATCTCAGCGACATAAATGGTAGGTTATTCTCAAATCTGGACTCGCTTTTATGTAAACGCTCAAGACAAATGGCTGCGTCATCTTTTGCTTAATTAGCGCATGGCATATGCCTTTTAAAATTTTCATAATTCTCATCATCCTTTAGCTTTTAGATCTCTCAGACTATAATATCCACCACGTAGTATTATATCTGCAATGAATCTAAGTCTTGCTTTTTCTTCTTTAAGGTTCATGACGACACAATTCTCATTAAAATTTCAAAAGTTCAAAATGGGTGCAAGCGGTTTTTTGTTGTACAGGCTCACATGAATCCTATTTCATAGTTTAATTTTTGGTATCTTAATTGTTTATTTTGGACTCTCCCATTTGTAGTTTATTCTTTATTTTCGCATTTTTCTTTTTCCGTAATGGGCTGCTTTTTCTACTGCAGTCCTTGGGCTTGTAACATCTTGCTTTACCAAATAGGTTTGCAGTTTTAATAATAATAATAATAATAATAATAATAATAATAATAATAATGACCATACAGCACCCAAAAGCATTTTGTAACTTGCCTATCAACCGCAATCTCTCTTTCTCTCAGCATGTGACCACACAGCCAACCTCAAAATTTGACACACATGCACACATGACCATATCCCAGTCCCCGTTCCTTCCCCGTACCGGCAACCCCCACCCCCCGACATTCACCTATTGTTCGAATGGAGAGAGACTTCACGACTCTACGTGGAAACAATACCGCTGGTCCGCAAAACAAAAGCTTCCTTTGATACCTTTTTCGATCAATGGTTTCTTCACTTAAACGCATCGTGAGAGAAGGAACAAGAGAATAAGAAAAGAGTAATGAATTGTCCTGGTACAGAAAAAGGAAAAAAAAAAAAAGTCTTCACCTTGACACATTGATTTATCACCTTCAATTAAACTCTGTTGAGCGTGTGGCTTTTAAGTTTTAGGAATGACACGAAAGTCGGACGATGGAAGCATATTTGCTTTGCTTTAAAATCACTTACTCTTGACTGCAAAAGAGAATTTACAAGAACTGGGCGTGCTTTTGGGTGACTGCAAATAGCTTCTACGAATCAAATGTTTTTTGTGCCAGAGGCAAAGAACGAAAGTCTCCATATGGCAATGGTTCAGCAAATTCTGATTGATAAAATATAAGCACGTGCTTAGTTGTTTTACATACGCAATCTCGGAGGTTTAATTAACGTATCATACTTACTGGAAGATGAAGGCCCGTACAACATGATCAGAGTGAGTGAGTGAGTGAGTGAGTGACAGCAACATAAAAAGCAAAGAACATTAAAATATAGCCAAACATGTCATAAAAAGTCAAAGGCAAAACTCTTCAGAGTTGTATCAAAATGCCTACAATAACAGAAATTAAAGCGTAGAAAAATTCAAATCCGCCATAAAACGTTAACGAGCATATACTTACACTCTTTATACTGGATGACATTCGCATGCTTCATGTTGATTACCATGCACTTGTGACATTTGAACTTCCTGTAAAAGAAAAAAAGAAAAATTAACGTCACGAATCTCCTGCAACTTCTTAATGAAAAATTTAAAACAAACTTCCCTCAAGAGAGAGAGAGAGAGAGAGAGAGAGAGAGAGAGAGAGAGAGAGAGAGAGAGAGAGAGAGAGAGAGAGAGAGAGAGAGGTGATTCTTTTGGTTTTTTCCACCCACATTATTTCAGTGTCCATAACACATACATAAAGAGGGTGGTGAATTCGTATGGTTTTCTCCATCTATAGCTCTTCCTAATCGTACAACAAAAATAGACTCATATGCATGAGATGGTATCAATATATTCAATCATAATTATTTATGTAGTAGACACTGAGATATCATGGTAGTTCAAAACACTCTCCCAACGTCTTTTTGTCAAAGAACAACTATAGAAAAGTGAAGTCAAATGGAAATGTGGAACCTGCAGGACGTTAATATCAATTATATAAATTTTCAAACCATCTTGAAGTTCACTAATTTTAATGAAAACCTTTCCTCTTGGAACAAAAGGTTTGAAAATACCGTTGTTGTTTTGATATATTGGCAAGCGAAAGCTCACGGTAATTTATTTTTTCCACACATGGATGGACAGTAACATATTAATAAAAATCATACCTACCTTTCCCCACGCAAATGCAATAATAATATAACGTAACTGTTCTTGCAAATGTTATTCCCATTTATACAGACTTTCAAATGACAAATGTAATAGAATTTTACAAAAGTGCTCAAACTTTGCATCTTTTAACAAGCGCTGGTAATTAATTGCACACGACTTGCACACTGGAAAAACGTATAAAAGCTCAGCTGCAAAATACTAAGAAATGACACAGTTTAAAGCAAAATCAATTGATTCCGATATTTCTACATATTCTGTTGATATAATAACCAATATCCACACTGACTCTTCGAATCTGCAACGCAGGAACGTCGGTGTTGAAGAGAATATATTTCTAAGAATCACGAAAATATAGTAAACATTTGTAGTGAACTCAAGCACAAACGGCATTCCCTTGTAAATTTTAACAGCTTATCATATAAAATCAACGATTCAAACCATATTTACAGCAGTGTGAATGTGAAAATGGAGCAGATATAGTAATAGCCGGAGACACCTAAGAAACGAAAACAGAACAGACGGTATGTAAGTAAATTAGACACTCTTTAACGCCTGTGCAGTTGCTGGCTGGCTCGCTGATGTCAAATCAGAATGTCTCGGTTGAATCCTCCGTTATGAAAATGATGTCCCTCCATCCAAAGGTCTCTTATTTTCTAAACCTGAACTCTCCCTCGCATGAGTTTCGTTATAAATTCGTTAAATACATATCCTCATAAGAAATACCTTCGAATCAGCTCAAATTCTTTGAATTAGAGGTTAGTCCTACAGATGTCAATACAGGCCACAAACGTGACCTTATTATGAAGAAATATGGCATCTCGAAACAGATAACTCCAGCTGAAAGTTGAAGGATTAAAAATTAAAATAATCCTGGTTAATTTCTTGCAAGATAATTCCTCGGAAATTAGTAATATTTCTCGAAAATTAGCAATATTTCCTCGGAAATCAGTAATATTTCTTCTAAATCTCCAATTCCCATTCGAAAGATTAAACACAATACAACAATGCCAACATTTTCACCAAAAACACAAATTCCAATTTCTGTTATAACTGAAAATTTAAATTACTTTTATATCTCCATTATACTGTATATGTGATGTGAGGACTGTGGTTTTATATTTTCTTTACAACTCTCAGTATGACAACGTATGGCTTTAAATTTCCATTACGCTTCGACAGATTAATTTGATTTCCAATTTCATCTTGACTACAGTGGTTGAAGCATAAATTCACGCCTATCTTTTCTTATATGCAGTGAATAAATCTATGTACGCAGAGACTTCCTAATGTGGCCCAAACAGAATTCCGCAGTTATTCAAAACAAAAGCAGCTTAAGACCACATCTTTCAACCCCTCCCCCCACCCTAGCTGCACTGAAAAATCTTTCCACTTCCTCTCCCCTACCTCCATTACCCCTCACCCATAAAAGTTTTACACTTCCACCGAGCGGTGAGAGCAAGTGGGGAAGGAGGGGGAGCTAATGTATGCGCACTTTTATTGGAACAAGCTTGTTGCTAACGACGTTCGAAGCAAGACAAATCGAGCTGAGAAGGTATTGTTCCCTTACTCTCGCCCTATTTTACATAATGGAATTATTTCTCTCCCACAAAACCCACTCCTCCAACTCCACAACCCCTCCCTCCTCTTCTCAATCTGCTAACCTTCTCGACATACTCCTGGCCCTATCCCCATCCCTCCCCACCCACAAAGGCCGAGACTCCATCCCGACTCCAGGGCCTCCAAACCGAAGAAAACGTGTATCTGTGGAAGCTGTGGAGGACTTATCAGGTACGAATCTTTTACCTTCGTGGTCTCACAGTTGCTGGGCCAAATGCCTTCCTCTGTTCAAAATCCGTATTATATTTTCTCATTTCACTGGAAGGACCAAAAACACATCATATCCGTGTATCGCAGCCCTATAATAATCATGAACACACTATGCATTCAGGATATCGTACACCATTTCTTCCCTTGCAGAGGGTGGCTCACGAGGGTATGCTAATCCGATGCCATTGATAAGCGAAGGTTGCGACCCTCCACTGTCGAGTAACTACCAAATAATTCCCTGCTTACGTCAACTGACGAAGGGGCCCAAGGATTGGCTCTAGAGGAATCAAGCGACATTTACGGCCAGCTGAAATAGTGATGAAATCGCTGTGCATTACTGCCAAAATGCAAGTCATTCTTATACGAACGCAGGAGACTATCAGACAAGGATCCCTTTCTCCTAAACACACTGCAACTCACACCTATCCTTGCGTCCTCCATCATTTCCGTTCCAACATCTTTTCCGCTCTTCAAGCTACTTTCTCAGAAGTTATCTCGTCTATCCTTCCCAAATGTTTGCCTAACGCGCCATTCTACAACCCTACTGTTTTCCATTCTCTCTGTGTGGCCAAACCACTTCTAAACACGGCCATACATTTGTCGACAATCCATCTTTTCATCATATCCTATCCACAATTCTCATCTCTTTACGCCCATTCAGTCAACGTACACTAAACAAATAATTCCTGAATAAGAACAAGTACCCAAACACGAACATAGAAACATAAGTATATATAATTAACATACACTAACCAAATACGCTGACTGAAAGGGCTTAAAGAGATGAGAACTGTAGACAGGATATAGTGAAAAGACGGATTGTCGTAAAATGTGTCGCCGTGTTTAGAGGTGGTTTGGTCACAGCGAAAGAATGACGTGTACGTGTGTGTGTGTGTATGTGTATATATATATATATATATATATATATATATATATATATATATATATATATATATATATATATATATGTATATATATATGTGTGTATATATATATATATATATATATATATATATATATATATATATATATATATATATATATATGTATATATATATATATATATATATATATATATATATATATATATATATACATATATATATATATATATATATATATATATATATATATATATATATATATATATATATATATATATATATATATATATATATATATATATATATATATATATATATATATATATACACACACACACACCCATCCTTAAATCGAACTGATACAATATATCTACAATACTCGCACAGGAAGGTAAAAAAACAGATAATGAAACTCACGATGGAAGCCAAAAAATAAACTGTTAAGTCTTATACACTGCCTGGCTTCAAACATGAGGTTTTTAAACGTCTGAACACTTGCATTTCCCTTGCGTTAATGCCACTTTCCCGACGAAGGAAAAATAAAAATCTGAAAAATTACTTATTCGTAAATGCAAACTTTTTCGTCTATTACACGAGAAGAAAATTAAAATTCTTATTGTATTCTCAAGAATAATAGTATTTCATATAAGTGACCTTTATCACTCTTTTTAAGGGAGTCTTAATGGTAAAGGGTTATAGACGCAGCAACATTCTAGAAGAGATAATTTTAATACGTTGGATTTCCGTTCTTCTGAATTATGATAACTTCATTAGCTTTCGTGAAAAACAATTACAATAGTCTTTAAAAAATGGCAAACTAGCGCAGCAATAACAGAGATGAAAGGCCTGTCATGATCGTATTTTTTTTATATTTTAAAATGATGACGTTAACTTTTACCATCTTTGTTCTTAAGTGCTGTTATCACTTAAAAAAGGCAGCAATATTTTAAAAGACGCTCCATAATTTTATCTTCACAGAAACCACAAAAAAAAAGTTTTAAACGCAATTTCAGGGTATAAGTGTAGATTTCGCATTTTTGAGGGCGGTGAATTTTTTCCCATGATTTTGGGAACGTTAAATATTAAAATTTTAATTTTTCTGCGATGCTAAATATAATTATTAATTCACAGTTCTATTGATTCTAAATATGCTTCAAAAAGCTGAATATTTTGTTTTCACAGGCCAAGACGTTTCAACACTTTCAATAGTCTTGTATGCATGAATATACATATGCTTATGTATATATATATGTGTATGTGTGTGTATATATATATATATATATATATATATATATATATATATATATATATATATATATATATATATATATATATGCACATATTTTGTTCTAGATGAACAGGCCAGATATCAATGAAAGTCACCGACAATCGATTTCGATAGTGAATAATCTTTTGCTCTCACTCATTTTACTTTTGTCACTTGCGTCGTTGTCTGTTAGTTAGTATTGAAGATCATTCCCATTCATATATTGATAAAATTGCATTCTTTACATACAGCTCTCTTGTTCGGCTGTATGCAGTTTGGGAGATAACTTGCGTGATCAGCTTTCATAAGGTAATTTTGTTCAGGTGGCACGAAGTCATCGAGCTCAGTTCCTGCGACCTTATTTTTATTTACTGGAAATTTGGGAGACGGAATAATTTAAGAATCTGGAGAAAAAGAAGTGAGGCAAAAAAATTCCGAACATTGTAAGTGGAGAGATAACTCGTTAACGGAAAGAATATTCAATTCAAGAGATAAAAAAAAAAAAAAAAACATGAGTCGGGGAGAGTTTTTACCACTGCCTTGTCGCAATACATCGAATAGTGAGAAGTGTGTGTGCTTATAAAGCCTCAAAACTGATTTTTATAAAAACGAGAGATCTTAAATCGTTCGTACTTTAGCCACACATATAGATAAACGCTAGACAACAGTGTCTATCAAGTAAAATTCACTAATGTAAAATGTACACGCGATAGGAAAAACAGTAAAAATTGGATATATAAGAAAGAGAATACTGCATCCCTGTTGCCCTTCACTGCGATGAAAAATTTCTAACTTAGCGCGTCCGGTTTTTAATTCCCGGAAAATGACGTTAAACTTTTTAAATTAGCAACTTCCTTTCAAAAAAGAGTAGGTTGGGGCAAGATGTAATATGGTCTTAAAAAATGCTTTGCGGGTTAATGCTATTTCTACAATGTGTGCCAAAGGAAAAATTCCTTTCTGGGAACAGTCTGTTTTCTAGTCGGGCATGCGGCGCTGACCCATTCAAAAAAGCTGGGCATTCCTTTTTAACTGGAGTGCTTAACCACTCACGGGAGCAATTAATCTCATCAAATGGTAGGAGGGGGGGATGAATATTCTAATGACAAGGGGGCGTGCGCTGGCCATTTCAACTTGGCAAGCATTTCATTCCCAAGAAGGCGAGTTTCGCTTACAGCTTGACATGAGTTCACCGCTTCCGAAGGGTAATCGTTTCCACAGGACTTGCTTTGACCATTCTAATGACCTCCGCGGTCCCTTTCCAGTAGGCATGCATTACAAAGGCTATGAATTGTTCTGTGTCGTATTTCAAAGTAATTGGGGCTCAATAATTACTCATTGTAAGACTGAATTTCTCGAAAACCTGCAACTCTTCGGGAATCGTTTAAATCTGACACAAAATATGTCCTAACGCTGATACATTAAGCTTCCTCGAGGAACATCCTTTGATATTCATTATATTTTTCAGCTTCTTTTTCAAAATATATATTTGCAATAAGGTTATTATTCAGCTACTCAACGAAACCAGATGACTAACTGAATGGGAGTGCAGTACACGCAACTACGTTGTTAAGTTTGCATCATCAAAATACAGCGCGTACTGTACACTTTGTCATCACATAAAATCTTCGTCTGATATGATGTATGGAAATATGCCTTTTTTTCCATAAGTTCTAAATCTAAGAAAACATATATTTCCACCTGAAGGTGCCAAAATAAAATAAGAACAAAAATAAGAAGTATCACTAAGGTTTAAGAAACCGACAGACAAGAACCCCAACTAAAACATGCCTGACTTCCATTTTTCTATGAAATACAGACTATATTTCATGAGGTTATTGCTTAAGTGATCCAGGCCATTATCCTGCTAAGTTTTTTAAGACAAGCCCTTAACGAAATTTTCCAAATTAAGAGGTTTTCAATAATTCCAATTATTATATAAGCCCATTACTATCAAAAAGTCTTCCTTCCGAATAATCAAAATTTATAGCTTCCGTCAAAAGACATGCAAACGATAATTTTGGATTCATCTTGAATACTTCCTTACTAAGATGTAAGCTCTATACAAACAGGGCTACCATTCCTGGCGCATTCTCATTTTAGTATATATATTAATAACTTTTAATCATAAAATATATAAAAAAGAACTTAAACATTTCAAAGATAGAAGAGCATCTGCAATGAGAAAGTCTCAACTTCTCGTAA
>NC_089746.1:34529011-34571511 GCF_040412425.1 Macrobrachium rosenbergii
TACTACTCCCTTTAATAACTTACCAATCATAAAGACCGCCTTTGGGCAAGGGCCAGTGCTGGCATTAGGTTTAACCTATTTCAACGAACCGCTCTGTGATAACTGTCGAAACCAGTCAACCAAGTGCCCTGTGACATTCCTTTAGCCACAATCAACCGACCGTTCTGTGCCATTCCCTTGGACGAACGTCTAAGTTCTCATTCAGAGACGGTGACTTGATGTCATGCTGCCCAGAACCAGAGATTTATGGTTTCCTCAGCTGTAAAACTACGGCACGGTCATCATGGCAGTTACTACTGGTGATACACTTACGTTTGCGACAGTATTAATACACATTAAAGTCTATGCACCAGTACCATAGTTTTCTGATTTAACATACTTTTTGTGTTTGTATTTCTCTGAGTGCTGCCATTTATTTATTGATTTGCTTTATCTATTTTCTATGTACTTATTCTCTTCACTCTACTTTTTTCATTTTCACACATGTGCATGCTATTCTCTGGAAGTTTGTTTGGCAAGCTATCTACCTTTTAAGCCTGTTTTGAATTCTGAAAATGATAACAACATAAATAATACACTTCCAAGCTTTATATGCTTTAGGGTAGTTCATCGTGTCACATGAATTCCTTCACACTACCGTTTCTCCTGAAGCAATGGAAAAGGGAATCGATAAAAGGGCCATGTTTTCACTTACAGCTTTACCTCTATTTTCCCCCAAAGAACAACATTATTTTGAATAGGTGCCTTCTTATCAAACGATTCTCTAACTGAATTTTTTTTTTTGAAAGAAAAAATCTTCTCTCACAACTTGTTTTCTAAACCAATTTCCCCTTGACAAAACTGGCTTTCAATACAAATTCTTTTTCCGGGGGTTGTTTTAAACATTTTTTTTTACCATTTCGTCGTTTAGAACTCTTGTTGTTTGTAAAGACATTTCCTCTTGACAGTTCTTTGTTTTCAAACCGAATCAACTTCGACAAGAATTTCTTTTGCATGACGTTACCATTTCGGACGAAATATGAGAACTGGGGTATTCCAAAAAGTATGGATATTATATTTAGGATTTTTCTTCACTTCCTTACACATACATTGCTGAATACTACATAATTTGTGATACATTATTTTCCTCTAAATATTTTCAATAACTCGAAACGTATTCGGCTTCAGGAAAAAAAAGGGGGGGGGAGGTTTAAATAAGTCTCAACACACAGGCCTCTTGCCAGTAACCTCACGAGACCTATGGTGCAGTGACACCAAGTAAGTGAGGATTGATAAATAAATCAAGTGAATTACGATTCTTAACCAAGGCATTGAGGCCCTAAGAGGAAACAACACGGGATCTGTGGTAAGATCTGAAACTAAATATGTAGATATGAGCATTAATAAACATGAAGCGATTAATACAAGTCTTCTAGCTTTCTCTGTATGCCTTAATCTATTTAACCAGCTATTTCAATCCAGATGTTAACCTCAGCTGAGAAGATACGTCTATCATGCTTGACTCTAGCAGCAGCACGTGCCTCGTTCCAGCTGATATTGAAGACATCCAAGTTCACAATATCACCACAAAGCCTTGCAACTGAACAAAGAAAGTATGTCTCAAATAAAATCTGAGAATGACTAGAAAAACAAATAGTAAGTCTTAAGAGATGGTAGGGAGCCTCTCTTAATCTTTTCTTCTAGGGTACTTCACAAAACCTGGGAAACTATCTCCTCTGTATTTCAACCACCCATCCCGTCCGAAAACGAACTATCTGTAAAAGAGCGCGATGAAATACTAATGAATTTGGAGACTAACAGAAACTGTCAGCCAATTTAGGTAAAGGTTATTCTAACTTCTCTTAAAGTTTAAGATCGTCATCTGAAAGAGGATTTATTTTCACTTGAAAAATAAACTTTCCAGACGGGTAATCTCAGCTAATCAGCAGCAAACAAGAGCAGGCATGGGCCACTTACGCTGAATTAATCAGCAAGCTTCGCTTTAGCTCCTAATTTTACCAAATATGTCGATCAATACCTCACTGCTTTGGATGTCATGAGATACTTGCGGCATTTACTTAGATGTCACCTCAAATGAATAGGCTCCCGAACAGAAGAATACCTAATGTTAGAGATTTAGTTATCAGAATTTTTAAGGGGGTGTACCCCAAGCACGTTCTCTGTCTTTTTACAACATATTGTTGTCAAACTTCGTAGCCGCTGCTGAAGGCAAAACTGAGCTCGCCCATGCTTGCGTGACACCACAATAACGAACTTGTGCGACTTCTGTTCTGCCGCCAACATTAACGAAGTTGTGCAAAGTCTGGTGACAAAATGCTTCAAGATGCCGTAAAAACACCACCCATGGCTGACAGAAGATTAAAGGTTTATATGTAAGATTCGTACGTACAAGTTACGTATATTTTAATGGTAACGTCGATGATGAATTTGGTGCTCTGACGTTAGTCGATAAGATAAATTATTAATCCGTTACTTCAAGAGGAAGGCCGCAGAGTCCAAAATTGCTTCTTAGAAAAAAATGTTTCTATAACAATAATACCTGACAGTTCAAACTGAATAATTGTTTGTCAATATAACACTTCAATCTTCTGCTTTGATGAAAACTATATATATCAGAATGCTTGTAATAAAATCATACTCAGTTTGTCAACATTTATGACTACATACATTTTATTTTTTTACGAAATAAAATTCTAATGAGAGGTGTCTGAACTAAACTCCTCAAAACATACTACCCAAAAAACTATTATGATTTCTATGGGGATTTTTTTACACTATCTAAAGATCCAAAGAAACTCCCTTTATTAAAATGAATGCAAAATATCTCTAGAAGTCGAAAGGACAGTAGCAATGATGACTGTGAGTGAAGGACGGATCTGGAGGTAAGAAAATGGGGTGATTTCACGAAAACATGATTTTGCAAACATTAGACCTTCACATAAAAAAATTTGACAAAACCGTTTAAATTCTGAGAACTAACTGTGAGACGAACGTCCTTTCCTTGGACATTAAAACAAGTGCGCAGGCGGTGGGATATGATACTTAATGATATGAAGACACCTCATTTTCACCTTATATACTACACACTGAACAGATATACTGAAGTATAAAGCATAACAAATAGAGCAGCAGTATCAGAGGAGAAATAAAAAGTCTGAGGGATACGAAAAGCCACCACACTTACTCCTCATAGACGAGATATCTGGCAGCGACCCCTTTCTCTATGCAGTCGCCCGTATCCGAGATGCTGGTGCGGGTGATGACGATGGGTTCCTGATGGCCCTGGCCTGAGCGGAACCACGAGCCAACCCACTCGGCTGGAAATTCGCATTTTCCTGTAAAAGACAGATCGAAACACTGTTAGGTAACGTAAAAAAACACATCTGCCTGCAGTTGTAACTTGATCCAGACAACTGTCAAGTTTATACTTATACAAATATTGGCTCAATGCAAGTACCAGTCATATATAGTCTACATTTAGATCACTTCAGAGTGGCACATTTTTTTATTTTGTTGATTTTTCGCAACTTTCATCAGCATTTTATTCAAGTTTTTTCTTTGCGCTAATTTTATTTATTTTTTTTTTTAACAAAGCCTGTGGGGTTTCCATTCTTTAAAATCTTCATTAACAACTACAAGTTAACATGAGTGTACCGTCTACTACTATAGAAGTTCACTGTACTGTACGAGTATATCGAAGTACGTTAAATAGTTGATATCAATAAGCAATGAATACTTGCAATTTAAAATATATCAACCATACATGAAATACAAATTCTGCACCACTGCACTTCAAGAGTCTGTACGTTTTTAACACTGAACACCACACTTATAAAAATTTATATATATATATATATATATATATATATATATATATATATATATATATATATATATTGTATATATATACATAGTATATATATATATATATATATATATATATATATATATATATATATATATATATATATATATATATATATATATATAACCAGATGTTAACCCTAAACGAACATATTTTATCGGTTATTCAGTAAAACCTATCAAGTAAGGCTCTAACACTTGACAAGTATTATCAGTCCGGTATTCCTGAACTGAACATCAATACAATTCCACTGACAATTGAGCATTGTGGGTGGGGCAATAACTGTCACGTCATAAACCGTCGACCAATCAGTGCACTGCAATGAGTCCCAGTCAGTGACCTCATAAATATCCATCCAATCATAGAAAAGGATAACTTATGCGACGTGTTTCGGATATCTTGTCCATCTAATCATGGAACCAGCGCGCTGCTGCGGTGAGAGGGTAAGCCTAGACTTAACCGTCCTTGTCGTTCACAAACGCACATACACTTCACAACAATGAGGACTGAAGAAGCAAAAGGGCTAACACTACAAAACAATATAAGATTTCGGAGCGTTTTTGAAAACCATTGATAAAAAATAAGGTTAACGTAATCATTTTATAATTACTAACTCGACATATTAGGGTTTTATACATTATTTCCTACTATGAAAACGTATTAAAATATATAAATAAGCGGGTCTCTGGATCTAGAAACCAGTGTTTATAATAACCGAGAAAAAATAACCAATATCAAACAATTTAACTTACTAGATTTATTAAAATTATGTAGGGCAGATGAAAAGGTTACACACTATGACTTAGCACTTTCTAGAATTCTTTAATATTAACGAATGCTGATACTTTCAATTTTATAGTACCACGAATATTTGTTTTTGTTTTTCTAATTTATATTAGTTGGTTAAGTAGTGCGGAATTCTTTATGATTACGTTCTCTCTATTTTGAACTTTGGCCATTGTAATAAGACCCCTACACACTGGTGAAGAAAGCAATCTCAAGAAAAAGCAGTCAGATTTTGCTTTACTATCAGACAGAATGCTGATGACTATTGACTTACACAGACTAGAGAGAGTCATCATCACACCTATCCATAACCAATAAAAATGACAATGCAGTTTTGGATGAAAATAAGGCTGCGGTTGATACGACTATATTTTCCTGTTACGAAGGAGGAGCATTCCCCCCCCCTCCACAACACACCACCACACACTCCACACACACACACACACACACACACACACACACGCACGCACGCGCACAAAATGTTTATCCGAAACCTTCCCTGAAGTCGCAGCAAAAATGAAAGCTGATGAGCTCCGAAAATATCTTAAATAGTCAGTCAAAAGATAATCATTTCAAGGTACAAAAAGGTTACAATACCAACAAACTCCAAATAATAGTTACCGAAAAATCGACATATAAATGTTTCTTGTACTGTTTTCTAGAATATCGATTAGCAAATAAATATTCCTTAAAATGCAGACTCCCAGCCTAGCATCCAAATGCTATAAAGTCGCTAAAGTTAACCTCAATTCTCAGGGACAATTACGGAGATAAGACAAAAGACCATTTAATTAAGGAGCAAAGAGTAGTTAACAACTCTGACAGGGGGCTACTTAAGAAACTCCCAAGGCGCAATTTCGTTGATTTTCAACTCCTGTAATGAAATTCACATGGGCAAAGGCATGTCCCCACCTTTCACCAAACCTTTCCGTACACACGTTTGCCACATGGACCCTCCCAGAACAAAAAGAGCTTTCATCACTCCACAAAAGGAAGCCATTTCTCTACAGGGCTAAGCAATGTTTTCAGTACTCGCCCATGAATTTGAATAGCAGTGCGTTTTTTGTCTCTGACCACAAACGTTCTACATATATATGACACTGGGGGTGAAAACATTTCATACACAATTTCCACCTACGAATAGTTTAAAACCACTGCACACAAACACACACATATATAATATATATATATATATATATATATGTGTGTGTGTGTGTGTGTGTGCAATGTGTTTAAATGTAGTTTTGACATATCACGTGTATATGTGTAAATACATATATATATATATATATATATATATATATATATATATATATATATATATATATATATATATATATATATATATATATATATATATATATACACACAAGGGTCACACACGAAAGAATGAAATTATGAGTAGAAAAGGTTATGCCTCGTTCGAGGTATATGCCGCACTCTGTACGACGTGGCCTTACGAGGGGGCGGATCTCCCTCCATAAATCGGAGTGACCAAATACTAGAGGAACACGCTAAGCCACTATTACAGGCAATGGAGTCCCCCGCCCCTTTCACCTACCCACCAAGTCTTCTATCAACTACGAGGGAAAGGGGGAGGGGGAGGGGGAGGAGGAAGACGCACACAGCAAAACGCTTGGGTAACTACGTGCGGGGCAAATGTGAAAAAAAATCTACAGGAAATAATATAAGGGATACAACCACAAGGGGAGAGAGAGAGAGAGAGAGAGAGAGAGAGAGAGAGAGAGAGAGAGAGAGAGATACAAAAGTAAGAAATTGCTAGACTCTGCAGAGCAGGAGGGTGAGGGGGAGACAGAAGCTTATTCTTAACCCTATAAATGGGGGGAGAGGAGGTGGGATCTTTACGAAAAAAAAAAATGACTACGGAGTTAATAGCGGCGCTGTGAATACTGCTTCTAGTAGCTGTTAGCAGTGACTATTAGTGAATGGCTATGGGGGCTAAGTGCCTTAGAGGTGATTTGTGATGACGTCTCTTTTCCTTTTTCGTATTTTTTTTATGACGGTAATGTAGGGGAACAACTGAGAGAAAAAAAGAAATCATATATTTTTGAACGAGGTAATGGCAGAAAAGCAGCTCAGTACAACATACCGTGGGCCCACAAGAAGGCGATTATAAAGAGTAAACAGGGAAATGGTGTTAAAAAATTAAAGTAATGCTTATCAACGCTAATTTTTTAAATACTGTCTAAAGCTGTCAAGTCCAAGAGTTGGAACCATCGATGAAGACTTTTTAACTTGTATTTCTTACCTCATTGCACGAAATAATTTATAGGATTAGCCCCACCTCCTCCGCCATTCTACGGACAGCGATCGAAGAGACGTAGGACTCTAAATTACTTATGTGACACTGACTTACAATGACAGTTTAAATAACCACTATACTGTACCAACAATAATTCCTAATCGTTAATATGTATATTAAAGTACCATGAGAAATCTTCAGTTAAAAAAACAATCATTCTTGGCATGAAAGGAAGCTCTAACCTTTGAAATCAACAACAAACAGAGGCTACAAAACTAAGCATTCCTCAAACCGTGTCAGAGGTTCCTTTGCACAAAGTTTTGACCTTCCAATAAGAAATAAGGCTCTTAACTTAGAGGACTTAATTAAAATAAAGTGGCGCCACATAAAAAGGAGCTAAACAAGAGGAAATGAAGACACTCAAGGAACGCAACCATATGCAACCAACAAAATGTAGACTTGCCAATGAAAGGCAACCACCTTCAATGAAGGCGCAGACACTAAACTAGTTGTCAACGGCACGGCATCCAATTACAGCCGTCAATAGCTGCTGGTTCGGGAAGGCAGCGAAGGATATCACAGACCAATCAAAACAAGACCACAAACCAAGTCAAATCAAGTGAGAGCCTGAACGTCAAGGGACGACATACTGTCACCGTTATATTCTGAGGGAAGCTTGTTGAAAGAGTGAGAGCGAATTTATTTATAAGCATGCTCGCAGACGGAGGTGATTTATTTATGATAAATATTCGCAAATGCGTGTATAAGAAGAGTGAAGATATGTGTAAGAATATACATCGGTTCTTTATACTCTCTTTCAAACATGCATTCATATACTGACAGAGAGAGAGAGAGAGAGAGAGAGAGAGAGAGAGAGAGAGAGAGAGAGAGAGAGAGAGAGAGAGAACTACACCTGGCCCTATTTAATGGTCATACAATCAATATGGAGACTCATGAATGTCATCAAATCCCCCGGGTGAAATACATCTCTGCTCTGGTTACCTGCAATCGGCTTCTATTTCGAAAAATTGTTTCAGTCCATAAATTTCAATTTATAGACAAGCCATGGTACATAGACTCTGTATTCAATTATATCCGCGACATCTATTGTAAGATACAATGTTTATTTCTAGTCCGCTTCCTTTTATGTGTGCTGTTTGCATTTGAAGTACAATTAAATACTGAACATGATGTGGTTGTCTGTGTTTGCATGCGTATTTTCCTCCATACACCTTCTCCCCTTAGAAGGGCGGCACCAGGTGTTAGCCTTCTTGCTTTCGGAAAGTGCTTATCGGAAGAGGCTGGCAACGCACGCCTGCCACCCTCTGATCTCAAGGGTCTTGTTTGGTCAACAATCCAAGTACAGTGCTGACCTAAGTCAACACTTTTTACTTCGCTGAAAGAACGACTAGCTGCTTGAAAAATACTATTATCATTACTAATATTATTATCATCAATCGTCAATACTACTATCATTATTATCAATCGTTAATATTAACAACAAGCAAAACTTTATGGTAAAGTCCCATTAGGATAAAACTATATCCCTTCCAACACGGAAACCTAAAAACTGAAATCACGGCACAGATGTTTAAAAGAAGCCATACAGACAGAAACTGACAGACCGACGAACAAATAAACGTTCGCGTTTTCCCGTTCGGAAAAAATAAAATGTAAAAAGTATAGCACATACCAATTCACTCCGTTGCAAAACGATCGAGAAACGTCCAGTAGAATTTGTTCAATGCCCCCCGAGGTTGATTAATGCTTTCCCGTCATTCAAGTCATGTGTGCGTACAACGTGTGTGCGCGTAACTTGCTCGCACGCACGCACAAGTGAGCATCAGTGTGAATATGCAACGGCGTCAATTTCCATGCAAGGCGAGGGTGAGCCTTTCCGTAGCTTTATGCGCGAGTAAAAGGTCGGCATTTCTGAGAGTCAATAAGCAAGCAAGCAGAGGAGTATATATCTAATCTATACGCAAGTCACTTTGCACACAAGGTATAACTGAGCCAAAACGAAGATTCAAATGTTAATGGCGGCTAGGTATTTATTTCAACTAAATAAGCTATGAGAGGATTTTACTCAGTTTTAAATGCAAATACTGTATGGTGTTGGGATGTGGCGATGACACCGCGCTTGGAAGGTACAATCTGCACAAGTGGGAACCGTGGCTGCGAGGTGCACGCTAGGTTTATGTTTGTAAGATTGCCGCCTTCCACATTTTGTATGGTTTGTTTGATTACTGAATAAAGCTCAACTGAACAACACAAACCATGGGACAACTTTGATAATTCTATAAAACTGACAACAAATTCTGAAGATAATCTGACTGCTCGGTCCATGCTAAGATGTCATTTTAGATATCAGGCACACAAAATGCGCTTCCGCAAACTCATTCGCTGAGCACCATCTCGCTGACTGGCACAGAATTATGAAGTAATCTGACATCTGAGCTAAAAATAAATCTCAATAAGTGGAAAAGACAAAGACACATCTGTGGTGACTCAATTGAGTGGAAAGCGAGGTTCCTAGACAAGGTGTCGCAAATTGTGAAGCCACGATGAGCAACTATTAAGAGGGGAAATATAATAATTGCCAGGTCACACAAAACTTCGGTACTGCAGTTTTGCCTAGAGGGATGATTGATGGCAATCCACAACGCTTGATATACAGTAAATAATTATCTATCACCAAGTGCATTTCTCTTAATTGGAAAACTTGACGGGGAGAAGACTAGCATACGAGCTCAATAAAAAAAAAAAATTGAAAATTAACTGACATTTCCATCGTAAGAATATCATGACGTACCCTGTGCAATTCAGTTCAAAATTAAATCCAAATTAGTGTAAAAACGAATAACTCTGATTACATTGCCAACTGCTTCTTCAGACTGAGTAAACATCGTAATACAAAAAAATATTACATATAAAAAGGCAAACCATATTAATAACAAACATCAGCTGAATGGATGAATCAGAAGAAAATCTTGTAAGCTGTAAGTTGTTTCCCTTTAGAAGGAATAGATTAAAAAATCCCAACGGCAGTCACTGCCAGGATGAAGCCCCGGCGCAAGGGAAAAAATCCACAGCCTTGCAGAAAACAAAAGACACGGAGGAAATCAAAATATACAGCAATACTGAAAGTTGTCTACAGTTTTAAAACATTTCAAATCGGTAACTGAAAAAAATAAATCTTCAACATCCAAAAAGGAATTCAAGGAACAGAGAGACCCTCTAGCAATAACAACGTTTCTTCATGGAGTACCGATTCTCAAATGTCTTAAGTAGCAAATGCAAGAGGATGCAATCAATGAGGATACGAAATGAGTGACTGCCTTACTGAAACCCAGTAACGCCCGCTTGCAATGTCTGAATGAATGTGCGTTTGCTCTCTCTCTCTCTCTCTCTCTCTCTCTCTCTCTCTCTGTTATATGTATACACACACAGCAGCTTTCATGGATCCCCTTACAATTTCAGCGATAAATGTTGGAACTATCAGTTTCTCTTTCATTTCACATTAGTATCAAATGAAGAACGCTTGCTCACCTATTAGATAAAATAAAATACATAACTGAATGATTTTAAACTATTCTAAAGATATCTAATGAACATACTTGCAATTCTTGACCAATAATACTAACAGATACTGTATAAAACTGAGTTTTTCATCCCTCCGATGTGTCTCAGGTTCTTTATAAGTAAATATGTCGCAAGTGACTGAACCTTGGCGCAGATGCAAATGTTATTATCAAAATCAATCCAGAAATATTCAAAGCCAAATATATTTCAAGCTTTCCATGAGTTACTCACGTTTCAGCTGACAAGGAACGGAAGTTCGTACCTCATGTCTTAAACTGTATGCAGGTCAGAGCAAGTCTCATTCTGACAAATATTACAAAACACACCAACACAAATGACAGCAAAAACCAAGTAAACAATACAAGCTGCGGTGTTTAATTTAAAGTTGAAACCTGCCTTTTGGAAATGCTTGCCATAACTACAGATTAAGATTTTCTATGTTCATTTCATCTACAGATACTGCGCTAATGACGAAATGCAATATATATTCTAGACAGAAGTTCCTGAATGGAAAGCAAAATAATGTGCAACATACAGCATCTCCTGCAATAAAAAATGAATGACAACGACGGCAAAATGACGTCGTTCTCCCCTTCCCTTGTAATCAACTCACAATTTCCTTTCCTCCGCCCTTGGTGCCGTATGGCAATGGCATCTTCCTCGGCAGTATTTGGAACTGGAGGCAATTGCCCTCCGGTTGAGGAGCGAGTGGCAGTGCCATTTGTCAAGCCATAATCCGACCTCCTCCTCCTAATATTACCCTCCCCTCCTCCACATAATTGGAAGGAGCCGGTCTAGAGAACCTTCTCGCTCTTCCTCCTTTTCTGTCAAATTCATAATTACCTTTTGTTCACATTTACGGCAGCTGCCATGTCGCCAATAACGGCGTACCTCTCTCCCTCTCTCTTGTGCACTCTAGCCTTGAAAAAAATCGTTTTTGATGTGCGCCGTTATTATCCTGGACAAGTTTTGACATTCCTTGAACCTGCGGCTTGCTAAAGGGCACCACCAACCATCAGATGTTGAATTACGTTACGTAGATGCAGTTCGTTAACTCAGAACTAAGTTGCAAGCTTAAACGAGTTAGTAGCTTTTTGCAAAAAATATGTAATTAAAAGTCCCGCGTTACTAATTACGCTTTTCCTTCATCATCAGAAATGCCTGTCCCTTCTTCTATTGTTATTATCATTATTACTATAACTATTATTATCATTCCGTGATTTCAAACCATAACAAATTTTCGGTAGCGCCTACTATTCGGTAGGCTTTTCATGTAAAATTATAAATGGCGAAACATATTTAATAATGGACGCTGTTGACTCTTTGACGAGAGTAACTGAGAGATTAGTCACTTGCGGGCTAAATTAATGCCTGCCAACACGACCGAAACCATAAATTTCATTCGTTGTTTTCCAGCACCAATGAAAAACGGAAACTACCCTCAGTTTGAAGGCAGATTGTTTGCATACTTTAACAAACACGGCTCGCAAAATGTTTACAAACAATATTTACGATAATGGTTACCTGTAAAGACGTCATAGTATATGCAAATACATATTACATTATGTACATTAGCCGTCCGTTGCATCCCTATACATATATAGAAGATGCATCCAAATCAAATTATCGACAAAGCGTACAGACGAAGATGGACTGAAACTGTATGAACAAAATTTCACGAAACGTTTGGCAGAAGTAGGCCTACTGCAGATATGTATAAACACTGGAACATAACCAGTCTTGAACATGTGTATTCAGAAGCCTTGGAAACTGATACATATGGAATGAAGTCAACGCAAGAGGTCAATAATTCATCACAAAATTATTTTATTTATATTTAAATTCAAAGTTTAAAATTACATATATAATTTTGAAGAAAAAGGAGGCAAATCTCTGAAATTACCGCGTCAGATCAAAGTCTTGTCAGCAAAACGTATTGTAAAGGCGTCGGCGGTTTAAAGCAAAGGCCTTAATGTTTTATTTCCTAAGTTAACTTGCAATTAAGTAACTTTATATACATATATATAGTGTATGTTATCATTATGATGCTTATATCCTTCCACACCAATCTCTCTCTCTCTCTCTCTCTCTCTCTCTCTCTCTCTCTCTCTCTCCGTGTAGCGTCACTCGATTTGTCATGGGAAGCACCATTAATTACCTAAGGCTTACTAACGTGGCGGCATTCATGAATGAACTGACAGGAGGAAATTGGTTGTGTAAAGGGGTCAACAAACACACGAGAGAGAGAGAGAGAGAGAGAGAGAGAGAGAGAGAGAGAGAGAGAGAGAGAGAGAGAGAGAGACTGAAGCTACATAAAGTAACGAGGTTAAACACAACAATATATTTCCTTTGCGTGCATCTCCCGTTGCCAAAAAGCTGACGCAAAACCAAGCAACCTGAATATCTTTTTCATCTTAAGCACAGGCGAGGTTCCGTGCTCAAGCTGCAGCTGTATCAGCATCTAAACAAACATTTTCAAGCACTGCCAACCTTTTTTCTACGGTCACGCAAACACACACACACACACAGAGAGAGAGAGAGAGAGAGAGAGAGAGAGAGAGAGAGAGAGAGAGAGAGAGAGAGAGAGAGTTATGAAATCATCATTGTACTTGCATTACTGAAATTGTGTTTCTATAATAGCTGATCGAATGGGAGTCGAAAAAATTCTAAAGCCTTTTAATAAAACTACATTCAATTTTTCATCTTTTCCATAAAACTGGGAACAACGGCAAATACCCATTTAATATACATTATCCTGATTGAATCCAAAAGATTTATCAGTAAAATATGTCAATAGTATTACAAAAGTGACCATTAATTAAAATCACAACCAAAAATCACTTAACCAGGAAAAAACTGATCGACATAAATCTATAAAATCTCCAGTTTCACTGATTAAAAATATATATATATATATATATATATATATATATATATATATATATATATATATATATATATATATATATATATATATATAGAGAGAGAGAGAGAGAGAGAGAGAGAGAGAGAGAGAGAGAGAGGAACATCCCTCCACAGTGTATCTCCCCATGTGAAATTTCTAGGGGGATTTCAAGATGAGAATAAAAGAATCCTTGGGGAGGGATGGCAAAGTTACAAGGATGAATGGCTAATCCCCAAGTTCTAACGACAGCTGCTAAGTTGTTGTAACGAGCTCTTTAAGGTGATGACCCAAGGGAGAGCTGCGTCTCTTACAAGTTGCTCTTAAATAGTGTTTTCCCAGGCTATTGATGCTGTAGGTTCCCGGCCTCTATTAATATATGCTTCGTGACAATCATTACCAGTTCGCATACAATCGCCATCAACTTAATTGTCAATGATTGCCTGTTCGACGGCAATCATTATTTAAACGAAGCCAATACACATCTACCTGATATTGCATTAGGTGTACATCTAAAGGCAATCACTGTTACCTGGCAATAAAAATCACTCCTCATATCAAGTACTGACAATCCGATGATCATCAATATTTATCGATATCAGCCAACTATTTACCCGATATCATTCATTATCTAGGTGATAGCAATCACAAGCTATCTGGTATCACTATCCATACGACAGAAATGTATTTATTCAATTACATTATTTATCCAATATGAAGCGCTATCTCATCGGCAGTAAACACCACCTAACCGATAGCACTGTTTATTGGCAAAAATGTGATTCTTCTAATGAGGTAACAAACAGAATATAAAATAAAAAACCTTGTACACCAACTCTGATTAGTGGCAGGAATTTTGCAATACATTCATTACAGTTACCATTTCAAATAGGACTTTAAATTTTTAGTAGTAATAGTAAGTGTAAAACATCAACACGACAGAGAACCAGCAGAAAACAGCTTTTAGTATATACAACGTAGAACACAATCGCTCTCACGAGCGCGAAAGCGAAAGAAGTTCAGAACCGTGGATACAAAATAAAGCTCCACTAACTTGAATAACAGCGCATATCCCGAAGTATCCTCTCTTGTATCTCCAGGAAAGAGCCTTTTTTTGGCCATTTCTTAATCGTTTAACTTTCTTTCAAAATGTATGATTCAAAACAAAAAAGTAATAATTCAGTTCCAAAAGTAACACTTAATTTAATTTTGCTTTAATAATACTACTACTACTAATAATATAATAATAATAATAATGACGACTGTCCCCAACTGGCGTCATATGCAGGAAACCAATGCCAAATGACAAGAGCATGTCCAACACACTGGGCAAGCATTTCATTTTAAATCATTACAGCCGAATAGGTCTGGGTAGGACAAAGCGGCGCCGGGAGCTCAAATTAGATTATTTCAAGACCTGGATAAAAGTCGATACAAAAACAAGAGTCCATCGTTTCTCCTCTCTATATTGCCTTCCAGAAGACCGTCCAGGGACTGGAAGGAGAGGATGTCGTCGAGAAGGGTAATTGCATTTACTTTGAGACTGGAAGTTTCCAGAACTTTCACTGATAGAGAAGTGGAAGGCTTCTCCCAGGGGAGTCAGGAATGCAACCAGGCTTCTCTGCAATCTAAAGCTCCGTTTTATATTCAGTGAAACAAGCCCTAAAGTCCCATTTCCCCATAATACTCTTAACCCTTGAGTTAACACTTTTTCTACAAGGACAACAGCCCTTGACTAATGCTAGGTATCCATATTCTACGGCGACTGTGGGAAGTGTAATTTTTTCAGTACATGATTCATATAAAATACGTAGATGGTAACACATCATTTCGAAACCACTTTGCTCCTTCAGCAGCTATTAACATCTGAGAAAGCGATCATTCAGTAAATTATAGACTAATGCGAATTGTCAGCATAATTCCAAATTATATAAGTAGGAACAGCGTAATTACATGCGTAATTATATTGCTTTAGACGCTCTAAAATCGTCACCATCATCATCAACAATGGTAGAGGCTGTGTCGACCAGTTAGGAAAAAGGTCCCCAAGGGTTTACAAACAATCGGCAATCAAAAAGGGAGGGGCAGGCAAACATTTGTTTAATTTTTTAACATAATAATAATAATAATAATAATAATAATAATAATAATAATAATAATAATAATAATAATAATAATAATATTAAAATTATTATCATCCCAAACCCGAAAATAAATTTGAGAAGTGAAAGCTTTCAGGCAAAAAAAAAAAAAGAAAAAAAAATACATCGAAAGTAATAAGGAAAGATAAGAAGCCAGTGAGGCCGATTTCTTCTAACTCTAGAATATCTATCAAGAGAAATCTTTCTCACCACCTTTCCAGAAGTATAATCATAAGACAAGACTCGACCCTATGTTTTTGCTAGCCTTCAACACTACCCCTACCAACCATTAGTCTCTCTCTCTCTCTCTCTCTCTCTCTCTCTCTCTCTCTCTGCCAAGTCTACGACATACCGCGGGTTCCCAACACTTTTTTTTTCCCTTTCTTTTTTCTTATTTCAGTCATTAGATCTAACCCGCCGCCACTCACCCGTCCAACCCCCTCTCTCTCTCTCTCTCTCTCTCTCTCTCTCTCTCTCTCTCTCTCTCTCTCTCTCTCTCTCTCTCTCTCGCGCGCGCGCGCATTTTTTTTCTCTTATTTGCCTTCACCTTTAATAAAAAAAAAATAAATTCAAATACATTAAAAAAATTATTTCAAATACAAAAAAGATTAAAAAAGGGTAAATAATCATCTTTATTGTTAAATACTGAAAGAACAAAGCAAATGACGGAATAGCTATAAAAAGCAAGCAATATGTCACTGCTACAGTTGTTAAACCAGAATAATGTCCAGCAGGATGAGCAATGTATTCAATGGAGAGAGAGAGAGAGAGAGAGAGAGAGAGAGAGAGAGAGAGAGAGAGAGAGAGAGAGAGAGAGAGAGGGAAGGGGGCAAAGAAACTTTCATAGGTGTTCCGAGGGCTCTTTTAAGGCAGCTGTAGCACAAATTAAAAATTTTAAATAATTAAGGAAGTATCAACAAGTCATTAAGGTATAAATAATGAATGTTCAATTTATCGTTAAATCAGAATGTAAAGCTAGAATGTGGAGAAACTCATGCACGTACGTACACACGCACACATACATACATACAACATACATACATGCATGCATACACACATATATGTGTGAGTGAGATCAAGTAAATTAGTCAATATACAAACAGATAAGAAAAAAGAATTCACAGTGCCATAAAATCAGGGTAGCCAAGAACATTAATTAGTTTCCTTTTTACTTTAAAGGAAACGTGAAATAAGCTTAACAAATATCCCGGAGGCAGGCCGTTTCTTTATCTAATATGAGACCACAAACAAAAGATTAGGATAGCGCAATCACTAAGGAAGTTTAACATATAAAGTGTTCCGTGAGAAGAGACATTTACAAAAGAAGGAATTAATGATAAAAAAGGAACACCAATGTCAGCGAAGCATTACCTCCTTAATTACCAACCAAGCTTGGCACCACTGTGAAAAAAATGGAAAAATATGCCCCTGTAACGAGGAAGAAATCATACTGACGAAACTGATTCGACGCCAAACGATGTTCAACTCTGGCCACCGCGGAAGTCATCCTTGCTCATTTCAAAGTACAATTTAATAATAAATGCTCCTGCCACGCAGAATTTTAGATACCATGAAAACCAATGTTTCATCGTCCACAACCCAAGGAAAGCAAAAGCACTATGATAATCAAACTGTAATATTTACACTGAAAAAGCACGAGACTACTGCTGCTGTTACTGCTACAACTGAAAGAACTACAAAACAATGTACACAGACCGTCATCGATGAGGGCAAAAAAAAATAGAGGCGAGAATAAAAACCAAAGAGAATCCGAGAAACTTTCGCGGGAAAAAAAACGGTATGGAAGGCTCTTGAGGGTTACCAAAGAAAGGAAAAAAAGAAACGAGACGAGTGATCCATCAGGCCAGTTCTTATTCATTTGTCTATTGCCATTAAGGTTTCTCCAGAATAAAAAGGGAGACAGCAAAGTTTGGAAAGGCTTAGTAACGCTTGTTAGAAATATATATATATATATATATATATATATATATATATATATATATATATATATATATATATATATATATATACTCTATATATGTATGTATGTATTCTGAACAATAATGGTTATAAAACTATATATTTAAGAGCAAAGGCGTCTGAGAGAGAGAGAGAGAGAGAGAGAGAGGAGAGAGAGAGAGAGAGAGAGAGAGAGAGAGAGAGAGAGAGATTGTCTTGGGTAGTGTTGCTACATTACAAGGAAACGAAATCATTTCAGCATAAGTGCTTCTTCATTGCGGTAGAATGCGTCCTTGAAAAAAGGACCCCCCAAAAAAAAAGAAATAAATAAATAATAAAATAAAAAAGGCCATTAGCGGTTTCCAAAGCATAGTGTTTGTTGTAACCGGATGGTGGCCACGGACTGTGGGTCATCCATTACATTCTGCCCGTCCAATTACTCTTATCTCAACACACGATACAGTAAGAGCCATTCGCCACTTTCCTCATCCTAAACCGAACATGGCCACTTTCTTACCGTCCTTTCGAAATGCTCCCGCATAATACGGTTATGAACGTACACATATGTAAATTCTATTTGCATACTTCAACGCAAATTAAAATGCCCCCGGGCTTCAGTAACGGGAATTCGAGTAAAGTACCACCCAATGGAACAAAAATCTCCATACATTATTCAAATCACTTCCGTGAGGTTATGCCTCTTGCACGAATATCGCAAATATATTACGTCACCGGCTTTGCGATATATCACCGTAGCCATGAAGATTTCTAAGATCACGAAGACAGTCTATAAAAAGGCATTAACGCTTCAGTTCGTAAGTATAATATAAATCCTTTTCTAGAAGGAAACTAGAGGCTGTGAGTATTTCTGGTCTGATGATGAATCAAACGCATGCGTCACCTCCTGCATAATGTTGAATGGATGAGTTCAGACTGTGGCTGCTGAGATCAAGAAAATCTTGGGAAATCTGTCACGTGCAGAATGGATTCAAATAACACACGCACTTCGCAGCAGCAACATGGGGTAGGACTCTGCGCTAAAGGACCCACCGATTGATCTACCTTAGAATATAAACGTCACATCGCCTGTTTTTTTTTTTTTTTTTTTTTTTTTTTTTTTTTTTTTTTTTTTAAAGACTTGTATCCTACTTTCACCATGTCAGAATCAAAAGGCAGTTCACTGTCTTTTGGTTCTAAAGTGACTTTTCAGCGGACCTTTCCTAAATAGTGACCCTCAAGGGTTTTCTGGGGTCGTTATCTAGGACTAATATTTCTTGGAGGTCGTTATCTTTATGATATTTACAGTCTTTTGTTTGTTTTACGGTAATCCCCAACGGGCTTGTGCTAAACACGCTGCAAAGGTGGGTACATACCGGGTTAAAACCATGGGGGGGGGGGTTCACTATCTAGGAAAGATCCCTTTTCTGCTCCCACTGGTATTAAGACACGTTCAGCGTTAACCTTCGTCTTTGATTCTCATGTAACTTAATGGATGGGACAAATATCATAAAACAGGAGAGACTACTTTAAATGTTCTTTTTAACCATTTGATTCCTAAGCTTTCATTTTCCCAACCACTGTAGGGTCTCCTGATGATGTCTCTCGAATGCTTCATTTGTAAACTTGAGTAACAAGGTTAAATCGTAGGACATTCGTCCTGTCTACGACCGTAGGTGTCGGTTCTACCAATACATCTTTCTATAAACCCAGGAAGGTCCTGCAGCAATCTTGATCACTATCTCGCTGAGCCGAAAGGCAGAACCAAGCAAATTTCAATATGCTGCAATTCCGGGTTCAGGCTCAAAATAACTGCATTTTACACAGTTTGAGGGCAAAAACATTTTGAGCCCCAAAAAGCGTCCTTCTCTTCCTCATGCTCTCAGAGAAGTACGGGAACCAAGTCAGTCTATTGTCTTGCACATTGCGTTCACTTGGTGACTATTTTCCCCTTTTCCCTAAAATCCGTGGAATTTCATTTGTTTTCTTTCCCAATTTCAACTTATTTTCTTACGATAAGGTGATAGTTCATCGGTTCCTTCGGGGTGACATCACGTTTTTTTTTTTTTTAATGTTATATGTGTTCTAACAGGTTTCGTCAAAGTTTCTGCCTTTGCCTTAACACATGATATATAAAAATGCTTAAAAAACACACAAACATACATGCACAAAGTATGATGTGAAAGGAGGATACCTAAAAAAATAAAAATCAAAGATTTAGAAAAAACTCAACCAAGAAAAACGACTGTCTCCTACTCTACGATTCCTTTCTACACCTCCCCTTCTTATCCATTCTTTCTTCCAAGGATGAGAATAAGGGGGGGGGGGATGTCCCTCTTACATTTTTCCTCGTCTCCCATCACTATCGCCATTACCATCAACCAAGTCGTAATAAACTTTTTCTTTCCTCTCAACCGTCACATACAAACATAAACAGAAGCGAAATAAAAAAAACTCGTTATCTTTTCACCCGTCGTGCAATTAATATTTTTCGTCATCCATCTTTTACCATTGACGAGGGAAAAAGTTACAAATAAAAAGAATTACTTTCCCAGAGGATATTTCTCTCTCACTAAATGATGGACACTATGCTGGAAAAAGTTTGAGTCAAACAGTGATGAATTATGACACTCCAATAGCAAACTTTAGTAGCAGACACGCCAAATGCTTCTTTATTCGCTGAGAGAGAGAGAGAGAGAGAGAGAGAGAGAGAGAGAGAGAGAGAGAGAGAGAGAGAGAGAGAGAGAGAGAATGTTTATTTGGGTTACTTCCATTTATAGAGTTTAGTTCTCTTGTAATGTTTCCAGTTCAGTTGTTGACACGAGATACCAGTTATTCGTGGCAATGTTTATTTTGGGAAACCTTTCTTATTAAGTAAGAGTAAGAAAGAGGATTTGTGAAAGTGATTAAAATTCCAAATATCGATGTACAGTCGCGCAGAAAGTACAGCCTCCACGGGATACAATTAATTTCTTATGACGATATGTTAATACGGACAGTGGCCTCCCAAGGAGCCATCACATTTTAATATCTGATTTTCCAGTCATAAAAACTGAAAGGGAGATTGTATAGGCGCATATGTAAGTTCAAAAACGCTTTGAAAAATGTGCACGGTTATAATAAAAATACCTATTTAATATTATTAGCAATAATGCGCGTTTATGTACACGTATACACGAACTTGTCCTTCCCTTGAGCGTCATATACCGAACGCAGAAACTCGGGATCCAATTTTCCATTACCTAATGAAATATAACTAATACGACCAAAAGGACTTACGAAGGGGGGAGGGGGGGGAGGAGCTCATACCCACCCGAAGGCCCTCTATGATTCCCATTCGTTCCTGGTGTGGCCACACGCATACTGAATCAGCTTTTCCCGTCCAGCACATATTGAATCGTGTGCAAATGTCCATTATGTCATTGCGGACAAAGAGCTGATTATAGTGTAGTTATGATTTACAGTCCTATCCGAGCTTGCCATTGCTGCAACTCTCGTAAAATTCCGGGTAATCACTAGTTTACACACGGGCACACGCACACACATATATATATATGTACGCATAAATTTGTTGGCCTATGTTATGATATTAACGGCACGGCCCCCAATAAATCCATTAGGACAAAATGGGCGTCGATAAAATTACATACAGTTTTATGGCCGTATCCTATACCACCAAAGTTTGGGATTCACATAAAACTATGTAGAGAGAAACAATAAAGAGGGTAACTTAAAATGTTTCCTGCTGTAATTTAAGATGTCAGTAAAAAACAAATTATTTATAAGGATGATTAAGTACTACACACACACACACACACACACACACACACACACACACACACACACACACACACACACACACATATATATATATATATATATATATATATATATATATACACGAGTACACATTACACACACACACACACACACACACATATATATATATATATATATATATATATATATATATATATATATATATATATATATATATATATAAACTTTATATACTGTATATATATATATATATATATATATATATATATATATATATATATATATATATATATATACTATATATATATATATACGCACATTTATACATACATCATACATACATACAGGAATGCAAAGATTAACCATTGCATGAGCAGTCGTACAAGCGTACACGTGAGGGATGTTCATATGCAAGAAATAAAAATAGCATTATGTCCGCACTGACGTCATTAAAAAAATAAATTAAAATTCACACCAAGGACATGAAAAATATACTGACTTACGTAAACACGTACATATCATCATTTATAGAAACCCCTCTGAAAGCTTATTCTCCCGAAAATTCCACAAAACTAGCAAGCACGCCAGTTGCCAATAGCGAGGACCCAGGTGACGGAGAGAAGGGGGATACGTGGACGGTCCTCGTTCTCCCTATATTTGAGCGACGCTGAACAATGCGGGACAATTAATTGATTTCTTCCAACTTCTCTTCCCTTTCCCGTTACGCCTCAAGCAATAAAGCAATTCATTCTCTCTCTCTCTCTCTCTCTCTCTCTCTCTCTCTCTCTCTCTCTCTCTCTCTCTCTCTCTCTCTCTCTCTTTTCTTTTGGAAATATTCTACTACCACACGAAATAGGACTTTCATATGTCATGACGCTTTTTCCTCTCTCTCTCTCTTTTTCTGCTTCTCTCCCCAAAGGAAATTAATCCACGAATTCGCTGTTCATTATCTTAGTTTCTTTTCACTCCCTTCACTCGAGATTGTCATTTTTGCCTAAGGCTTGTTTTCATGTCTCCATGTGTATACATAGTCCCCCTTTCACTCCTTAATACAGAAATTATTAAAAGCAAATTTTCTCTCTCTCTCTCTCTCTCTCTCTCTCCGCTTACCTTTGTTCATCCCTTCCTTCAACTAATGAGCTCAAGGATGCTTAATGAATTTCTTCTTCCCTTGAAAAATAAAACCAAGCAATTTATTTTCTTTGCTTTGCTTAAAATAAGAGAGATAATCAAGGTTCTCTGAGCGCCTGTGGTACTGAAAAAATACACAACATACGAATGTACGAAAAAACATCTAAAAATAAAATAAAATGCCACTACTTATAACGATGTTATATATAAATTAGCATTATAATCTCGGCTCTGTCCCCCAACCAACCGCATAAAATAGGGAATAAAAGTACAAAGACTTTTTGCATTTGCATTTTAATAATCAACAATTCAGATTAAGGTAATCAAGCGCGCTATGAGCAGAATGTAATTAGGATTAGCAATGGTATAAAGAAAAAACGAGATAATACATACAGGAAATTAATCCATTCTCTCACGACTCAGATGACAGAGGACGCGGGTCCGTGATTCTTGCATTTTCAAAACTGGACAAAAATGCCCTTGATAAACCTATACACATTATTTGTTCCCAATTTTGAGGGATGGGACTGGTCATCCAGTGTTCACATATATTTGATGTCTCATGGAAACATGTATCAACAGACCTTCGATTTACTGATCTACACCCGTGCGTTGTTGTCGACAAAGGGAAACGCTGAAAAGCCTTTAAAAGAAAATAATAATAATAATAATAATAATAATAATAATAATAATAATAATAATAATAATAATAATAATAATAATGCTTTATGTTTAACTACAACTGCGCAAGGAGACAATTCATTCATTTTAATTTATGAAAATAAACCGAAGACACAGAAATAGTGAGTCAACCATAGCAACTCAAAACAAATAACCTTTCTCCATAATCAAGAGTAATTACTCTTCGCAAAAGTCCGGTCAGAGGTCACAGTGAGGGCCAGTCATGGAAGGAGGGTGAAACGTCATTTAGCAGAAGGGGTTAGGGACAAAAGCAAGGGGTCATTAGCGAACCGTTAATTGCCCACGGAACCTAATGGGGATAAGAATCTTAAATACAAGGGAGTGAGCCAGCAAGGATCTAGCCAAAGTGTTAATTGAACGGAGCAATTTCACTTGAAGAAAATGTCGCTTTATGAAAAAAATTACGAGGAAAATTCTACTACGATAATCTTATTTATATCAATTGTTTTCTCTTTCGAAAACATTTTAAACATCACAACCTTAACATACAGACAGGTACAGTACTTCGTCCTAAATCAAAGAGCCTTTCCTTTTGTATATCTCGTCTATTGCATTCTTTTTGATGACTTCTGATTTACCCGTTACTTAACGCTTTTTTAATAGGAAAGCAATTTACAGGTCTGAGTCGTCCCTCATTTAATTTTAGAACAAATACATTTATACTATTACTTCATTTTCGATCCTTTAATAAAATACAGGATTCTAAAATACTTTCTAACCACTGACACAATAACAATTTCAAGATGGCAAACATCGAGTGTTAATAATCTCCTCTATATCATTATCATTGCAATGGTGATTATTACCAAAAACATAACGTCCCTATTGAGGTACTCAAGGATCATCTTATTTGACGCCAGTTTACAGAAATCAGTCACCTCCTAACCAAGACTACACTGATGGCAGACCTTCCAGCAATCCGTTAGTGCCCAAGAGGCGATATCCATAGAGGCGGCCATTAAATTAGAGGCCCATTATTCCCCCAAGGACGTAACAATGCATATGGACGTATGAAAAGTGATCGCTGGGATTGCCATTCTAATCCCCCACCACTTAAATGGGCGACGTGGGTGGAGCCCATCCTCATAGTGAATGACGTGGAAATGAAAGGGGGCCATCTCATCTTAGACAAATTGAGTGACACTTACACTTTTCACATAGAGGGATTCACTTCTGCGAAAGTTTGCTTTGCAAGTTAACGTCGTTTCGGGATAATTAATCTCCCCCCCAAAACCCATTAACCTCTGTACATTTTAAATAACGATAATGAAATGTGGTGGAACAAAATGGCCATAAATCTAGACAGCTTTGAAGTATGGTGCAGTTGTGCAAGGAAGGTCAACAAGCTGATGGAGCCTTTGATGTACTGTAGATGTTCGGTGCACGTCTTCGGATTCTAACAGCTTTCAAAGCATGACTTAAAAAGCTTTTAAAGCGACGGTTCCCCTTCCTCTATCGCAAAGCATGGAATTCTTTTTCTCTCAAATCCTTTCTCTCTGCCGTATAACGTTCTCTTTTTTTAAGAGGAGGAAATGTGACTTCCCTTCTGACCTCGGTGAACTGAGGACAATTAAGTTACCAGCCCCTCCGTCTTAACAAAAATGAGGTTTAAATATGTAAATATGTGGGCCATTATAACAACTGGAAAAAATAAAGAAGACGATACGAAGTACTCGCATAAAGAAGATTGTAATGGGAACCACTATAAATTCAAGAATGACATAATAAAGATTAGAAAAGCATTATTAGTTAGGGGCACTGGCCGCTCCAAATCGAATTCAGGACCTCAAATTTACAGCTGGCTAATTCTGCCGACCCTTCTTTGAACCGGAATACGAGCCACTTCATAATCATGGTTCGAGTGGGCATGTCGTTCTACCCCTCCCCCTACATAACCCGTCTCACTTGGTCCTTTGCCCTAATATAACCTTAACCGTTTACATCTATAATACCTTGAATAGGTTTAGAATAGATGGGATAACGCCACAACACCAGCCCATCTCAAGCCAGTGAGTCTCATCATCCCATCAGAGGTGAAGGGGATTTTCATCCTTAAGCCAATCTAACGGCCATCAATGTGGGTGGCAGGAAGGAGATGGGGGAGAGGGGGGAGGGGGTGTAAGGAGGACGTCTGAAGCATTAATGACGATAAATGGCCAGTGATTAGACCGTATGATCTTGTCTAGATATCGTATTAACCCGAGGCGACGCGGCGTCTTCAAGGAACAAGGATCTGATTGGGACACGAATGAGTTCGAGATAGAAATTGGGCAAGAATTTAACCCTACGACTACGGATTCTTCTGAAGCTCATAACAAAACTTTTCCACATTATCTATCTAATTGTTTCGGATTAAATGTAACTAATTAAAAGGTTAAAATAATTTTGCTTAAACACCATAAGTTATTCTATTTCTGCAGCGCAAGAAGAGAGAGAGAGAGAGAGAGAGAGAGAGAGAGAGAGAGAGAGAGAGAGAGAGAGAGAGAGAGAGAGAGAGCGCACGCTGAGAAAATGGCACATTTGCGTGCTCTTGTGAACTATTGGGGGCCATCATGATGTCACCCTGAAACCCAAAGCGTGTCTAATCAAAAAGTAAAAAAACAAAAGAGGGCAATTAACTTGGATGGTTAATGACTCATCTCTCTCTCTCTCTCTCTACACGCTCCTTTTCATCTTTCTGATGCCTACCATTCACACTTCACTCAAATTCTGACAAGATTTTCTAAGGCCTTGTACCAAGGGAACACTCAAGGGAAAAAAAGTAAAAAAAAAAAAATACACTTTCCAAAAGATGTTCAATTTCTTATTTATTCCAGTAGCACTGAGCTCCAAAAGAATTATTAAGTATAATTTTCTTCCTTCACTGAGAATATTTAATACCTGTCAAGAGACTTCATTTCCAGAAAAGTTAAGGCGTTATTAACTGCAGAGTTTGCTGTTATATTAGTCAAAGAACAACTGTGTGAGCAACCGGAAGACCTTGGCTTATCATGCCCGAATTTGGTAAAAGGTGGGTTAATTGAAAGAAAGGGTATGAATTTATGTAAAGGATATTTTCTCTAAAAAAATTAAATTATGCAAAGCACTACACCATCCAGCCAGGACCTGTTACCCATAAAATGTTCAAAAACTACCTTCGACTTACATTCCAGGAAAAAATTGAGGTTCCCATATAACTAAAGAAAGAAATAAAAGGTTAATTATTACCCTTGTTGAGTAATACTTTAGTGCTGATCTAATTCATTACCCATTTAAAACAAATTCATGAAAAATTTAATAAAAAAAAATGGGGAAAATAGTGTCCTCGAATGTACAAGTGACTTGTACATCCAATCTCTCTAAGCCGTAGTAGATGCAGTAACAGGAGCAGTAGTGGCAACAGACGACCGCAACCACCTCCAGAAGTATAGCAGCCTTCCCCTTCCCCTTGCCCTTTCCAGGTATAAGCCTTCCAGAACGACTCACTACAAGAGAAAAGGGAGACAGAAAGTGGGCTAGTTCCAATTCCTTTAATTCGTTCCTCCCCCCTCTCCTCCGAGATAGAAGCCCTCATAGCTACAGCAGCAGGATGTGAAGGGCTCCCCGCACCCCCCCCCCCTCGCCATTGTCTTTGTCGCTGTCAGTGTGTCTCTCCCTTCTCTTTGTTTCTAAACGACATCTTGGAGAAACGCTTGACATGTTTTCATCTTTACACGTAACACTTCCAGGGACTGCCAACTCTCAAGCGCAGGCAAACATGAGATTATTAAAAAAAAAAAAAAAAGACGTACTTAAGTGATATCCCGAGATTCGTAAGGATACACTGTAGTACTTATAGTCAAAAGATATTCTATAATCAAACAATCTAGAATTACTTAGATACTACCAATTTTCACATGGCCTGAAAGGAACATGCAATGCCAGTTATTTACATATGAATAACGGAAAACAATGACATTTAAACGGCCATAACGAATTATCTACAAACAATCTCAGCCAAATTTCCATAAACCGGGTAGAGTACCAAGAAACATACCCAAATATTGACAAGTCAATTATTACGTTAAAGATTATTTAACATGGGAAAATGAGTGTCCTTTTTTATGAAGCATCTTGATTTTATAAAATAAAATTATAAAATGAAAAACGTGCAGTCGTTTTTATCAGTTAACTATCATTCAACACCTTTATTATATATGATTCTATAGGCAACCTCAAGTCTTCGTTGTAGGCAATACTAAACATTAATACTTTGCCAAAAGCCTGTCAAACATATTTTATACAGAGAGGATTCTTCCTAACTAATTACAGTCTGCAAGGAAGACAATTTCAGTTCATACTTATCTGCCAAGGTAAATGCTCCTAAAACTTTATATAAAATAATAACGAATTTCCCGCTGTTTTTGCCGTTTTTCGGTCATTTTTGTCACTATCCACACATAATGGAAATGTCAGAAAAAATGTAAAAGAACACATGCATTAGCAGCAAAATATTTTTCTACTATAAAACAGAACTTTCCATCATCAGCACACACACACAAATATATATATATATATATATATATATATATATATATATATATATATATATATATATATATATATATATATATATATATATATATATATATATACATATATATACATACATACATACATATATATATATATACACACACACGCACACTTTTGTTATTGGTCATACAGCTATAACGGAAACTGATCTATGGTCCCGTTTCCACTGACGATAAATATACAAATGGTTTTAAGACCTATGCAAATGGGTGGAGGGTTAAATGTAAATTTCTCCTTACCTACAATAAATTCAAGAGAAATATGAAAGGATAGTTTCCCTCACTGACAAACATGGCTACAGGGTAGGTGGAGTCGAGGACACTAGGCCGAGGAGCATATAACACTGAGATGGGCGCCGTGTGCATGATGTACATTTTAATTGTTATAATTAAAAGTACTTTAAAAATAATTAAGTATTTCCAGCTAAGCAATGACTATTCTTGAATAAAGAGCAAATTCATACCATAGTACAAAACTTAAGGATAAGAAGATTAGATAAAAGCAAATTATTTATTACTGTGTACACAAATTATATAAAGAAGCAGAGGAATTAATTTATGCAACACGTTCAATAACAAAGATTTACAAATAAACATTCAAACGGCATAACTGAAAGTTAAGATCTGCATAACTTTAATTTACATTACCTAAAACCAGCTACTCAGATAACAAACACCAACTCTACTGGACTAGGATATTACACTCCACTACTTTTTTAAGCACAAAAAAAAAAATTAAAAAGGACATCCCGACATGTTCGTGATATGAGCGGTGGAAGGCTCGTATGCATATGACAAGGCCTTTTTCTTCTTCCCGTGTGCACATACAGGGTGTGTTACAGCTATCCCTTCCCCATCAATCACTCAATTTGCATACTTAATCAGCATAAAAGCAGCCCCTCCAGACAGACCTTAATGACAGGGAAGGCAAAGGAAAGGAAAAAATGAAGTCTCTAGGCTTATTTCATTCCCTGTCACTCTCTCGGTAACAATCGATGGCTAATTACAATCTCGTTATCAGCACGCGCTCATTACCCTTTAGTTATCAGTCATTTATGCAATTAATTCATTCACTAATTATGTATTTCTTCCATCATCTCATAAAGCCTATTCTGTCCCTCCCTTGGTGCTTGGAACAATAGCCTCTCTCTCTCTCTCTCTTCCCGTCTTCTGTTGACATTCGCAATTATTGATCGCCAAGTTAAAAAGCTTTTTCTAAAGATTTACTCTTTCACGGTCTGACGTTGTGTGGTCTCCCCTCGCCCTCCCTACAAGCCATTCAACCTACCCCTCATCTGCAACCCGGGGAGGGGGATTCTCTTATCCCCACCGCAGCTCGTGGTCTTCAAACCTAGCCCCCTTTCCTTTCCCAAATGTCTTCTGCCCCCTGTCACCCCAGGCCAACCCTCTTCCTAAAACCCTTATGTCAATCTGAAATGTCAACCCACATCGGCAAACATCATCACGGGCAAGGTCTACAAATGTTCCGGTAGATGGCATGATACGGCATAGGATGTCAAGAGGGATTTTCAAATGATGGGATGAGAAATGATGGAAGGAGGCCTTTTCCCGAAGCCGTTCAACATTTAGTTATTCGGCTGCCACTGACTGGTCATAAGGCTGATTTAATAAGTCGACGATTACTAGAAAATCAAATGGAAAGCGTTTGGCTTCTTTTACCTGCATACCTAACAATTCGTCATGAGTAGCTTTACTAAACAATGAACCGTTAATTTTTCTAATACATAATATTATTTGCAACATATTTCGGTTGACACTAATTAAACAATTCATTATGAGTAAATATTTTTGTATTTACACTGATTCTTCAACAATATGTTCTAGTGAGGGACTGAGTAATCTAGAACAATTATAACCAAAAACGTCGTCTCAAACTTTGGGGTCAGACTCTCGTTTTCCTCCTCTTTACTTTCTCGCTTTTTCGTTCACGTCAACTCTGCATAAAACAAAACAAAAGGCTGAATAATAACAAGGGAATACGTTGCATTTGGAACAAAAGGCGGGTTGGATCGCAAGTCCAGGGGCCTCCATTAGTCACCATGTGTGGACTGTGCTTCAGTGAACGAGAGTAAATTGGACAGAAAGTCAGCTGCTTTCTTGATTTTCGCTGGCGTTAATGATATATGAGCTTTCATACTGGCTTCTCTTCCTTTCAGTCTGAAGTGTCCTGAAAGCCAACACTCCAATTCTATCTTATTTTACGCGCGAAATATGTTACTATAAGAATTCATCCTAATTTCACAAATCTGAATGGGAAAAAATATTATTGTGGTTCTACTACGTATTTTGGCTGAATTCATCTTCATTGAGAGTTCGAAAGAAAATCATAACCGCAAGATCCATAACGTACTTTTGACGGATTTCAGAAAATTTCAAAATGAATTAACTCGATTCAAACGACAGCTACTTACACATTTATTTTATCTAAGGAGGCAGGAACGAATTTCTAAAGAGAATACATTCATTATATAATGTTATGCATGCATAGTTCAATCCCCTCCCCCAATCTCTCTCTCTCTCTCTCTCTCTCTCTCTCTCCTGATCCGGAAATTAAAGCTAAATAGTTTGTTCATTGTGTCCGATTACAAGCATGCTACGAATTCCCACGTTACCACTGTGGTTGATCAGTTTGTAAATGTTACAGACGAATCTACGTGATAAAAAGATTGTGAACAAGGAGGTCGATCTGCTCTAACCATTGCTTCTTTATCTTTTCCAACGAACACTGGAAATCCTTAACTAGCTTTGTGGCTTGTGAATCCAGCCGTCTTCAGCGATTTGCACGATAGCCACATTTCACTTGAGATTATCTTATTTCGGTCCCTTCTCTTGATAATGGAATATTTATGCACTTATGCTTGTGAAACAAGCACTACAGCCACAATGGACTAGAACTCTGGATCGAATACAAACGTCAGTAATTATGGATGCACACTGTATATGCGATATATGTGCAAATTATCCATCCAAATTCTTAGGTCTGTTGGTCTGTCTAACAGAACCACAACCGCAAATTTATTCTTTTAGTAAAATGGTCATTTGCGCACTTGACTTATCTTACGTATTATGTCGATAGCCACAAATTAATCTCTAAGTTTTCTTTCATGGCCTCTTCTTTAATCAAATAAACGTTTGCTCACTTTGAATAATAAAGATTTCCTTGCATCTTATGAAAGGTGAAGGATGGGGATTTCAAGTTGTCATCTCTTGGTTTCTGCATGAGAGAGAGAGAGAGAGAGAGAGAGAGAGAGAGAGAGAGAGAGAGAGAGAGAGAGAGAGAGAAAGAGAAACTGAAAATAAAAAAGAACTAAAGCATAAGCAGTTCTACATACGAAATGCGTACGTATTTAAATGACACTAAAGATTTAATAATTTCATGTTATCCCAGCATACAACGACTACCTAAAAGAGAAAGAATCGTGAAGAAGAAGTGGTGTAACGGAATATCGGCTTTCCCGCATCCTCCATTTGTGCAAGTCTTGGCTTCAGCGCGTAGTAACCACCATGTATTCATCATTTCTTGCGAGGTACCAGAAATTCTAGCATTGTCTTCAGAGTACTGAAAACTAAATATGTATTAGTATGCATTCAACATTTCTAAACAATAACTTGGATTCAAAAGACTATATTACATGGCTCATTATCCAGGATGTTTTCCCAGTAGCAAAACCAACAAGCTTTCACGTGTGTATGTATGTGAGAGGGAATACAAAAATATTAACACGCCAGTAGAAACGATCAAAAGGAACAAATAAAAAGGAAAACCAGAACTCCAAAATTTTTTATCAGGATGAGGGGAAAAATGATAATAAAAATGATAATATGAATTTACTTTCAACTGTCAAATGGAGAAAGTCGACGACTATCACAATTAAGTAGATTGTAGGAATGTCGGAACACAAAAATTTGAATCTCCAGATAACGCGTGGATTTTAAAAGGTGTTTATTTTTGCATTTATTTTCAAAATCAATTATTTGACAACAGCAGGTGGATGTGTCTCTACATTTCAAGTAACTCAAAATAATCAATACACACACGTAAATATATATATATATATATATATATATATATATATATATATATATATATATATATATACATACATATATATACATATATATATGTGTGTATACACATGCACGTAGGTCTTTTCATTGAGCACTATTATTCAGCCCTTTAAAGTTGCTTAAAAGCTTGAAGCATTTTGTGAGCTTCGTGTTACGCGGGGGAGGAAATTCAAGCTTGATATGGTTGTTATGAAATAGGAGACCGATGTCCATTAGATGCTGTCGGTGCTCCTGCGTTCCAAGGAAGGAGAAGAGGAAAAGGAAGGAGAAGGACAACTGAAGTAGGAGGAAGATAGTGAGAAAAGTAGAGGGACGAAGGGTGGTGAGCAAAGGAAAAGGGAGGACGAAAGTGAAACGATGTGAAATGAGAGAAGGAATACGGTGAGGGAAAGTGGAATATGAGGAAAAAATGTTGAGGAAACGAGGAAGAGGAAAAGGAAGGGGGGCCGAGGATATGAGGAGCAAAGAGGAAGGAGGGAGAATGGATCATATCAAGGGCTGTTTGTTGCTAGCAGGAGGAGAGGCAGCCCATTCCCTTTTTGGTTAGCCCTGAGGGGAAAGAACACCGAGGGGAAGGGGGCTGGTGTCATGACGGATAGGAAATGAGAGCAAAAGGAAGTGAGGAAACTGAAGAGTACGATAGACAGATAAGTAAATAGATACACACATTCGGGAGGGAATGGACTAAGAGCAAAAGCAGTGTGTATTATAGAAAGAAAATGCTGAGAGAGAGAGAGAGAGAGAGAGAGAGAGAGAGAGAGAGAGAGAGAGAGAGAGAGAGAGAGAGAGAGAGAGAGAGAGAGAGAGTGGGCACTGGCAGAATATAAACAACTGAAATGGATAAAAATGTAAATGGTTAAAGGGAATGGAGATTGATGAAGGAGAGGGGAAAGGGGAAATGAAGAAGAGAGAGAGAGAGAGAGAGAGAGAGAGAGAGAGAGAGAGAGAGAGAGAGAGGAGAAAATAAATGGAACAAAATTACTTCGCAACCGGGGGGAAAATGGTTTAAGGAAACGGTAAGTGGAAACAATAAAGAGAATATACTTGCGCTTGTTTGGTAGGAAAGTCTTAAAAAAAAAAGTTTTAGTTTGAGGAAGCAAACGAATAGAGATGAATGAACGTAATGGGAGTGACTCGAGTAAAGCCGGATGAACAGATATAAGATTGCCAAGGCCTCGCGGAAAGAAACGCATATTAGAGGAAATGAGAGAGAGAGAGAGAGAGAGAGAGAGAGAGAGACTGTTGACTTACGGACATTCTATTCACGATAAGGAAGATAGTGAGAGTGAGAGACAGATTTTTGGTTATATACACACAACAATGAATATAAAGAAGTATACTACACCTACAATTATCTATACACACATATTTATACATACATACATATATATATATATATATATATATATATATATATATATATATATATATATATATATATATATATATATATATATATATATATATATTATACAAATGTATGTGCAGGAAAACCAAACTACTTAATCGAGGAGTATTTGCATAATTCGAATTTACAAACAATATCCTCGCTAACTAGACCCATTAAGTTTTGATACAAAAGAGTCACATAAGTGCATTTCGGAAGAACAGACCCAGAATCATGACACACATAAGACTAACTTATATCAAAGGATATATTAATCTCGAAAGGTTAAAAAAAAAATAATGTTGCACTGGCTAAGAATGGCAAACCTACGCTTCGTAACTGGATTTCTTTATCGTAATGAAAACTGCAGCGGGCTTGCATCTCATAATGAGCCGACGATAAGTCATCACTGACCCCAACAGCATTTTGTGTCGCCTCTCGACGATGTGACACCAAAAATCACCACAACGATTTTCTCTAACGTAAAGACCCATAGGTCGGTCAACTGATTCAATATATTTCACGCAGGGCAGAAAATGACAAAGAAGTGGGCAAGGCGCGTGCCTAACCTCAAAAGAATCTTGGTCAGCTTCCAAAAGAAAACATCTTGAAAATGATGGAAACACAGAAGCTGGGAAAGAATTCTACTGACTGGCGGTAAAGAGAAATAGACAGAGCACACGCTAAGAAACACACAACTTCCTATAATTAGTCAACGAAATAAAGGAACACGAATGATACTGTACTGAAGAATCAGAGAAAGCCTATCTCATGAATATCTTATTAACAGTTTCACTCCAGTGAGATGAGGATTACCTCGTCGAGGCCCACCCGTTCTGGTGGTATATACGAGGGAGAAATAAATACTCACGTCTGGTGTTTTTCTCTCTCCGCTGTTACTGGGACCCCCAACAGTCGACAAACAACACGGGTTCTAATTCGCTACTTAGGTCCGCAGAGGAATACTGGATTCTATGGAACCCTTCCATTAGTCCCCCCTTGTCTGAGTCGAGAATCGAACGCTGGACACTCATTTATGAGAACGGAGAGAGAGAGAGAGAGAGAGAGAGAGAGAGAGAGAGAGAGAGAGAGAGAGAGAGAAAAGTTAAGTATACCTTAGTTTTACCAGACCACCGAGCTGAACGAAGGATTAGACTTATTTTTTAAGAACCAATTGGTTACTTAGCAACGAGACCTACAGCTTATTGTGGAATCCGAACCACATTACAGCGAGAAATGAATTTCTATCAACAGAGATAAATTCCTCTAACTCTTCATCCGGCGGAATTGAACTCCGGCCCATCGAGTGACAGTCTGAAGCTCAACCGAGTCGGCCAACAGAGAGAGAGAGAGAGAGAGAGAGAGAGAGAGAGAGAGAGAGAGAGAGAGAGAGAGAGAGAGAGAGAGGGGAAACAAATTCTCACAGATTTAAATGAGGCAGTTCCACTAGCAAAGTGAAAGGGGCAAAAGTATAACTACCAAGAAAAACAAACTACCATAGTTCCTTGTGGATTGGTTGGTGAGACGGTATTAGAATCAGAACACGAGAGCTGGGAATCAATGAGTGAGCCAGCGACGTCATACTCAACTGAACGAAAGAAATGCGAGATAGAAAACTTCAGAGAAAAATGAAATAAAAACGAAAACATCTTTTATACCATCTACTTTCATATCGAGTCAGGCTTCCCTTGTCCTTGTCCTCCTCTTTACGTTCGAACATCTGGAACTGTCTTCTATCATATTTCCAGAGTCGTAGAATAAATTTATTACCAAAATATTTTAAGGTTACAGCTGAGCTTTATTTTGGGCTATTTACTTCGAATCTAATTTCTTCTTCATGGAAACACAAGTGATAAGATAGGTTTACGGCTGAGAAAATTATTTATTGAATTAAAGTACTGCATCACCTTTCAATGGTAGAGCCATGAACCAATCTCTTAAAACTCACACACGCACACACAAATTCCATAGTCACAGCAAAGCTTTTAAAAGATGAGTTAGTGGTTCTAAAAATATATATATACAAGAAATATAAAATTTTACTGATATTTTAAAATACATCCATTCTTGACATCTTAATATAGAACTTTTGTAATTGTTGAAAAAGATTTTCACTTCCTCGGCAGACCAATTAGTCATTCATAGAAAGGGAGAGAAGCAAAAGGAATCAAGAAAAAAGGAAAAATATTGAGGAAACGACTTTCTTGGAAAAATACTCCAAACATGAAGGGGCTCTCTTAACGGCTTCACCCTTTTACCAGCATCCGCCACGGATTCTTTAACCCCTACTAACTCAAAAAATAAGAAAATAACTAAAGTGAATAAAAAAATAATTCGGATAAGTCTCCAAACTACCGGAAAAGGGGCAGCTTTCCCACCCTTTTCGTATTTGATTTTGGCATCCCGTTATTTCAACAACAGTAATTCACTTTTCTTATCATTTCTTTCACTAATTACCTACATGCTTCCATATCTGGGATCCTTCCCGCCCAACTCCTGATATTTAGTTCGTATGGATAAACAGATCGTACGAGAATATTCATAATAACATTTATTCCGTACAGAAGATGAGAGATTATTATGGTTAAGAGATTAGTTTATTTGTCGCACAACCACCAGACACCACCTCCGTGATCTACTTTACCAGCACATTTTACTATTATTTTTTCTTTTTATTATATCGGCACAATAAATACCACGTCCAAAAACATGTCGAATAAAAATGTGATAATGGAAATTAAAAGAGACTCTTAGCCGGGAAGAAAGTCCGACGTGTGCCCACTTCCGACGATTAATAAGCTTTACACTGCCGGATAATATTCGGCACGGGCAACGGTCATCTGGGCTTAGGGGAACGAGTGACAGGATGGCACATTTCAGTAAGGCTCTTCTCTATTGGCATCGACCAAAAGCTCTTGCAAATAATAGGCTCTGTTGACTTCGGCGCAATCGAGTTTTCTGTACATCGTATAATCAAGGCCACCGAAAATAGATCTATCTTTCGATGGAGCCTGTATGAGCCGTGGCCCATGAATCTTTAACCACGGCCCGGTGGGGGCCTGTCGTTTATCGTTGCCAGATGCACGATTGTGACTACATTTAACCTTAAATAAAATGAAAACTACTGAGGCTAGAGGGCTGCACTTTGGTATGTTTGATGACTGGAGGGTGGATGATCAACATACCAATTTGCAGCTTTCTATCCTCAGTAGTTCTTAAGATGTGAGGGCGGACGGACAGACAAAGCTGGAACAACAGTTTCATTTACAGAAAACTAAAAGTGAGTGCAGATACGAACTGAAGAGACGTTACAAACTATAGTAATGTCTACATTGGGCTAGGGAGGTACACTGCTGGTGCTTACCCCCGATGAAGATTTCTCTTCGACAAACTCGGAAAAGGATGCAAGTCAAATTTGTTCGTGAGAATAGAGACAGACCTAACTCTTAATAAATTTGAAGGACCTAGACCTGTTAGTTTCAATTTTGGTCGCCGTGGGCATACGAGCGAAAATATAGGATTAGATGTTGATCAGCAACCTGGCTACAAGGTTATACAGACTGGAAGGATGGCCACGTTCTTCTGAAACATTGGATAAGAATCCTCAGAAAACTGTTTTTATTCAGCATAGATAATCAATGAGAATTTCTGGCAATCGTACAAATCGGAGTTACAATTCTAAGTCCGATGTGACTCTTTGAAAGAATTGTTCTGATGCATTACGTCAAGCTCTTATTTAGAATGATTTACAGGTTTCTAATCCCAACTCTCGTGCAATTTCTATACAGCATCAGAGTATGAAAATCCTTCCGTGTTCACGAAACCAGGTGGACACTTACATAACATACTATTGCTAACGTGAATGTAGACACACACACACAGATATATATATATATATATATATATATATATATATATATATATATATATATATATATATATATATATATATATATCACTTCTACATGAAAGCAGAAATATAGAAAAAAATAGTCGTTTTTGGGGGGGAAACGTGGGCGTGCATGTGATAGCATGGCACTATGCGCCATGGAACTTTGTTAACACTCTCGTACAATGGTTTAACTTTTGTTCAACAATTTTTGAACGAAAGGGTTCACTGAAACGGGCTACGGAATAGGAGTAGGGTGCAATTTTATACGCTGTATTCACACCTATCATCTGAAAGCGATACTTTGAATATGTTTTTCCTTTTCCTTCTAATTCAATGCCTATTATATTTATGCCTCTTCTTTTCGAAGGGAAATATTTTCCAATTTCCTTCTCCCTCAATAATTTGAACACTTTCACCTCGCTTTCTGTTACAGTTTCGTAATTCGATAGAGACTCTTTGCTAGTCATGGATGTTAAGGAGATACACCTACTCAGAATGTGAGTGGTTAACAAAGCATTAACTTATAATTGCAATGATTTTTACATATCAGGCAAAACGAAAAAGTAAATAAAGTAGGAGAGAATCAACATAAACAATATGAAAACTGCATAAAACAAATGGCAGAGAACCTTTTCTGATTAGAAATATCAATAATGTTATGATCATATTCAAAGTTAATTTTTCACTAACATCACCACTTTAATGAACCTATCTATACTAATATACTTCATTAATATCTTTATCATGAAAGCCAAACCATTAAAAGCAGCAAAATGAAAAAAGACAAAATATATAAAAGGGAAAGGTAACAAAAAATAGTGCAGTATAGAAATGAAGTATGCACCAGTTCCTAAGAAGAATGTTGACTATTTCCAAATTTGATTTTATTTGTGTGTGTATGTATGTGGAGAGAGAGAGAGAGAGAGAGAGAGAGAGAGAGAGAGAGAGAGAGAGAGAGAGACTAATGATATGAATAATGAGATTCTCTTATTATTACAAGAGCACAAGATTCTTGGCAATATCGAATTAATCCCCCTTCCCCCCTCTCTCTCTCTCTCTCTCTCTCTCTCTCTCTCTCTCTCTCTCTCTCTCTCTCTCTCTCTCTCTCTGACATAAAACAGAAAGTAAAGTGGAATAAGTAAGTCCCAGTTCTTCACTCCCCCTTAATCAATATGCACCAAGTAGGCAAGCACTTGCAATTTCTCTCTCTCTCTCTCTCTCTCTCTCTCTCTCTCTCTCTCTCTCTCTCTCTCTCTCTCTCTCTCTCTCTCTCCTTGAGTGGGATCTAGTTTGTTGAACTATTGCATACCCCCTAACTTAAGTTTAGCTCCTAACTTCGTCTCAATTGGGGAATCATCTGCATAAACTTGCCCTCCTTCCCCACCCGAGACCACTACAACTTTGGGACAGCATTCACCGTACAGAATTCTCAGCTCTCTTAATTGTAACGTCATTCACACTCAGGCAAGCAAAAAACAAAAAATATACTGTATATATATATATATATATATATATATATATATATATATATATATATATATATATATATATATATATATATATATATATATATATATATATATATATATATATATATATGTAAATGTATTTCACTTGTGGTGATGTGTGATAAACGAAATCATGTGTTAAAAGTTATTATAATCCTATATATAGATATATATATATATATATATATATATATATATATATATATATATATATATATATATATATATATATATATATATATATATCTATATATGTATGTATGTGTATTTCTACACACCTAAACACATAATTGCGTTATCCGTTACCTGGGAAAGATACTCTATGATAGTAAATTCTTCCTAACTGTATTCTTTAAATAATAAATTGAGAACTGAGCTACTTTCCAGAAAACTTTCACTGCACCGATAACTTGAGCGACTTATACAGAGCGTCTGCTCCATCCCAAAATCTAACGCACGTCCACTCCAATATTTCTTTCCAGTAGCCTTTTCTTCCCTGTCAAAACGTAGTAATGATGCGCACTTTCTACTTTACCTATCCAGGTCCGGATCTCTCCCAAAACCTGATCATTTGTTGCCAGTCACATTGCCCACCTTTGGTCAAATTTTCCTCAAACATACACAATGATACTACTTGACAAAGAAATCGAACCAAAAATATGATATGGAGGGGGTTATTTTTTCTATTCGATTTGTTTCTCTGCAGGCCGAATCACGCAGAAAACACTTCCGCAACGTTTAACAAGAGTCTAGTGAGGCCGGTTGTGTCAGACTGAGGCCCGAGGAGCCAACGATGCGTGAATCAGTATATTCGAGAATATAAAATATACCATCATCAAGTATGTTCGTTCGTTGTCCAGCACGATAATGAGTACTGCCTTTAAAATCTATCATGAAAATCTTTATTTATTACTTCTTAAAAAGAAGTAATAAAAGTCTGATAATTGTTAGGCTTGGAACAAAACGAAATATCATGATCGATTTACAATTAAATGGAAAAATACCAGACCAAATAGGTCTCACATTAGGATTTACCAGTGCCTTCAAAGAATGCCTTCATTAACATAATCATTATTTAAGAAAGAAAGAGAATCACTAACAAATATTCCGTCGACGGGAAGTTTCAAGCAACAAGGCACATGTTATAAATAAACAGTTTCCCAGAGCATTTTAAAAAAGGAGAACAAGTACTTGGTTTTTTCCAGTGAGTTTTTCTTTTGCCCGTCATTTCAGCACAATGAACGCATTCGACCCCATTCAGTTCAGTAATACCTTTTTTTATGATGCAGAGAATGAAACGGGTGAGAATGACCCAAATAAACCAGCCGCCTGAAAACAAGCACGTCAAATGATTCAGCAATACTGGAAAACGTAGAAAAGTAAAAACTCTAAAAGTGAGTGATAGAAAAGATTGATTTACCATATCAATTATCTGTTCTTTTCAACTAACTAATCTCTTCTTATTATAGCCAGTCTTCTGCATCATAATTCCTGTTCTTTTCAGTTGAGTATTGTATCGTAGTTATTATCTCCGAAAGTACTTTTTTTTTTTATTTCTATCAACGCTGCCGTAAAATCTCCCTCTTCTACTTTTACTTCCCTGTTTGTCTAAATTAGCACTAGTTGACACGATCAGTACTTACTTACCATTAATGTATATGGACGGAAAGGCACGAACATCGAAAAGTGAATTTAATGTGATCAAAATGGTTACGCAACAACTTCAATGTCGCTGTAACTAGGAGACGCCAGAGCCAGTACACGCAACGTTAGCCACACGTCAACAAAGAAAACTATTTCATCTCGAAATCTGCCTCTAGTGTATTTTCAGTACTTCTGCCAAGTCCCTTCACCATAATAAAAGTTCTCTTACACACCAGTACATATACCTATGTCATCAAGAGAAGAGTATCAGGTTATGTAAAATTATATTTAACTTTGAAGCAGAACTAAGGTAATCAAGAGTAGATGGCATGACATGGTTTTCTAAATCCTTGTCGTTTTCGCGCAATGGAGCTCAAGAACTGTAACATGTCATTTTTACTCCGGAGGACCAGCGAGACAGGCAAAAATGAATGGCCTTACCTAGCTTGGGAATGCAGGAAAAACATGAGCGAGACTAAAAAGAAAAAGACTTTTAAACCGAACAAGAAATTAACATAGCGAAATAATGCTCTTATTCCACGGCATTACTGACGTTAAAGATTAATATCTATAAACCGACTGACTCGCTTAATGTACTTCCACGGAAAATACATCAAACTTGTCTGCAGTTCAGTAAATGAAGATAAAAAGATGCACAGCACAAAATACGTAGGATAATAAAATTCGTACAAATGAAGGCATCCATGAATAAAGTATGTTAAAAACTTCATATGAATAATCAAAAGAGCTCCAACCGGCATTCATCCATTGTTAATCGGATTCATTTGAGCAGGCGACAAGCAATACTGCAAAATGATGAAATACGCCACATTATAAAATGGACAAAAGACTGAAAAAGATTTTCTGCATTGTCTGTTCGTTGAGCATTTGTAATATTGATGTGTTATACGAACGTAAATGAATTAATTATTATTGCACGCTAGAAGCACGTTAATTACTTTGCATTTCTTTAAAAATTACGTGATGCTATTTTAAAGACGCTATTTTAAAGACCGTCACTGATATGAACGTCAGATAACTTGCTTCAATATCTGTCAGAGATCTTTCATTTTTCTTTTATTATTCATAATGCTGACATTCTCATGGGAGACGGACAAAAGCCAATAACTATATGCTGACATTCCACAAATGAGACTGCCGATATGTAAATAAGTGATAACAGATCCAAGAGCATATAGTTATGTGTAAATACTTATGAAAAGAACGAAATAACAATATGTGACATACACACACACACTCACAATTGCCCGGTTGCCACCAGTCGTCTAGCGGTGTTATGGATGGTAGTGCTTTAATAATATAAGAGATTCTGTAATGCTACTTGGTAGAGCCTTGGTTTTATTCCTTATTGCACTGTTCACTCTCTGTATGTATGTATATATGAATATATGTATGTATATATATATATATATATATATATATATATATATATATATGAATATATATATGAATATATATATATATAAAATATATATATATATATATATATATATATATATATATATATATATATTATATATATATATCTCTCTCCATAACACCGCTAGACGACTGTTTCACACTTTAACAGCAGAGGAAACGAGAAACTGATGGCAACCGGGCAGTCAACGTCATGGCACCTCGGCAAGAGTGCTGACACCGGGAACCGACCACTATGAACTGACGTATGGGGGAATAGATGGTAAAGACGATGGAGGAAGTTCCTTATCGAAGTGAAGGAACAATTATACACGTTAAAACTTGCATTTCTTCCCGACACCTCTGCTAGTTAATAAATACAGATAATAAAAAAAAAGGACGTGGGTTTGCCACTTTTTCCCTTTGCTTACTGTGCCAGCACCAAAGGAAAGTCTCTCTCTCTCTCTCTCTCTCTCTCTCTCTCTCTCTCTCTCTCTCTCTCTCTCTCTCTCTCTCTCTGTGTGCAAAGTAAATTCTTCTATCCTACGTGTTAAGATCAATTACTGAATCGTTTCTGTACAACAGCACCAGAATTATCAATGCCTAATAAACAAAAATGTAAGGATTACAACTGATACGTTCCTTTTAGCGAGAAATGTGAGGCTGTATTAAAAAAAAAAAGATTAAAACATCCTCTGAATAAATCATACCAAGTAACGTCCACTGCAATGAATCATCTTGTTGTGCTCTGGATTCGAAATAAAACACTGATTGGTCCTTGTAGACATAATTTCGGATATTTCGAGGAGGATCGCTGATATTCCAAGGTACTGTCTTTATGGTCCCTCACATGGAGGTGGCCTCTTGATCAAAATCAGATCTCAGTTAATCCACTTTCAA